>NC_049191.1:6445000-6769459 GCF_009769625.2 Cygnus olor
TTACAATTGGCAGCGTCTCTATGCAGGAGAATTGCACAGAGGTGAAGAGGTTACAGCTCCTCAGCATTTGTGACTGCTGCTTTGTTTCCATTGATGGTGGTTCAAGGAGACGGATAGCATCCAGGTGAAGACTCAGAGAAGAGCCCTGCACACAGTGACTGAACAGACAAGAAGGTCTTTGTGCAGATTCCCCCAGAGATGTGATTTCTTGAATATGTGCAGCAGAAATACTATACATCTTCACTTGTCTGTGAAGACGGAGTGAAAGTGGAGGATGAGACAGTACAGCTTCATGTCAGGGATAGACTGAGCACCGGGAGGGAACATGCTCACTGGAATGGCTTGCAAAAAGTGTGAATTTGTGGATGCTCATGCACTACAAAGTAGTCTCTGCCTCATTCAAGAACTAATTCCCTATAGTCTTGGGGACTTTATTACTCAGGAAGACAACTAAGATGCCATACTGACCCCTTCTTTACAATCCATGAATCTCTAGGCATAATCCAAAGCGTCAAATCAGTGTCAAGAGTGCTGCAGGGAGGGGACTGTTAGCTGCTTAGGTGCCCAGCTAATTGGTGCTGTTTATTGGCACAGCACACATACATCTTCCAGCAGGTAGCAGAAACATCTCTTGTGGTGCTCATCACAGGTTGTGGACTGGGGTGTGTGGAGGGGAAGGGGATGCTCACAAGGCACACCTGCTCTAATCAGTGGAAGGTGAATTGTCCCACCTGCCCAGCAGAGAGCTGGTTCACCCTGCAACCTGGATAACTGGTGCTTTGGGGCCCCATAATGTGATTTCCTGGAGGTCCAGGTAAACTGAGACCCACAATTGTTAATTAAATCTGAACAGCAGATGTGTGCAGACCTTTAGATAAGTGAACTATGTTGTAAAGCATTCCTGGAGTGCTCTGTGTCAGCCTGGCAGGCTTTGTCTACAAGTAAGGACAAATCTTGCTGCCAGTATATATACATATATTTATAAATATGTATTTAGGAGAACATGTTTTTTATTGTGAAAATTCCTTTTTTTAAAAAAAAAAAAAAAATGTTACCTTGCTTTCTAACAATCTCTCTAGTTAAAAGGAAAAAGGAAAAAAAATCCTGGCTTCGCTTGTTTTTTTTTCAGAAATCTGCAATAAACTACACTGGTTATTGCTAGGAGCTCAGATGTCACACTTGGTGGAGTTGTCGTTATGATTGTTATTGCTATGTAAATGCATAGGCTTAGAACAGGCTTACTGTTTCCACCCTGAAAGATGACTCAAATTCACTGTGAAATAGGGCTCTGCACCTCGCAGTTTGCTCTCTGCATCTGAGTGGCATCACGCATGTGTAGCGAGCAGGCTGAAGATGCTGTCTTTTAATGAAATTCAGATGTAGGGTCGCCATATGACAGTCTCATGACCGCTACAGATCACTTAGTGTTACCTGAATCTCAGTCTGCTCCCAGGGTGTGAGACATCTGGTCAAATGCAGACAACTCCTCTGTATATCTCCAAGGCATATATGATGGATTCACCCCTCGTGTATGGGCAAAATTGGATCCAAGGATGATATTCTGAAGGAGCCCACAATTATTGAATTATGCAGAAGTGCTCATCCAAGCTGCAGGGGTGAGGGCTCCATCTTGTAGCACCAGAAAGATTTGGAAGGGTTTTCTCCCAGACAGACAGCACGGGGTATGTTCAGAGCACGGGGACACCTGGAATCACTGGCAATTAAATGAATGCCTTCTCCAGCACAACCTCTTCTTCAGTGGGCTTTGTTTCAAGCTTCTCCATCATCTTTCCCTCATCTCTGAATGAGAGCCAAAGAAAGTAAACAAGGCCCATGCTGCTTTTTTGCAGAAATCAGTCATGTAGCTGGCAGCTGGTGATAACACTGTTTGTATCTACATGAGAAGCTTAACCTGCCCTGAGACTCCAAAAAGCACCTTGATCTTTTTGGCATACACGTGGAAAAATATCTTAAAGCTTGGGTTCAGACTGGCCTCCAGGAATATTGAGCTCATGGTAAGACTTCTGGCATCCTCAGACAGGCCACGTAGTGCTAAAATAATAGTCAGGAGTCAAATCTTGTACCAGAGCATTGCTCAGCCACACTGAGTTCATGCCAGTCCCAGAAACAACCATATGCAGATAAGCTATAAACCCAAATCTAGTTGCTTGGCTTGATACATGTATTAACTCCACTGAATACATGTATTAACTCCTCTGTATTTCCAGGTGATTTTTATCAAGCTACTATTTCTCTTCTGTCTGCCCATCACTAACATCTCATCTACAGGCAACTACCACACCTACCTGCTCAGTGAGGAACTGCAAAAAGTAAAAATATCTTCTCCCAAACTGACAGACAGCAGCTCATTTTCCATTCACATCACTGTCATGCAAATCTACTGGGGACTACCAAGGAAACTGGGCACTTGCTGCCCTTGTAAACATCCTGGAGTGTCTGCTGAGAGCCGTTGTGTGCTGCCTGGAGCTGCCAAAGGTCTCCAAGCATGCAATGCAGAAACAACTCTCAGTATGCAGCTGTGAATACTCTCAGCTGGTATATGTCAGAGTACCTCTAACTGGAGTTACTGGAGGTAGCAGCAGAGGAGAAGCTCCGTGTCTAAGGCAGACCCATATTTTTCTGTGGCTCTTGAGGAGTCATTATTCATTTTGCCAGCCTGCATGCAAATTGAAAGTCTCAGACAAATGTTGCAGCTTACTGGCTGTGTCCAGGGCCGATCCTGAAGTGAGCAAGCTGTTTGCTGGAGTTCTGAGCAGTTCACTGCAGTGTGGCTGAGTCAACATTCAGCTGCATTGAGGAGAAAATGCTTACCAAATGCTGGGTCACTCAGACTAGAGTTATTCTTCCTGGTCACTTCACCCACACGCTCCCTGCCTCCTTGTATCTGCTTGGTACGTTACTCAGCACATAATCCTCCTCTCTCCTCCATCACCTAGCTGCTTCCACCCTTCCTTTGTAAACTGGATGTCAATATTTAACAAAACCTGTGATACCATGAGATTTTACTTGGCATTCGCTGGCCCAGCCTGTGCAGCAGGGGAGTGAAGCTGCTCTGCTGGAACGGAGCAGAGTCCTGTGTGGGCAGCCTGTTTGAGGGCTGGCTCTGCAGCCCCTTTCTTCTGCAGATGATCCCATTTCCCACTCGTGCTTACAGGTTCAGAAATGTCTATGGAGATTTACCCTAGCTTTCTGTGGCCACTCATCTCAGGCCTGAGGCCAAACATGGCTTCAGCAGAGCAGACAAGGGATGGCAGGGAGTGCCTAATGCTATTATAAGGAAATGTTTTGTCACCTTTATCTAGTCTCACAAACACCGTCCCTTATCACAGCAAATCCTTTATAGAGCATTGTAACTAAACACAGCACCTTAAAACCCAACTAGCGATGTGACCCTGCCCTGAAGAACCAACAGTTTCATCACATTTTATTAGTTAGTGCATTAATGTAAAACCAGCTGGTGAGCAGTTGCTGAGAGGTGTTAAGGGCAAACAAGTCTCTGCGACTTCCAGGTAGGACCTGGCCGGTGCTGGTAAAGGTTATGCTGGTGCTTGGCTGTGCAGGATAAAGGCCTCTCAAGCATCAACCATCAGGCGAGGAGAAGAGGGCAGCTGGTGGGGCAGAAGGCTCCAGGTCCCATCGGCAGCAGCATCTAAGAAGCCTGGAGCAGGGTGGAAAGGACTGGGGTGAGGTGAGGGGTGGAGGTATATGCAGGAGCTGGAGCTCAGCAAGGAGAGAGGACACCAACAGTGCTGAATGCTGAGAGCACAGTCTGCTTCCCGTATGCACTGGGAGAACTGGTAGCTGATCTATGGGGATAATACGGATAGGGATAATAATCCCTATGTGTTTGGGAAGGTCAGAGATTTCACCACCCACCTTCAAGTACCAAACAGACAAGGCAGCTAGGCAGACATTGGTCAGCAATTTAATTCTCTAACACTGAGTGGTAGGAATACCCTGAGGGTTAGGGGAACAGTAGTGCAAAGAACATATGTTTATGCCTGCATGGGTGGAGAAACTGAGGCGCAGAGAAACAGGCAGAACTGTCAGCAGTACCTGCACAGAGAAACAAGCTCTAGTGCAGATCCCAGGAGTCTTCTTTGCCTCTTCCAAGGCTGCTTCTGTCAGCTGTACCTGGTGAGGAGGAGGGTTGAGCTCGTAGGCTCATACTGCAGCCCGAGCCCTTTGCACTACTTCCCGAGCAGTAAGCTGAGAGAGAGCAAAACTCGCAGCACTCATCAAAACTGCCCGTTTAAATACATGGGAGAGGTTGCGATTGCTATCTGGGCACGCTCGTCAGGTGAAGGCATCTCAAGACAGATACCGCAGGAGACTTCCTGGTAAATTGCAGCATCGCAGGGGAGTCTGCAGCTACTTGTACCCAGCCATCATCGGGGCAAAGAACGTTCCAATTCCTGGCTGGTACCTGAGCTGATAATTGCTCAGAAAAATTAAGGGTTGGGTAATTTCTCCTGAAATTAATTACCTTGCTAAGATGCCGCAGGGCAGTTTACCACAAGAGGGTTTGAAGCAGATGATATAACCATTTCCCTCTTCAGGATTAAAACCAGGAAACAGGTCGCAAAAGTCCATCTTTGTCACAGGAGACTTGTAACTTTCCAGTTTTATATTCTGTGGAAAATTTTCATGCCTTGTTCAGATCTTTCTGAAACACATTCAAGTGTTCTGAGGAGATGCAAGCAGTTACAGACACTCCTACTGTCTGCCTCATTTGACGTGGACAACTCAGTTCTCTTCAGAAGTTTTCTGTGTTCGTTTTAATAGTTTTTAATAAGTAACCACTACTATGTGCAAAATATTCATAAGGAAAGGCAGTAAATTCAGTGATCTTCAGTCTTCAAGTTCAATTCAAAGACAGCCCTTCATTTGCCTCACATGGTCTGCTTTCAGTTCCTTCCTCTCCCTCGAGTGTGTAGCTGACTTTGGACCTTTGCTTCTCCTGCATCTCTCTCGTTTGTTTGTTTTGTTTTGTTTTAAATATCATCGTTCCTTTTTGTGTCTTGCTTCCCTAGAGAATGATTTCTGTGAGCCAGTGAATGGCTTTGCCTGTGTATGTGTGCCACCCCCTTCCTTCACCCCCTTTATACAAAGAATATCCTTTTTCAGTACAATCACCTGTAAAATAATTGATTATTAGAGCAATGGAGCTAGGCCACGGCAGATAGGCTTGTGTCTCTGTCACTCTTAAATATCTGTAATGAAGAAATTTTCACCACCGTCTGAGGCACAATGTTCCATTTTGTCAGTTTTTCCCTTAGTTTTCTTTTTATTACAGACCAAATTGCATGGCCTTTCTACACATTTCATGTCTTTGAGACCTCCCTTTACTTCTGTTGCTCTCTGTGGACCAACTCCAACGGGTCTTCTCTTCAGAGTCACAGCTCTTCTGAAGTGCCACAGGACCCCTCCTGAGACGTCACCAGGGCTTAGCAGGGCTCTGCACATCCTTTCAACTCTAGTCCCACTTATGTCAGTACCTGTATGACATTTGCCTTTATCATAGCTCCTGACACTGGTATCTCATAGTAAGTTTGTGATCTACTGCAGCCTCCAGGGCCTTTTGAATATTACTGAGGTTGTTGCATCCAGCATCTGAGTAGTATGCCCACCTAGACATCTGTCTCTGAGATACAACTCCAATCAGCTGCTCTTTGGGTCCCTCCATTTAACCTGGGAGATAAGGGCCTCCTCCCACAAACCCTCGTTAAGGAGGCTTCCCATGGCATTCCCTATCCCTCCTTCTCCCTCTTCTTTCACTCACACAGATGGAGGATGAAAATGATCAGTTCTGCACTCTGAGGGGAAGCCCACACTGCCAGTGGAGCACAGGGCAAAGTTGTCTTGTCTTGTCTGATATTTGGATGTTTCCTAAAGGGTCTGAATTTGGGATCAGGACCTTTGAAGGGAATCTCGTGGATAGTTTACTTCACAGAGAGTAGGTGAGACACACAGGGAATATGATCCTCTGTTGTGTTCCTGCCTATGTACATGTGAGTACCTCCTCTTCATCTGCTCTTTTGAATTAGGAGTACGTCTTTTTTTGTATTTCTGGAAATATTAGGAATTCATGAGCCTAAGAAAATAATGCTTGTGGTGAAATGCTGAGCTCACCAAGAACAGATGCCAGCTCTAATTGCTGTGATTCATTGAAGGTACTGGTCCTTTCTTCAGCAAACTTCAGCTCCCTCAGCATCCTGACTTACAGATGCACTTCAGAGAGAGCAGGAAATTTAACACCACCAAATAAACACAGCAGAAGGATGAGTGCCAGCTCTTCTCCTGGGCTGCCCTTGTTTTTCTTGCTCCTGTTTTTGGCTTAACCCAGGGTTAATCACCAATGGTTCCGAATTCCACCCGTGACGAGGGGAAAGGGAAATGAGCAGGAGGGCTTTGATTCAGCACCAGAGCACTGCGTGCTGCCTTGAACCCCTTGCTGCTTCATTAGTTGCTTTTCCATATTGGTAGACAGAGGCTGCAAGAGAGACGTAAGTGCTGCCAAGGCCAAGAACCAGTGCCTTTATTCGAAGCACACAAATGCACTTTGCATTGTTCTCATTTCCCCTCATATGAATAATAAAAGCTGTTTGACAGCATGATGACTAAAACTATTTTTTGCCATAGTTACTTCTCCATAATTTGTTGCAGTTAAACCCTTAAATCATTTTAACCCTTCTGTGTCCAATGAACTATAGGTAGACCACAGGTGGTGGATATCAGCTCCTAAGACAGCAGGGCTGCATAGAAAACTAAGAACATTAAGGTTTTTTAAAAGTTGTATGTTCAATGGCTCCTAATGACTGAGTGCAGGGTGGCTGAGGGCACACTGCAGGTCTCTACAGTGTTGCAGCCTATATGTTGTGTGGAAAATGAAAATGCCAGTGTGTAGAGTGAGGTGATCAAGCAGAGCCCCAGGGTTGTGAATTAGATTTTTTAGCTCTCCTGTTCTGGATTTATTTCTAAAATTGGATAAGGTTTCCTTGAAAAATGATCTGTTCATAAAAGAAAGTTGTCAACCTTCCCATTCCAAAAAGATCCACTTCAATGCAAAAACAAAAGTGCTAGCACCAAATCTGAGTGTTTGTTATGTGCGTACTCAGTATTATGTGGAGGAGAAAAACAGAGAACACATTAGGAGACACAATTCCTAATAAAGCAGAGCTTTTTAAGGAATCTTGAAAATGGGGAAGTAACGTTTTCAAAGGTGAATGAGTAATAAAGGCACCAAAATCTCATTTGCTAAAATGTTTGAGGGTCTCTGGTCCAGATTCTCAGAAAAGTATAGGTGTTGTGGAGTTAGGTGCCCAGATATTTTGAAGTACCTGCACCAAGGAGCTCCATCTCACTGAAGGTCAACAAGACTTTGATTATCACCTTATGCAAATTTATAATTGGACTTAACTTCCCAAGTCACTAGTGCTGTTGAAAAGATTGTCTATATGGTTGTCCTAATGTGAAGATAGTCTTTAAGAAAATCTTTGGGTTCTTTCCAGACAATCACTGTACCCAACCACTGCAAAGATGTTTGCAAATTAAACATCAAATCACCCTTGTTAAAGATACTACAACTCATTTCTGAATAGCTGAAAGCAAGCTCTCTTGGGAGAGGACAACAGGTGGGTAACAGCTTGCAACAGGATTGTGAAACAGGTTGGGAAAAGGAAATGTCATTGCTGTTGGACTAACTTAAAGTAGGATGCTTGTAACTAGGGAAAGAATTAGCTGGAGTAGTCTACTGCCTCTGCCCTTGGGAAATGCAGCATCTTTAGAGAACGTGTGAATCATGGTGGCTTGTTGGTTTCACAGCTGGTATGGAGAAGAGCAGCTCTGCACTGCATCTCCAGGAAATGCTCCTCCTCTGATGGACTCTGATGGACTGCTGCAGTGTCTTTAGCAAAGGTGCAACTGTGGCTCAGAAGCCCATGCATACTCACATGAAGGGTAGATAGCTTCCTTGTTCTGAAGACAAACCCACTGAGCAGCACAGATTTACATTTTAGGGTCAGTCAACCTGTTGTGTTATCTCAGATATCTGAGGTGATAAATCAAGATCAAAGAAGATGGAGATAGAGAGCAAACTGGAGGAATTTCAAACTGAAGAACAGACTTTTTTTTTCTTTTTTTTTTTTTTTTCTGTGGTGGAGACAGCATGGCCTGTTCAATATTAGCTGGCCAAAGGGCAAGGCTTTGAGAGGGTTTATGTGCCCACACTACCATTCAAATATTCAACCCACAATATATGTGAATTGAGATGTAGGAGTCAGATGTAAATATGTTTTTGACTCAGTCTCACAATAGGTCATGTTATATCGGGGTGAACTAGAAAGGGATTGGGTTGCAAGGAAAGAGAGTCCTGCTAAAAAGATGCTGGAGTGGTGGTTTATTAACAGCTGACTGTGCCATTCCTTCATTCCAGGATCCTGGTCATAAATCCATATGTCCTGCTGATCAGTCCCAAGGCCATGAAGGAACATGGTGTGGCTATTCCACAACCCTGATGTTTCCATGAAACTTTGCTTCAAAGCTCTTGTCTGCCTGGCTTGAAATCAGTAAAAATGCCTGGAGTATTTAGATATGTAGCTCTAATTAGTTCACTGGCACCTTGATGTCTCATTGATTTTCTCAGGTTTAAATATCAGCTTTTGCATATTAAGGACTCTTTTCACCCATCACGGAAAATGGAGCACAGGCTGCTAGGACTTATGACAGCAGGAGAAAGGATGCAGTCTCTGAATAAGCTGGAGGATTCATGGAAGAAATATGCAATTTGTCAGAATTCTCCAGGCATACCAGGGCTAATTGCTGTCAACAGAAGACATAAGAACGTGGTCATCCATTTTTGCTAGAAAAATAGCTCTCCTACTAATGTGGGGCCTCTGGTACCACACAGTGGCACAGGCCCAGTACTGTCTTGCAGGGAGATCATCAGCATTTGAAGCCTGAGCCAATATTCCTGCAGAACAAGGCTAGTTATTTTCCCCAAGCATCCTTCCAGGAATCTCACTTGATCCCAACCTATTGATCCTCATAGGACTAATGCAGGATAAAACCAGCTGCTGTGGATGCCTTCCTTCATTCTGGCTGTCAAACAACACATGCAAGCTGGCATGCACAAAGTCCTGGGTTCAGCAAGCACGGAGTGCTTTGATGGTACTGGGCAGAGACTTCTCATCTTCTTCACTCTGACATCTCTGGGTGCCACAGAGTGGATTTTGCTTGTGGTAAAGATTGAAAGGGGCAAGTGGCACAATGAGGATCCTTCAACCACAAGTGAGAGGGGAGTTTTGTCTTCAAAATGCTGGGCTTCTCTGCTGTGGAGTCACTGAGACTGTCCCTGCTGTCCTGATGGGGTTGCCATGCACAACCTATCATCAGCACAGGACTAGAAACAAAACTCTCTAGGTGATGGAGTTTCCTCTGCATCCTCTCTGGATTCCTCCCTGATGTCCCTCCCAGCCACACAGCCTTATTATGACACACAGTGAGTCTGCTCTAAAGCTGGGGTCAAATAGGAAACTTTGTCAGCCTGCATTTTCCTACAGCTTTTCTCTCCCATCTCTGTTCTGCTGGTGCCCACAGGCTATGCCAGCCAGTGGCAACGTTATTAGCACAGATGGCCCCCAGGACAGATCGTTGCATCTCTGAGCTGTTACAGAGGTGGTGGGGTGAAATAATCATTCCCTAACCAGAAAAAGTTCTGGAAATCCAAAATAAAAAATAAAAAAATCCTACGGAGTGTTAAGTGTTTTCCTTATTCTGCCATCTTTGCGGCTTTAAGTAGCTCAACTGATTTTGTCCTAAGATTAAGGCACCTAATAAATATTCACAAGAGAAGTACTGACAAGGGTCTGTATGACTCGACTGTGGTCAGTGAAGTGCCATATCTCTCTCTTTAGGTTCCTGTTTTTACCCCTGAAAACCCATTCTGTCAGAGAGATGTCATTCACCCTACGTAATAATGTTTTCAGGAAGAAGAGAAACATTAGTTTTGCTAAAAAGCATTAACTGAGTGAAGCTGTTATGGGCCTTTGAATGGAAGTTTGCCCTGGAGGAGAAGGTTTGCAGGACAAAGTACAGAAAAAAATGGGAGATAAATGCAGTTTATCACCTAGAAATCCTGTAATAAATAGATGTATTATCACCCTTGCCTCCCTTGCACCCTGACCTTCTGTCTCTTTCTATAGGATTTCCTTCTTCCCGTAGCTTTAAGCAAGTCCAAAAAGTGGCCAGTTTTGCAAAACAACCTTGAAAGCCATGATTCCCCAAGTTTCCACAGAATTTCTCTATAATGTTCAGACCAACATTCCAAGTAGGCAGGTATGCACTATAATCTATTGATCTAAATGGCAATGGCCATGGAGTCCAGGAGCTTTGCAATTATCTAGTCTGTCTCATGGCCAGTGTGTCCCCTCTCCCTCTCTTTTATGCTTTTGAGAAATGTTTGGCTCCTACAAAAGGCAGGTAATGCTGGGCTGGGGTACCTCCTGAGAGCTGTGACAGCTCAGTGAATCACCCTGTAAGAGGTACTACGCCTTGCTGTGATAAATACATTTGTGCAAGAACTGTCCCAATCTTGAAGAGCACAAGGATTATTTAAAGCCAACAGCAACAGACCACTTCCTGCCCTGCAACATGCTCTGCAGTTATATATGAATGTATAATCCTGGAGTGATTCCAGATTTGTAGGTAGATGTGGGTGGAATTCCCTTCCTGAATGCACAGTCTGCTGAGAAATGTTGATGTCCAGATGCTTCCAAGCCTACAGTGGAGATGGTGTCTGCAGAGAGCTGCAGTGCAACCAGATGATGTCTGAGGGAGAAAGCTTTGGCTTGCTTCTCCCTTTTTACTCTAAAACATCAGTTTGAAAGACAGAAATTGCATAAGGTGATCAGGAACAGTGCTTCATGCCAAGATTGCTGTGCACATGAGGTCTGACTCGGGCGAAGTGTTGCTAGGCTCGTGTAAGCTGTGGTTATGTGAGGGAAGCTCTCTGGTCACAGGGAAAGCCACACAGAAGAGCCCCACCGACACGCATGGGAGAGGCTCTGCTGTTGCAGTGAGCTGTGTGTCAGCTCCCACGAGCTAGCCAGGCCTACGCGGGAGACCACCAAGGGAATCTGTGATGCTGCAGGGCGAGATGCTGCGTTCTGGCATGTTGCTCTGTGAGTCAGAGCTAAGTCAATGTATTTTGGATCTGAAAAGAGACTGATGGGCTACAGTCTCTGAAGACCCCTGGCTATATTTTTCATACAAGGGTACCAAATTAATGATAACCCGAATTCCAACAGGGGTTACTCTACCTGTCTGACAATTCTGCCTCAAGGCTCCACTGGGAGCCAGGGACAGGCTGCACATTTGAAATGGCAGCATGAAGTAGTGGAGCAGGAAAAGATGTTCTGCCTTTTGATATCGGTGGGGGATCTGGCTCCAAACTTATTTGTCTTTCCCTGCACTGTGGTGATTATCTATGGCCTGTTCAGTAGCTCTGTACTGAGAAGCCATCTCAATCCAGAATGAGATGTCAGTAACTTATGCATCAGTAACCTTGAAAGTGATTTTACAAACATATTGTTGTCATTATTGGTTAATTGTTAGAAGGATGTGGGTTCCGTCATTATCTTTGCTTGGTGTCACGTTGTTTGATTTGATGATGCAGGAGAATCTCCTGTCACCAGAGTTGAAGCAGAATCATCTGAGCAGCAAAGATATGAGTACCTGTAGAGCTGGGGTAAGGTTTGCATGCAAGCTTGTTCCAGCATCAGTGGTATGCAGCTTGGCTAATATGCCTGTAACCACAGTGCCACCAGGTCTCGGTCTCACTCATAGCCTTCAGTATTGGCCAAGTGGAGGACGTGGTTCAAAGAATATCTTGGATCAACAAGAACTTGTGGTCTAACGGGGCTGAAGACATTGACAAAGCTAATGCAGAAGAAATCAGTTACCGGGAGAAACTGAATGTTTCCCCTTGTGATATTGACTCATCATTTGTCTCGTTCAGGGCACTGGGAATAGAGTTTGGGCTTTTTTTTTTTTTTTCCTTTTTTTTTTTTCTTGGAAGCTCTATTTCTCATGGCAGTTTGGAAAAGCAGCAAATTAACTATAATCATGTGTTGCGTGCCAAAGGGGAGTGAACTGCACTCAGTAGAGAAACAGCTTAATTAGGGTGCCCTTGGCAGAGGCAGGACTCAGCGCTGGGTGTATTCTGAAAAGTAATTATAATTAACGGTTTACTTCTAAGGGTGGGAGAACTGGAGGGTCAGTCTAGGACTTGAGTTCACTACACACAAGAGTGTAAAGGGACTTTATGTAGGATAAGGGAAAAATCAACTGAGGCAAATGTTTTCGTGCCTGGGAACCAGGCAGAGGGGGAAGGAGATGTTTGGTTCCTCTTCAGGTCCCAGCATGGGAAATTAGAAAGGCAGAGCAACCTTTTGGAGAAGATTATGCTTCTTCCCAGCAGGTAGAAGAAGGTCCAGAGAGAGCAAGAACTCAGCTGTGTGCCAGCCCGCACAGGGCACCCGGGACCTGGCCTGCAAATGTGAGTATCACTGCTGATTTCTCAGTGTCACGGCAACGTTGAGCATGTGGCACCTTAACAAACCCTCTGTGGGGGGTTCTCCAGATCCCCAGTGAGCAGCATGTGCTGTCACTGTGACTTGGTTCTCCTATTGCTTGTTTAAATGTTCGTGTGTGTGAGAAAAGTATCTGGAACCTTTCCCCAGCCTGCTCCAGCCATATCTGTATGTTCTGGAAAGGCAATTTAAAAAACAAAACAAAACAACAACAAACAAAAACAGTACTATTACCTGGAAAACCCTGAAAGAAAATAACCCAGACAAAATAAAAACAAGAAACTGCTTACAGAAAATTATTTTAAAATAATTGAGTCTGAGATTTAGTGGGAAAACCTACATGTGATGACATGGGAAAGGCATGATGATGGTGCCACTGTCCAGGGACTCAGCTGTGGTTGTGTATGAAGGCATGAGCTTTCCCTACCATTTCCAGTTTGCAGCCTTGAATGCCCTCCAAAGGGTTTTAATAACCTGTGAGTCCTGTTCCCTGAGCATTGCAATGCTGAGGTCTCTGATCTACCTGGGTTGAGGATGAGTAGGAGAAATGGTCCGGTTGGGCAGGGCAATGAGCAACACTTCGAGCATGACAGATCTTTGCTGAGTGAAGGTAGGTGGCATGTGGGGAGATGAAATGTCCTTCATTTCTCTTCAGTTCCCACAATAGACCTTTATGACTTGGACTGAACATATTTCAGGGAAGTTTCATCAGGAACAAGCTCAAGGGACATTAAGTGTTGAGAAATTTCATTCCCGCGCAATCCTAGGGTGAAAGCAAAAGCATTCTTCTGAACTGAACTTCAGAATTCTGCACATCATGGACAAGAAAGAGGGAGCTGGTCAAAAACTCCTTTCAGTATGGACTTTTTCCTGCCAAGCCTTTATTCTGCATTCAGAGCCTTCCAGGTTTTAGTACAAACTACTAGTATGGACTTGGTGGTCCCTAATTTGGAAGTTAAGGGTGTGATTAGAGGATGAAGTGGTGACAACAACACCACACTGAGCACATCATTTGGAAAATGTCAGCATTGTTGTTCTGAGAACAGTATTCAGGTTTGTTTACGATACTGCCAAAAGAAATGGGATGGAAAGAGAAATAAACAGAGGAGGGCGACAGAGATGAACAAAGAAGGTCTGCAGAAAGGTTAATGGTTTGGACACTACAAGAGCAGAGGCAAATAGAGGTCAGGAAGCAACTAGAGAAGAAGAGGGAGAATTTAAAAGAAAAAGAAATAGTATTAAGAAGTGTGAAGACAAATGCCCATCATGCTGCTCTTGCTTTAGAGATGGATTAATGTGTTGATCTCTGGCACAGCCTCTAAGGAGATGGGTACCAGCATAGCAGACCACGCACAGAGATATAGTTTTATACTGATTTTTATGGACCATACACTTCAGCAGAGGCAGTGAAGTCTCTGTCAATGATGTGGAGAGTGCTCAGACATGATTGTGAGAGGAAGCTGTGGGATTGCTGTCAGACATCTAATGATACTAGTCTAGGAGGAAGAAGAGATGGAGGAGATGGATGAGAGAGCTTTAGACATAGATAACACATTAGAAAGCAGTAGCAGTAGGAGAGAATATCAGGTCCTGTGCAGTGTGATATCAGTTCCTTCAGCTGCAAATCACTGAATCACTGACTGTGGCTCATTTCATAGGGCTGGACAACTGCAGAGCTACAGCCTGTGAAATATCTGCAGAGAGAAGAGCTGTGATTATTGTAAAGGTGACTGCCTTATGGAATATCACCTTCTGCTCTGGGGAGAAGCTCATCAGTGCAGGATTAAGACAAAAAGATCCCATTCCATGTGACCATTGACTATTAAAGATTGTGGCATCTTGCTGTGACCCTGGCCGGTGCCAGAAATAAGGTGCTGGGCCAGACAGACTAATGAGCAATCTGTAGCTCGAAGGTGCAGCCTGAAGTATGGCACCCGAAGCAAAACAGGCAGCTTGCCTTTGAGACGCAGACACACACAGACAGTGCCTTAATGAGCAGATGTTTGAAATCCATCTGAGATACCTCATGAGGATGCACTGTCAGACTGCAAGGCTGGAGAAGTTTAAATGGAGCTATAAAATGAAGTCAGGCTTGATAGACACTGCTGCCAGGCAAACTCACGTGGAAAGGAAGAACAAAAAGGAGACCTCTTGCTTTCTTGTTCCAACCTGTGGGGACCTAAATATAGAGAGCCCTGACAAGCCTGCTGCCACTCCCCACTCCGTCAGCTGTACTGCGCAATCCCCACTGCACCCTCCCAGCACTCAAGGAGGGCAACCTTCAGGGCAGGTACTGGGAATTGCTCACCTCCACTTTATAGCATTTGGAGCAAATCCTGGACCTGCCTTAAGTTCTCAGTGCAATTTTTCCAGCAGTGGGGTTAATATGATGGCGCAGTGGGAGACAAGAATACTCCTGCAACAGGTACAGGAGCTCTTTGAATACAGTGTGGCAGTACTGCCACATCTCAGGAACAGGTTTTCAAGATGTAATGCAAGGAATAAAAAGATCTTCAGCAAAGGCCCAAGGAACAATCATTTTCTGCATTCACTGATGCTTCAAATGAATCTGGTGTTACTGTATGGCTAAATCAGTAAAGCTGGGTACATGGATAACTGAATGACCTGCTATTCCCAAGGAGGGAGAAACTCTGCTTGAACCCTACTTGCACTTATAAAAATTGTTAAAATCTACATATTCTGTGCCAGAACTGGAGCAGAATACTTTGTTCCTGTTTTATGTGCCATTGGACTGCTATGCCTTCATAGCTTAGCAATGTTCTTTGGTGCAAATCCAGGAGAAACCACTGTAATGTCGCAGTTGACTGGAGAGGTTGAATGGATCTGGGAATTTCAGCATAGCTATGTCTAGAGCTCTTCCTACAATGGCCCAAATGTTATTTTTTTAATACATTGATCTGTTCTGGCAGAGTGGCTCATGGTACAACAGCAGCAAATTCACTGCAAATTGTTGCATGCATTTTCTGAAAAGTCTGCATGCTTTGTATCTGAGGAGTGAATCTCATGCTGTACATGCCGAACAGTATCCTGGTCTTGGGGTGAACAAGCACGGTAGAGAGGCTGATGTTTGTGATGATGAGTTTTAAAGTTTTTCAGATTTATTTTCTATTTTTGCTGCTGTATCTGGTTCTGTCAGCCATTTGTATTAAGAAAGTTCTTGATTCTCATGTGCCTTTTTAATGGGAGCTAGACACAAATCAGAGATTAACATACTACTTATTTCCTGAGAAATTGTTCTGGTGGATGCTGCATGGAAAAGGAGTAGTCTTGCAAAGCTGGAATTTGTCTCCCCTGACGTTAGACATCTACACTGCAGATATCTGTGTCTGCATCAGTCTCCATGGACATTACACTCAAAGAGAAACTGACACTTTTTTGGGTCTCTCCTGCAGGATGTGTCAAATTCTCAGTACTCCTGTTTCTCTCCATTGACAGTATGGGGACTTTAGACAACTAACTTTCATGCTATATTTCTCAAGTCTCCATGATGTTATTATACAGTTACATCCAGAGACATCCAGATGATGTATGTGACTTGTCCCAGCCATCCTTGAGCACTTGAGACTGTTTAGGTCTCGTTTCACTGTTTCCTGATACACCATAGGAATGCAGAGTAGAGGCTGCCTGACAAGAACATCCCCTAGGTAAGCACAGTCTGATGTATCTGATTATATCTCTTAAGCTCATTATCCTTGGGGAGCATGGTTGCATGCTGCAGAGGCAGCTGTTCTCATTGTTTCATTTCTTTTCATTTCGTGGGTATTTCTGTCAAGTTACCCCCTACTTCTTTTACAGGTAAAGCTGCTCCATAGCTCTTGATCTCTGTCCCTGAACAAGGCTTTCAGTCATCAGCTCCATCAGCTAATTTTTCAACAACTGTACCTGATGGCCACTTGTGATATTTGCTCTCTTTGGAAATTCACTGTCTGAAACTGACCCAAACTTCTGCTCTACTTTAGCTCTGCCTGAATATCTGTGTATCAATACAGTGCAGTGGTTCTTCTGAAAGCTGCTTACCCACAGGGATGTAAATTTAGTGTGCCCTGCTTTTGCCCGTATCTACTGTGAGCCACAACAGGGACTGATACTCTTCAGCTACCACACAGGCCAGCTAGAGGTACCACCACAGATCACCATCCCAAATCATTGTTTACTGTGAACACATGCGGCTTGAAGCTTTGGCCAAACACTTCAGATGAGGGAACCAGGGAGGACTTGATGCAATTCCAAGGCTTGATCCTCCCCTTGGATGAGTAGACGTATGCCTGATTCTGAGAACAGATCCCTTCAGAACAGGTGTTTTTTCCATTATGGGAGGTTGGAAGCTCTTCTGCTAACTACAGCTAGCCCTCCTCTTTGTGTGCTCAGTCACAGGAAGAGCAACAGCCAAATCTGACGCTGGAAGGAAACAGCTGGTTCAGTCCCCACCACCCACCACCTCCAAAAGCAGCAGCTACCTCTGTGGAAAGATAGATTTGGCTGCAGATGTGGCAGGAAGAGCCCATAGGAGGGTACCAAACCTAGACATGACTCCTCTTCATCACCATGACTGCAAGACCCTGTCTCAGCTGACTCTACCCTTTTTGAACTTTGTGTATTTCCCAGTGACTTTGGAGTTAAAATTCCCCTTCCCCTAATCATTGGCATACCTAAGATTTTCCTTCAGTAGTGACAGTAATGACAGTATTCTTAGGAACCCAGGACTGTCCAGAGCCAGTAGCACTTTCGAGTCTCTAAACAAAGTAGAGCATGCCAATGGATGATAGTAGCTGTCTGTGGATATGGTCCTAGTCCACGGCAAATGCAAGGAATGCCACTGCTTTCATGGTGGGTTAAGCTAAGTCACATTGCCTCAGATTTGCTGTGGGCTAAGAGCATACATGAACACTTTTCACAGCTCAGTGCATGCACTGCGTCTTGTTAAGCCATGGTAACTTGATCACACTTGTGCAATCCCCAGGCACCATAAAATCACTCTGTTCATGCAGTGCAGATGCTGTCTGCCTGCTGTGGGCTGTATGCTCCTGTGCATTAGCCACAGATAAATCACTTTGTCTCATGCTCAATAGGGAAGGAAAAGGAATGAAATGTGTTTTGTACAGGGAACCCAGGCTGTGGAAAGTAATAAATGGAGTCCTGGGGAGGAATGAGTGTGGAAGAGTAAAGTCATTACTTCATCTCTTCAGAAACTGATTACAATTGGAATTCCTTGTGAAGATGAGAGATGCTGTCTCTGGAGGAGGATGGTGGGTGAGAATGGCAGCACTTTTAGTCCAAGAGATGCAGTCTTCCAGTAACTGAATTTTCCACCATGTGCCCACAAGAGCACCATAGGAGGGTGGCAGCTCCTGTTTCAAATGCTTCTAAAGAGCAGGAAACTTCTCACTGCTGTTCCAATGCCTCACGTAATGCAGGAGTCAGGCAGACAGCCCTCTCTTATTGCATCCCTGAAGGCACCAAGAAAACAGCTGCTCTCCCATCATTGGAATAAAACGGTCCCAACCCAAGGCTAAATCCTCAGCCTCCTATTCATGCTTTGCTTGTCCTTACTGTAGCTAGACCTTGCTACTTCCACACAAAGAAGGGAAAACCACCAATGTCACATCCCTATCCCAGCACAGCCAACCTGAGGGACCCACAAGTCAGGGTCTGCCCTGATAATCAATCATAAAGGGTTAAAACTTAGAAACTATGTGCTTTTTTTGAGCCTTCGTGTGATACTTCAGGTCTTCTCTGTACTGATGAAATGTTCATGATCTCTGATTACAAGAGATCCAATGGGGATTTGGAAAGACCGTGTCTCCCAAACCCTTGGGCCTTTTTACCTACGGAACAAGAGAAGGAAAGTTCAACATCAGGAGCCTTCTGAGATATGTCTCCTCTGCCCCCTGGGCAGGCTCTTCCTGGAGCCAAATACATATTCAAGTACCCAGTGGGCTGGCTGTTACAGTTCCAGGTGTGTCCAGAAAGGATCCCTGTGCACGGGGATGCAGTGTTGCTTAATGCACTCTCAGGGGCCTGGCTGGCAGGTTGGTAGCTGTTCCTGGATAGTCATAGCAGAGAGAAAAGCACAGCCAATGTAAGGCTGCTCTTTCAGAAAGTTTCAACGTCTCTTCTGCCAGGGGTGGTGTTGGTTAAAACGCTCTTCAGATCAAACCTGAACTGAACTAATGCACTCTGACTCTCTTTGTGGATGCTCTCAGATGAATCAGTCTATGAGCTGCTCTTCAAACCAAGTTCTGCAGCTGTAAAAATCACAATATCTCTGCAACCGATACAACAGTGAGGTAACTGTGGCTGCCCTGAGGGGTCACTGGGATGGCTTCAACCATGAGAGACTGTAGCCAGCTTTTCTGATCGTCCTCGATCTCATTTGACTTCATTAAATGTCTTGTCCTGATGGCATTTATCTTCTGTTTTTAGAAATCCTAGTCCTGAATTTTACCTTCACACAGATATTGCCATATTCTAATATTTCTGAAACACATGACTTGCTGTGGTGACCTTCTGATGTACACAGAGATAGAGGCAGACCAGGACTGATACTGGACTGTGGCTTCAGGAGAGGACGCTTTTGATTGGCGTCTTCATGAAAAAGAACAAATCAGGTCTCACTGGCATGTCTGTGATGATCTAACTCAGTCATGAATTAATTTCAGGGGAAATGAGACAACTATTCTTGAGTAGAAAAGGCACACAAATGTAAAGAAATTGTGCATGAACACAGAGACACCCTGTGTAGCTGGAGGAACATATTAGGGGAGTGGAGCCTTGGCAGGACTCACAACAAAAGGATGTTCTTTTGCTTTTATGAAAGCAAACTCCTGGTTTTCTAAACATTGATCTGGGCTCAACATGCTGCTAGCCCTTGTTCTCCAAGGGGGCTTGTCACTTTGATGGGGATGAGGGAAGGACAGTGGAGAGAATGGATGCATGCAGATATTGCTGGTTAGTACGGTCGGTTTCCCACGAGCCTACCCAGTGCCTCTTCTCCTCTGTCTTTCTCCCCACCCTCAAGTGTCCTTTTTGAACAATGGACTTGGTGGGGGACAGTGTCTCCTGCCAAGTGCACCAGTGGACGTCTAGCTTTCATAGGTCTCTGAGGGCAAGCTGAAGCTGGCATTGTTCTGCTCTAAAGAATAAACATTATGGAGTAGGTCGAGCTTTGGGCTGTCAGCAACCAGTAGGAGAAGTGCCTGATGTTAGAAGGTTTTTATCTTTCATCCAGATACTGTCCTACAACTGTTTCCAGGAATTAGTGTCACATCTATACACCCAAACCTTTTCATATTCAGGATGCCTATTGCAGTCTCATTCTGTAGGCACCAGCTCTGAGGCAAGTGAAAGGAAACTATCCAAACTGAGCTCTGGGGCACAGGAAACATCACTGGCCCCAGATGACAGGGCACACGGAAGTCTCAGCAAGCAGCTTCATGGGGTTTCCCATCCCAGAGTATTCCAGGCAAGTTTACCTATTGGGTAATGCCCCTTTTGCACCAGTGAGACTCTTCTTTCTCCCTGCAGGAATTTTATGTCACAAAGCCCAGTGAGAGACCTTAGAAAAAAGGAAGGTGATATGTATTTTCATCAGAAATTGATTTCACTCACTCCCGCTCTCACCCCACTCACCAGCACCAAGACATGGGTCCAAGGATCTGGCCAGGGTCACCTGTATGTGGTATAAAGGACAAGGGCTATTGGCTGTCAGGTCTTCAGCGTCTCTTTGCTGCTTCTTTAATAAAAACAAACTGGTTTTTGGTCTGGTCTTTTAGCAACTAACAGTAATACCTATATAATCTTTGACTCCGAAGCTTATGTACTTCACCCTCCTTGAATATTAGGCAGGTTTGGCTCACTGTTTGCATTTCCTTGTTTCGGTTCTGTTCATGGTTACAGTGTCTTCTGTTGGGATAACAAGCAGAGGAATGGCACGCGCGATATGCTGTACCTTGTTGCCATCCTCCAGTTATCATTGTGAAAGCCTTCACCGGGTGACTCAGAAGTGCTGTGGTCTTTATGCAAATGACACATTCCTGAGTGTTTACCAGTTTGATTGTGTTGATCGTGCCCTTGTTTATCAATAAATGCCATTCTTCTAACCCTTGCTCCAATGTTTCTTCTGGTGTTTTCACACAGACGTTTTCATTTATGCTCCATTCAGAACAGTTGAAACTCCTGCTACAAATCTATACATAATTATGAAATCTTGCAAAACTTTTGGTACAAATTAAAAAACAAAACAAAACAAACAAAAAAAAATACGAACCCTGCTCTATGCCTTCCTCCCAGCAGTGGGTAAATGATTTGTTGGTCTCTTTTTGAAACCCGAAGTTGTACCTCTATGTTTGTCACCAAGACAGCAGAGAACGAAGGTCAGAGAGCCACAAAGTTTTAATGTGAGCAGTTTTGCCCATTGTACAGAGTCACGGGGAATGTGAGGGCTGAAGCATCACCTTCCCCAAAAGTCTGACCAGTCTCTGCTGGAATGAGACTAAGACTGGAATAGTAAGAGAAGTTCCCAGTCTGATATGCTTGTCTGAAGATGGAGGACTCAGGTTTGTGGAAATTGAGATGCACTGGCAAAGCTGAAAAGTGAGTGTTTGTAGGGTTCCAGAAAGTACTTCTAGACAATCAGTTCCATTGCTTTAACTATCGCTGAATAAATACCTTAGTATCTACAGATAACTTGTGGCTGTGCTTGTTCTTGTGGCCTACTTTGCTTGGCCTGACCTACAGTGTGTGCAAGCTTGGCACACAGTTGCCTGCTGGAATGGGAATGTGTTTTACTTCATATTTATCTGTCTATCAGATCACTGTAGTTTTGCATAGGCATTAAATAGGGTGCTGCCGGATTGCCTCACCTTGAGATAACAAGGCATTAAAAGTCTGAGCAGGGATGGGAAGCAAATACTGTGCAAGGTGAACTTTTGCAGGGTATTGGTTCTGGGAGACATGGTGCTGTGTGGGCAAACTTTGCCCTAATGAAACTGAACATGCCAAGCAGAGCCCAGCACCAACCCTGCCTTGCTTGTGTCATTAACCATTCAATTTGGACTTGGTGCAGGGAGAGACCAGACAGCTGCAGGAGGAACTTCAGGTGGGAGTTCAGAAAGTTTCTTCTTGAGGCTGCCAGGTGAGCGATCACCACTTCATGGTGCTCAGTGCAAAGTCCACATGAGACACATTATGCCAAATATGCCTGAGGGAGACACTGCTACACAGAGAGAGACAGGTTTGTGAGTGCTGAACACCTGACATCTCCTTCTGCAAAAGTGCCAAGCACCAGTGAGATTTCTCTGCTGACAGGTGCTGAAGTGTCTGACTGTCTCCCTGTCTTTAAGGTACCATGGAGCCAAGCCGGTTTTGGAGCCTGCCTGTAGGTTCAGGTGCTAATTTCTCTAGGCATTTGTGTGACACTGTAAAGGCATATTACCAAGTGCAGCATTTCTAAATTTACTCTAATGAGGCATAGAAAAACGGAAGTCTGAAGTTGAAGATATGTTAATCAAAATACAACTCAGGAAGGTTTGCATGCTCCCACAGTACAGCACTGCACTGCTCCCACAGTACCCAGTGCAAGGAGTGAGGGGCAATGAAGAAAGAAGACAGTAAGAAGCAAGTTTTGCTCCCTAAGATACAGGACGCCCAGCGTGACTGCTCTAAATGGTAGCAATCACCACGTTTTCAACAAGAGCAGGAAACTTCTATCTGTAAGAGCTCTCCAGGGCTTGCCAACCCAGGAATATGTGGCAGAGACTTCGGCCACTCTTACAGATTAGCTGAGATACCAGAGTTGTTAAGGAAATTCTTTAATTTTATATGCAATCATAATAATGTGTTTTATTGTTTTATATTTCTGTAACTTTGTTCTATTATTACAAATTTATGTTTTTAGGTAAACACATTCTCCACTCTCTAAACCTCTCCTAGTGATAAAACTGAAATAGATTCACTTTCGTGTAAGGAAACACTGCCTATATGAGGGTGTGGTAGTTCTTAAACCTTGGTACCAGAGGACTCCTGTAGTCAGCAAAATCTCAGCAATTTTCTCATAGAAAGCTGAAGAGCCACAGAGAGTCCCACTTGTGTTTCTTGGACTACCTAGGAGCTGGTCTGATGGAGGGAGCAGCTGGTACTACTGAGAGATTGGAAAGCTCCTGGACAAAGGCCAGGAGAACATGCTTGGACACTGGGGTACCTGCAGCAACTTCTGGTCTTTATCTCACTGCTCCTGGCCTGTGTGGAGTCAAAAACAGACTTTGTCAAGGTCACAGCTTCATCAGAGAGTGAAAAGTACACTTGAGATGGTTGCCTCTCCCCTTCCCCCCATATGTTATTGGCTGTATTTCTTCAACATTTTTCCTTAATTTCAGGAAAACTTTATGTGAGTGCATTGAGTGCATTTGCGAGGTGCTCCGTGGATCTGGAAATAATTGTATGAGACCATGCTCATGGAGGTTGTATGATCTCTTCTCCAGCTGAGGACTAACTGCAATTAAAAGCAGCAGTTAAAATACATACAAATGTGAGAAAACAGTTCTGCAGATTTGATGCTTCATCATTTCAGTGGGATTTGGAGCTCACTTTCCCATGGAGGTGTGGTAGGTAGTTCATCCGAGGAGAAAAAATGAAAGACAGATCACAGGAACGTGTTTCACTCTCAGTGGAGATCAGGAATCTGATCTGTTCAGGGCAGCATATAAGAACAAATCTCCAGTGTCAATACTTCTTTGGAGATGTCCCAGATAATTACAGTCACTCATCCACTAGCATGAGGAAATCAGGCCCACGTTTTGATTGTTTGGAGTGGCTGAGTCTTGCCAGCAAAGGGCTGGCTCCTCAGCACAGGGGTATGGAAATAGCTCCTGCTGGCATGAGGTTTCTGCTGAGGCCACGACCACCAAACCTGCTAGTGTTTGATGTGCTACTGGCTGTTGAGCAGCCTGGTCTCTGCGAATGAGCCAGCCATCAGCCTTGTGGCAGCATTGCTGCTTGTGTGAGAGTCCAAATGCCCTGAGGCTGAGGGGAGCCTGTCATCCAGGTGGCCCCTTTCCTGGGGCAGTTGCAGGAACCCAAACTCAACACTGACATACCACTCTGTCAGTTTGCACTAGATACACAGGAAAGACATTTTATCTTGGACTTCAGGATCTGTACCAGGTCAGGCAGTTTTTCAGTTCAAATTTAAGCATTCAAAATACACTTTGCAATTGTCCCTTTTATTGTTGGGTGTAACCTCGTCATGACTTGGAGTGAGACCTCTACAGTAACACACTGAATGTTTAAGTTAAGACCCTGGGTACACAGTACCACAAGTGAACAGAAAAGACTATAGGAGAGAGAAGTTTTTATTAATTAGCATGTGCAAACCATATCACTCATGAGATACGAAAACTTAGTAATTCTCAGAAAAACTGCTACTGCTGCTACCAAGAAGATGCTGGCTGTCTCATCTGTCATGCAACACCAAGTTTTTAATGAGGACTAGGAGCAGATGAGAGCACTTGAAGTTAAGGACAGGAGCTCTGTCACTAAAGGGGGCTGCTCTTTGCTTGTCACAGAGTCACACGTGGAATCACAGAATAGCTGAGGTTGGAAAGGACCCTTGGAAGTATTGACCCCCGGGGTACCCCTCATAGCAATGATCACCACTCTCTGGGCCTGGCCATTCAGACAATTTTCAAGTCACCTCACTGTCTGCTCATTCAGCCCATTTATCAATATCTTGGCTGTGACAAACTTATGGGAGACAGTGTCAAAGGCCTTATTGATGTCTAGGTAGGAAATATCTGGTGCTCTCCCCTCATCTACCAGGCCAGTCGTTCATTGAAAAGCTTATGAAGTTGGTCAAGCATGACTTCCCCTTGGTGAATCCATGCTGTTGGATTTTCTTGTCCTTCTGAGGATTTTCTTGTCCTTCATGGGCTTGGAAATGGTTTCCAGGCTGAGCTGCTCCATTACCTTCACAGGAATTGACGTTAGGCTGACCAGCCCCTAGTTCTCTGTGTCCTCCTTCTTGCCTTTCTTGAAGGTAGAAGTGACATTTTCTTTTCTCCTCTCTTCAGGCACTTCTCCCAGTCACCATTATTGATCAAGGATTATAAAGAGTTACCTTGCAATGACATCTGCCAGCTCCCTCAGCATTTGTGAGTGCATCCCATCAGGACCCACACACTTATATATGTCCATTTGCTTAAGTGTTACCTGACTGGATCATCTTCCACCAAGAGTACATCTTCCTTGCTTCTAGCCTTTCACCCTGGTCTCTAGGACCTTGGATTCCTGAGGGCCATCCTTGCTGGTAAAGAATGTCTTCTTTTTTGTCACAGATGTAATTACAGAAGCCCTTCTTACAGTCTTTGGCATCCCTGGCCAGGTTCAATTCCATTTGGGCTTTGGCTTTTCTAACTTCATCCCTGGCTGCTTGGACAATGTCTCTGTATTCCTTACTTCCACCATCTCTTTGCTTCCTTTCTGAGTTTGGCCAGGAGCTCCTTCTTCATCCATACGGGCCTCCTGGCTTCCTGTTCATTGGAATGCATGACTTCCTATTCACTGGAATGGGCTGCTCTTGGACTTGGAGGAGGTGATCCTTGAATATTAATCAGCCTTTATGGGCCCATCTGTCCTCCAGGGTTTTATCTCATGGGATTACAGAGCAGATCCTTGAAGAGCCCAAAGTCTGTTCTTCTGAAGTCCGGGGTTGTGAGGTTCAGGAACCTCCTGGATTGCTTATATCCTGCTATACTTTCCCTGCAACAGATACAGAGTTGAGATACTCTATGACGAGCAGGACCTGCGAACATGAGGCTGCTCCTACCGGTCTGTAGAGGGCCTCATCCCCTCACCAGCAGGATCGAGGAAAACGCCTGGGTCCCCATGCCCTTAACTTCCACCCCCAGAGCTCTGTAGTCACTTTTGATATAGTCCAGGTTTCCCCTGGCAGTATCATCTGTGCCCACATGGAACAAATGTCTTATCACTGGTGCAAAACTATCTCACACAAGACAGGCAGATATACCTAATTTGTTATCTGCAGTTAATTTTCTGTCTATGCTTTTGGAAAGTCCCAAGTTATTTTTCTCTTCTGACATATCTGACATTTTTCCAGCTATTCTGTTTCCTGTTTGAGTTACTTAGCCTAATTTAAGTCAAGATGAAGCATATGCTACCGGCATATATAATGCATATATGTGTATGATTAACTGTCCTATATACCTAATTAGAGTTTAACCTACCCTACTTTAAGGCCTAAGCATACTCACCTCCAACTGTATCTTGAATTGCAGACCTGGGGTGTTCACTCATGCTGGTCTGGTCCTGCAGGCATCAATGCCACTGCTGCATGTTCACACCAGAGTGAAAGGGAAACAAGGCCCAGGTCATGTCCCCACAAGGACACTATTTTGCATATCTTGAAGGAGAAGAAGAGTTGCTTAATGAGGGAGACTTCTTCTGGTGTTAGAAAGCTCACTGGTGTTTGCCCTGCAAAGACGCAGTTGGTTGCATGGATTGGAGCTACCGTACTGGCCTCCACTTAAGCCTCCAGCCTCCCCATACCAGTGTCAGATGTGATAACTCCAAAACCAACAAAGAGGGAAGGAGAGGAGGAGAGGCAGACAAATAATCTGGGAGGAAATTGGTGCTTGGCAGAACTGTTCTCACCTGGTTTTATACCTTCCAAGAGCTGCAGTTGAGGGCTGGCTGCTTAGAGCCAACCTTGCTGCTCCCCTCTGGATGCTAAAGGAAAAGCTTAGCCATCACCAACTGGGCTGCAGCGTGAGGTCAGGACTCAGTGACTTCATGAAGTCTGAATTCCTGCCCCACCATGCTGTTGGAGAAGGTGGTCCTGCTAAGTCTAAGATCTCTTCTGCTGGGTGATAAAAGGAGGGACCAGAAAGAACGGATTCAAGGGCAGAAGTCAGATAAAGCATGTGGCTCTGTTCATTCCTTCCTCACTCTTTGGCAATACCTCATTTCCAGGATTTGACACATTGGCATTACAATGCTGCTGGTAACTATATAGGAGATTTTCTTTTGATCCTCACTGCTGCTTTTTACATACACCTTCTTTTGCAGGTTGACTGCTGTTCTGCAAGGGAATTGGAGAACTATGCTTAGTGATGAGAGTTCAGCTGCATGACCTAACTCACATTGCAGACTGCAAGGCTGGGTTCCTACATTTGAAAAATACACACTGATTAACAGGCCACAAGTTTTAGGGCTGGATTATTTCACATTAAGCACTGGAATCCAAATGGCTCTGCTCTCAGAGGTCCTGGTATTATCCCTTGATATTGGTGGGATTTAGTATTTGGACAACATGAAAAACAGAATTAATTGCAATTATCTAAATATGGGCATGGGAAATTAACTGTGGACACTCAGAGAGAGACTTATCTCACTTGCTTTGAGACATCTTGAATTGAGATGATTTAACCACAATGAATCAAACTCAGCTGCCTTTGCTGTCAATGGAGAGAGACATGCACTTTGGGGACAGTCAGCACAGTGGTTTAGAGATCACATTTGGATGGGCACACCTTCTTGAGCGGGTTATTTCCATCCAAATAAACCAGAAGGGATGAGTGCAGAGCAGCACCCAAGCCTGAGATGCCGAGTCTGCATGGAGGAATAGCCACCCTCACGTTTCCTATTCATGTGCAGTGGCAATAATGCAGAAAGATCCTGGTCTTGCAAAACAGTCTACTTCTCTGTAAAATACCCAGTCAGCAGAGCTGTGGTGACAGCAAAAAGTGGTGACAGCAAAAAGTGGTGCAGCATCCCCATGGGCTTCCAGGATCTCCCTTTGCCTGCAACTTTCAGCACAGGCTGCTGGGCCAGGATGAGAGTTCAGCCCTAAAGAAATGATAGCGTGTTTTGGTGAGGTTTGGGGTGGAAGACAAAATTCTAGCCATAACTTGACTTCAATGATTCATGGGCTTTGAGGTCAGAAGAGATTAAATGATCTTATCTCTCCTCCTGAGATATAAAGCACCTGGAATGTCACCAACTGATTTGAGTTCATAACCCTCATGACAGTGCAGAAAGCTGCCTGGTCTTGTACTCAAAATCTCCAAGTGGTGGAGAATCCACCACATTCTGAAGTTGCTTCAATGATTCATTGACTTTGCCTCAGCTTCCAGCAGCTGTTGGTTTTGTCTGTCTGCTATCATCACAGATCTGCTTTTCCACTGGCTGATTATAGACTCTAATCAAGTCACTTTTTAGCTAGTTAGTCCCCTCTGTGAGTACATACTGTGAGTTTAAATACCCCTTGTAACTCCAAATTGGAAGCAGTCTGCATAGTTATTACATGTCTTCTGGAATGCTATTACCCCAGAAGAAGCATAATTTCACTGATGGACACGTTATTTTTGGATCAGGTAGCGGTTTGGTGTAGTTAGAGGAAGGTTCTATCTACCAGTGTCCAGACACTACTACTTATTATTTTAGTAGCTTAGCATCTCTGAACTGTAGTGAATGAGAAGAAATGCTGTTGTTGCCCCAGGGACAGCAGCTTTCTCTGGAGGACTTGCTTGACTCCTTGAGAAGTTTTTCCATGTGTAAAGACTCCTTTGGCTATAGACATAGACAATTACAGAGGACAACTGATCTCTTTTGGAGCTACATTCAAAAGGAGAAAGTCACTTCCTTCTGGGATATTTATGGTGGTTTGACTCCTCTGTTATCTCTTCTGTTGAGCAATGGAGACAGTGAGTGATAGTCTGATAAGTACTTTAGGGTGCTAGCTGGGATCAGGCTTCAATGACACTATACATGCACATGAGGAATGTGAATCTCTACCCTAATTAGTTTATAAGCTGAATGTACAAAGGATGAACTGTTAACGGGTAGGGAGAACAACTTGTTTAATATTATGCAGTGACTGAGGTTTATAGCTTAAGGCATCGTGATGATGTCTGGATACTGAACATAGAGACTAGTTCCTTTATCTTCTCATAGAAGGATTTTGCAACCAGCCCGGTGACAAACTTCCCTGGACCAGCTCCATGTTGCTAACAGTGGGATTTTCATATTTGCTTCTGTGCGTTTAATGGTTGGGATTTTTCTTAAACAGAAAAAAAAAAAAATAATAAATCTGAAGCCCTGTTTGAGGTCTGCAGGAGTCATTTGGTAACTAACTCCTACTGGCCTTGCCTTGCTGTTAATCAGGCCTAGGACAGAAGACCAGCACCTGGGCAGCAATCTAGCTGACACTGCGTGGAGGTCTGCAAAAATACTTAATTTCTGTTGCATCTCTCTGCCTAACGTCTCATAGGAGGAGAGACAGACAGCATACCCCATTGTGAGGACAGAGCTTAAAAGAGCAGCTTCCAGACTGCACCATAAAGCCCTTAAACTCCTGGCTTCATCTACTAGCATGTTGTTGTTGTTGTTATTATTATTATTATTAATAATAAAATTATTAATGTAAAAATGGGAACTTTGGCACAGTGATAATTTTAGATATGTTTTTCTGAGTTCTGCAAAGCCCACAATAATATGTAGAGGGCTTCCCATTCATGTCTATCATCGATCTATGTCAGTAGCAGTCTTTCATGTTGGGCAATTAGATGTTATATGAATTATAAAAAACAGTTAAAGAAGAACTGTGCAATTAAAGTATGTATTTTCATCCTGTGCCCAGACATAGGGTGCCTAGCATTGATGCAAAGCTTGGCAGAGAGGGGATTATTTCAAGAGATTTCTAGATATCCTCGCAGTTGTACATCTGTGGTAAGATGGACCAGCCACAAACTCTCACCCTGAAAATCAGTATTGATTCAACAATTTCTGGGTTTCAGTTTTTAAAAGGCAGTTATCTTAGTTGCAAATATTAACTATACAGCACGTGACAGGCTTATTAATTGCAGGTTACTGAACACAGGAACTAACTGCAAGGTAGGCAACTGTTGTTACTGTAAGCATCACGTGCATGGAATACAAATAAGCCAACAGATTAAAGAGACTTAGAGAAGGTAAGAAAAACAAAGTGTAATTGGATAAGACCACAACCAAGATGACACATTTCAAACTGCAAGTGGAGAGACCAATCACTCAGAAAACAGTAACCAAAGAGGCTGAGCAGCTTCAAGTCCCCATGGGTTAACCTTGTCCTGAGGACAGGTCCATTGACAAGGTACTGGTGTGTCCCAAGTCTCCTCTTCCCAAAGAACTATGTACTCCAGAAAGACATTATGGAAAAGAGAAGAGCCCCACAGTATAGGTCCAAAACTGACAAAGTGATCCCAATGGGGACCCGGCTCCCTAAAAGACGTTCAGAGGCTAGGACAGAAGCAAGGAGGAGGAAGGCAAGGGTTTAAGAGAGGTGTAGGGCAGGGCAGGACACAGTCTGAGAGGATCATAAAGTTAGGTGGTTGACTGGCGTGATGAGAACAGGGGTTGAGACTATGCAGTGGTGAAACATGAATCCTCATTTCCAGAGAATGCTACCTTTTTTTCCTTTTTTTCTTTCTTTTTTTTTTCTTTTCTTTTTTTTTTTTTTCCTCCTCATAGATGTCCAAGAAAAAAAGTGAGACCTTTACCAATTTTGGCAGAATGTACAGGAATGAGATACTCATTATTTTTTGCAAAATACTCCTGATTGGAGAGAGGAAAATATATATATATTTGTTGAAAGATTTCAAAGAGTTTTAGACAAAACCTAATCCCTCAGATATCCTGCTCAGATGTCATTGTTTCTGTCATCATGAGTGGGTGCTGCATGCATCAATCCTTTTCTCGCAAAAGGCAGTTCTCCTTCCTGCATCCAGTTCCCATGAGGGATGAAGGGCCACTTCATTCTTCTCCTGTGGTGAAGTGGAAATTCTTTGCTACAGCTGGTGCAGTGACTCTTGGCTAGCGTCTTTCCCAGTGACACACACCTGTGTGTGTCAGACCTGACTTGTCTACACGTGTGGCTTTGTTATCATTGTGTGGGCTTGGCCCCCAGCAGCTCACACAGAAAACTCTTCTCTTGGGGGGCCTCAGACCAGAACCAGCACAACTTATGAGCCAGGCATTGTTTGCTCTGGCAGCCTGGTGCAATGAAAGGCCTTTGGTCTTCCTCAGCTCTCTTTGTTTCTTCTCTAAGGTTTTCTGTCCCTGCTCAAGCTATCACCACGCTTGTTAGCACACACACACAACAAATCCTGACCTCAGGTTGACCTCAGGGGTGTTTAAAGATTAGGAAAAAGCAATGTCTTGTCACTGAAGCTGGAGGTGCAGAGAGCATCAATAACAATACCTTATGGATGGCCAGTACATGGAAGGATGTGAGGGAGTCTCATGCAGGTCAAAATGTCACAGCAAGTGTAGAGTATTAAAGAAACAATCTCACAGAACCTTTTGTTTCTACGTGAGGACAGCAAAGCGTATGATCTCAGCATGTAGACTCCTGACTGGAAACAACCTGGAACCGAATAGTTTGGTTGCAGAAACCAGCCTGGATATGAATTGGTCATAGCAGTAAGCTCTGGGCTCTGGTCCCAGGTGTCCTGCTCAGTGTGAATGTAGCTTGGGGTACACTGTAAATGCCAGTGGGGTCCATCACACCAACAGTACCAGCCTGAGGGAGTGCTTTTAGCCTGCTCTTTGCTCTGTGGATAGGATGATTTGTCTCCTCTGACCTACATATATTAAGAGCTAATGAGGATTGACATGTCCCCTAGCTTTGCATCCACAGTGGGTCAGGCAAGCTGACTGGGTCACATATGACACCCTGAAAGCTGTCTTGGTTATGGTTAATATGGATGTAGACTTCTGTGAGGGTAGCTTTCCTCTGGAGCAATGGAGAAGATGGGCTGGTGTTTTAAATAACTTCAGCTGCCTGCTCCTGAATTCAAGATCAGGTCCTGGGGATTATTCTGGGTTCAGAGGAAACAGTAGAAGAATTTCTCACTCAGACATAGAAGAATGAACTAAACCCGAAGAAACCACAGATGATCTCCGTTCCCAGGAGAGGGAGATCTCATTCCAGGAGGATGTCTGGAGTGGTCCTCTCTCTATCCCACACCAATTTCTTATCCTTCCTTCCCATGAGAACTAGAATTAGTTTTTAGAGTTTCTTCCTCTGAAGGTCATTTAGACTTCATAATCTTTTATACATACTGAATTTGGTCTTTTCAGCTCCCTTTGATGGGTATGTTGGTCTTTTGGCTCTGGGACACAGCCCAGTGTTCTTTGGTAAAATGGTTCAAAGCACAGAAACACATTTTAGGTGAATGCTGTGAAATATTTGGGGGAATTTGAAATTCTTTCAGCCTTCGTATATTATTGAAAATGAAATCTGCAAAACATAGGGAATCTGACAAAATCTTTGTTCTGAAAGTCTATTTTAGTTGAAAAATTCTGTTAATAATGAAGTCCATGGTCTTTTTATTCAATAAAAATACACATTTTGGGAAAAATATTCTAATAAGCTTTCCATATCGAGGTAAACGAGTCAAACCTGACATTGTACAATAAATGTTTTTCTCTAATTGAAAGATTTTTCATTTAAACTATGTTTTGAAGGAAAAAGTGAAGTGAGCTTATGGGCTTCTTCTAATGGCAGGATAACAGATATTCCCTTGTATTTTGGGAATCCTTGACTGCATCTTTAATATCTCTTGACTCATTTGTTTCAACAGGCTGGATTTCAAACTGGTGTTGATGTGCTGTCTATTCCTTCATCTCTGGCCATGCAACCCTTGGGAGTACACTGACTCCTTATTTTTAACAGAGTATTTTATTTCCTGTTTTTGAAGGCTGTAGACATGGTACTTCACAGTGACCTAACTTCTGTTATGCTGGAGCGCTTCATCTCCTGCTGTTCATGCAATACTTGACAATATTGATCCACCCCTCTCCCCCCACGCTAATTCTCCATGATTACCTAAAATGGATTAGCAAATGTTTGCAAAGTTTGTTCCCTACTTTCAGTAGTTCCTTAATTCTTGTTATACTCTGGAATACAGGTAGTCCAGACTGGTACTCTGGTGCATGGACTCTCTGGGTTTTAACTGCAAGGGGGAAAATGTGACTTAGCATATTCACGTAATTTGGTCCAGCTTCCCTCCATTACCTTGGCAGCCCTTGTCTGAGTGAAGGACTGTCTTACATGCAAATACAAACCTTCAGCTGTAAGGAGAGCTGGTAGCTTGAGCACCTCTTCCCTCCCAGCGCAGGGCATTCTGCCATACCCTGAAGCAGTCCTGGACTGACAGATGCATCATAGGTGCAAGAAAAAAACATTTATCACTAGTACCAGCGTGCATTCCCATGGCTCATGGTGCTACACACACCACTGCAGGACCTGATCCTTAACTGCTGCTCCTGTGACAAAGGTGAGGTCTTCATTTGGACACTCCCTGAACTCCTCAGGCGTGAAGAGCAACTCTGGGGTCAGGCTCTTCACTGGGATAAAATAAACCATGCGATTCAGTTCCAGCTCCACCTCTTGAGCAAGAGAGCAAGCATGAGCCATCAGAGGGAGATGTCTGAGATGAGATAAATGATCAGCTCCTGCAGGGAGGTGGAGTGGGGAGGCTGCAGTTTGGGACTTGTGGGTTAAGTGAATGAGGAAACACTTGCTTTGTAACAGAAAGGGCTTACATTGCCTGGTTCTCCACTGCTCCGTGCTTCTCCCGTTGTTTCTCAGGCTGTTGGAGAACATGTCCCAGACACCAGTCTGGGGTGTGCTAGGAGGTGCTTGTTGAGTGACAGATGACCATGCTGTGAGATGAAGTGAGATTAGAGACTGGATATCTAGTTGTCCTAAGCACAGTGAAAGAAGGAAGCAAAGCTGACTTTATTCCTCTTCATCTGTCCCTAGGGCTGCTGGGGACCAAATGGACCTTTGGAAAAGGCTGAGAAGTGTCTGCAGTCACTGCAATGGCCCAGCCTCCTGATCTACAATTTCCACCTTGGCAGTGCTTTTCACCTGTATTTTAAACCCATGTGCCTCTGGATATACACAGATGAAATGACAGAGGCTTTCCCACTTGCAGCAACTTCAACCAACAGCATGAACTTCTCAGCGCAGCATCCCATCTCCTGGCAGCACGGGAATCAGTGGCAGAAGGACAGCTAGCAGCTGATCGCCTGCTGAAGATTGCTTTTTCCAGCCTGCACACCCCTGGTTCCTCCTTCCTGCTAGACAGGCTGGCTGGGGAGGGTGACACCGTGACCAGGAGCACTGGAGCTCGCACTTGCCCATGGCACCTGCCCAAAAGAATTAGTCAGAGCCACTCAGCAGCTGCCTTGGAGGAGTCACCTCCATGCACCCTGCCAGGATCAGTGGGACTTCAGACAAAGAGGACAGTGTTTGGGTAATTTGTCGATGCCAAATCTGTTCATTATCCGTCTCTCAGTATCAGATAAGCGTCTGGAAGAATTGGTCGGCAGCCATAGGGATGGTGCTTTCTGGCAGTGTCTGACAGCCTGACAGGGCAGGGAAAGCTCGGGGGAATTTCTGTACAATGAAAAGAGGCAACACACCATGTCGAAGGCCAAGACTGCGCCGAGGACCATTGTGTTCAAATGCCACTGCAACCAAGCTTTTCTTGCCCCTTGCTGCCTGGCAGCATGAGCCCCGACAGCTGACATATCCTGCCCTGTGGGATGTTCCCTGTTCCAAAGGGAGGAAACACGATGTCCTCCCCACCTTACACAGAAGCTCTGCAAGTAAAGGACCTTTGAAGCAAGAAAGGGGCAGGCTGGAGCAACACACACTCCCTACCTGCATGTTTTTATTACTATTATCTTATCAGCCATGGGGCTCACAGATAACTGTACCCAACAGCCTGCAGCCACACCAGACCATCTGAGTTACAAGCAATGATGTTCTGTGAGTTGAGGAGCCAACAGAGGCAGGAAAATCTAAGGATTCTCCCAAAGCCAGAGCACTCATTTCATGTCATTGGAAAGAAGGGGGTTTAAGAATCTCATGGATGCTCAGAATCAGCAGTTGTTCTTTGAAGCCTACCAGTACTCTGCAGGAACTAGGTTGAGCTGTGTTTGAGCAACTGGTCAAGCATCTGGAGCCCAGAACTTCCACCTCTGCTCTGTTAATGTCTGTGTATCCTCTCTGTCAAAGGTGATGGTATTCCCTTGGCCTGTCTAGTTGTTTGGGTGTGGACTGGAAGCAACTGGGATTCTTCAGAGAAGAAACCATCATTGTTGAAAAGTGTTTTCTTGTCAAAAGGGTTTCGTAGATCCAGGATGGTGTTCTAGTAGGGTGTGGAAGGAATTAGTCACTCCAGAATAACCCAGTGGTTAGGGCATCTGCAAAGTCTGAGGCACATCAGGTTCAGTAACAGCTGAGCCTCATTTAGAACAGGAACTGGAATTTGATCTCCCACATGCCTGGTGAACATCCTCACCACAGGATTATTCTGGAAAGAACTTGTATTTATCCAGAAAACATTTCCAGAGATCTCAGTTTCAGTTTTACTAAATATATACATATGCATATATATGCATGTATATATATATATACACACCCCTCAATTGTTTCATGGTTTCTTCTTCTCCCTAAATAAAACTCTTGTTTTCTGTCCCTTTCCTGTATGGATTCTTCTTTGCTGTATGTACATACAGAAATGGGATCCCGTCAGCTGAGCACTGGACTTTGGACTCCGTGCCAAAGATAAAGAAGGTACGTGATGTGCAGGCCAGACAAGGAGCATTCTCCAGTTGCAAGGCTGGCATGGATGCTCTCTGATTTAAGTACCAGAAATCTGTCCAATTCTTCTGGCAGCGAAAGAGTGCAGGAACTGAACTGGCAATAAGTTGCTGGTCCTGGAAATGATAATTGATCCTGATATTCACCTTTTATGGAACAAATTCCCAGTTACAAATGGAAAATATGACCCATCTGGAGGAGAACATTCAAGAGGTTTTCTGGTGCCCCCTTCACTTGCCATGTTTTCTCATCTTTGACAGAACTTTTTAGCATAATTACCCTCCATTTCTTGCCTATGTTACATACCAAAGTTCCCATCTCTGCAATTCACCATTCATCAACCCTCCCGGCCAGCTTTTGCTCCTCAGACACTGGGGCAGCTCTGATGTTTATACTGCCCCTCATTTATCAAAAAACATTGCCTTAGTGCACACAGACACTTCTGTAGGTAAGCAGGGGTAAAACAAAGGGCTTTGGGAAGTCCACCATTGCCTGTCTAAAGTGAGACATCAAATGTGGGAGCTGGGTGACTGCAGCCCACAGCCAAAGAACCACAATGTGGCCCAGGTAGAGCTTTGCTCACAGTAACAGGACACTACAGATGGAGTGACTGAACCTTTATCTGCGTTGAATAATGCATGGTCTGCAAATGTCCAGGACAAGTTGAACCACCTGAGGATAAGCTGAGACTACTGGGAGAGGTCAGCAAGAGCCAGATGTGTCTCCACTTTTTGCTCCCATCTTCTTTTTCAGCAGCCATTTATCTGCTGGCAATTTTCTGTTGTTCATCAGTGACCTGGATGCCCCCTTTGAACCAGCCACGCTGGACAGGAGGGAACTCCTGATAGTTTCAACCATTTAAAATTGTGGTGTCTCTGGAATTGCATTGCTGGTCTTTACAAACAGCTCTGAAATTTTACCATCAGTCTCCTTAAGTTTTTAAATTAAAGTTCTCAGGCCCACTGAACAACAATACATCATTCACTCGGCTACTGTCCGCAAACCGCATCTACAGCAAAAACCTGAGTGAACAGACAGGCTTGCAATTGTCTCCTTAAAGCCAGGACATTCCTGTCTGAATTTTGCATCCGCATCACTGTTTAATGGAGGAAGTAAATTCCTTAGCTGCCCCTGCTGAAAACACTCTGCTCCAGCCAGCCACATTTATGGCTAAGCTCTTCAGACCTGAGGAGATTGAGATGCCTTCTTTCTGAGAAGTACAGTTCATCTGCCATAGGAAACTTTTTTTTTTCTTGAAAAAAAATCTCAGATTGTCGACCAAAAATGGGCCTTTAGTCATGAACGTAAATCTTATCTCAATAGTATTGCTAACCAGAATTCTCCTGATGATATCATCTGATGGGGTGGTGCATGAGCAGGGTCTCTGAAATAGCTAGGCTCATATCATAGAAGAAGTTTTGTGAGAATCCCTTTGAGACAATGTACTTCCAAAGCAAAATGCCTTCCAGTCTTCTACAGAATATAAAGCCGCACATGCCCTTTAACTGCCGACAAATGCATTGCAGCAGACATATTTGGTGTTCACTCATAGAGAAGGTTCTTTAGTGAGAACAGCATTCTTTGGGACTGTAAAAGGAATCATTCGACTGATGTTAATAAACTGACAGATTGGAAATTGGAGAAAATAAGAGGCTGAAGCACTGCTGCTGAAAATGCTCACAAGGCTGAAATAGCTCTGCACATTTTGTCAATCTAGTCAGTTAACTGGAAGGAAGAATCTAATTTATTCTGAGGCCCAACATGATGAATAAGTCATTTCCCCAGATGGGAGCAAGAACTCTTTGAAACACATTGGACAATTCAAAGAGAGCATTTTGGCATTGAGTAATAAATGTGGAGGAAAAAAAGAAAAAAGGAAAAGGAAGGAAAAAAAATATTCATTTTTCTCCTCTCGTTTGTGAGGAGTGATTTTCTCCTCTCTGTTGAGGAATTTCATTTTATCTTTACATTCCCAAGCCAGTAAGTAAAGATTTATTTTTTTTAATTTTTTTTTTTTTCCCCATCAAAGAAGATCTGTGCTAAAAGGAAACAGGCGTGAATTACTATATTCAATGTGAGGCGTTTGCATTTTGTATTAGGAGGTTCTAATCACAATATTCTGCATATACTCTCTGCCAACAGGTACATGGTGGATCCAAGACAGAGAATTTCCTTGGTGAATCCTCAGAAAGTGACTGTTTGGTTAATAAAATTTACTAGAAAGAAATAGCTTTTAACCCTTAGTTCTTGTTCCCATCAAATAGGTGTAAGGCAAAGTAGAACTGCTGTCTTTAAATACCCCTGCTCTGTATCTGCAGGTAATGTTTGATTCAATGCATGTGAGAATGACGTGAATCTGCCTTTTCAGGGCTGTGAGAAATGGTGGCCTGTTCAAACTAAGACCCACGACAAACACCAAAGGTTGGCCCTGGCTATGATTAGGGATTTCACCATCCCCCTGAGTATCACATGGGATATGTCACAAGTCCCCCCCGAGGGACCTGGCAGCCTCTGTTTGCTCTCCACCTCTTGGCTTGCATCCTGCAGACAAAGGGAAGTGGGTTGGCCCAAGGTCCAAACATTCCTGTACTTTAGGAAATTTTAGTTCTGGATCCAGATTGATGGTATCTGTGAGAGTCTGGGCCCTGGCCATTGGGATCAGTGTAGAGGTCATTTTATTCAAGAACTTAACAGTTGACAAAGTCCAGTGACTCCTGGGGCCAAAGCCTTGGAGCGGAGGTGGATCTGCTGAAAGAATGACTTGCTGAAGAGAGAAATACACTAACCCTGATCCATTACAGAAAAGCATATCAGAAGGGAACATTAGAATTTCTTTGAATCTGGGTAAAGAAAGTCCTGTGCTCCCCAGACCCTTAACGGGGTACCCACGTGGCACTGTGCAATCCTCCAGGAAATGAGCTTCCTGCACGACGTGGCTGCATCAGCACAGCACTGTTACTGGGTTATCCTCATTTCACCAGGCTAGTTAGCCAGCACAGAGCACCGTGCTAACCTGACAGAGCAAGCTGCATGTTCACAACACACTTCAGAGATGATCTTTTTCATGTCAGAGAAGTAGACTGCATTCATTATGCAGACTAGTTTTTTAATGCGCTTACTGCTGCTTCTGTTTTCCATCATGCCTGGAAATATCACAGCAACTAGAAATGCAGTGAGGATCAGAATATGCATGAATCAGGGCAGAACTTGTTTGTTAAATCACAGAAAGCCTCACAACTGTGGGGAAGTAGGGTGAGTTCCAATCTTAGCTTGTCTGCAGCTTTAGCCTATTTCAAGTCATGAAAAGGAAACTCTGTGAAATGCCTAGGGCCAAAGCCCTTGTAGTGTTAGTGCACACTGCCTGATGTCCAGCCTTCCTGCCACTCTTGCACAGCACGAAGCTTGAGCTTGCTTGCAAGTGAACACCCAGCTCTATGCACAAGTGTTGAGTCCTGGCAACCTTAGGGGCACAAAGATGCACTCACTCATGCACACTCAAGGCTCTTCTCATCAGGTCCATTAAAAGCCCCAAACTTCACTTACTTCAAAATGAACAGGCCAGGTCTCTGTGTGGAAACAAGCTTTCATTCTGATCTCAGTGGTGCTCCTCACTCATGGTCATACAGCTGGGAGGAAGACTGTTTATATATGCATAGTTTATCTCCTCCACTCTATTGTCCTTCAGATACACCAGCATTCAATTTATTGATGTATTACATAATGTAACATTAGCTTCAGGCATTATCTGTCCTCATTCTATTTGAACAGCCAACATGATCTTTATATGCTATTTCCTGAATTAAAGGCTCAGGCCTCTTTGCTGTCATATTTGTGTGTGTTTTGCAATCTGCACTTGAAAGATAAAGCCATTAACCCAAGTCCTGAAGATTTCATGATTAACATTGAAGAACTGTGGGCAATTCATCACACAGCATCTCACATTATGGGTATGGGAATGTTTTTCCCCATCCCAGAGCTGAACAGTTATATCCAGCACATCAGTCCTGATGGCACTTCTTAACAGTACCAAATAAATCAATTTAGGAATGAATATTTTTAAGTACTACTAGTAGCACTCTCTTTAGTTGACATATACTTTATCACACAAATACAGTATGGCACTTGCTAAAAATCACAGGCACTTATTACATGGAGCAGATTAGACTCCAAAAGAATGACTTATGCTGGAGGTCTCATGTAACTGGTCATAAAATATTGTTATTATTTTTTTAATTATATGTGATAATATATTAATACAAAAGAAATTTTTGTCAAGAATGTGTAATAGAATCTTGGATGGACATCAGATGGATAAAGAAGAATTAATCACCAGTTGGCTGTTGACTAGGATCCAGTAACAGTCTATAACTTCACAGTGGGAGAACTGGCTTTTTTTTTTTTTTTTTTTTTTTTCCCACCATATGCTTCATTGGCCCTTTACAGGATCTTGTGGGCATCCTGAAGAATGGATCAGTCACCTGGCAAATGTTCCCCCCAAACTAGGAGCAATTGGTTGGAAAGAACAAACAGATACAGAAAGCTGAGAATGAAATTAAGATGTTCTCTAAGAGGTGTTGATTAAAACCACTAAAAGCTACAAATTCACAATCAAGAAAGAGGATGACTTTTTCAGAAACACTTCTATTCTCAGTGGCATGGAGAAGCCTGCAATTAGAGATAAGGTACTATATCACTGAAGAAGGAAGGAGAAACTGCAATAAATTTCCATTCCATGATCTATAGTTTAAAAAATTACTAAGAAAAGCTAAAGACAGAAATATGTTCAAGTTTTGAAAGCATCTTCAGAGCCAAATAACTGAGAAGACTTTACATCATTAATACAATTAGTGGAAAACAAACCAACTTAAAACATACTTCTTTTGTTTGTTTGTAATTTTTTGTTTTAGAAAAAAAAAAAGTCTATGTGTTCAGGTGTAATTTTTGATCTAATATATGTAATTTTTGACCTGCTTTCCTCCAGGAAAGCAATTTGCATAGGACACAGAAGACCAAGAGAAAGTCCCAGGAAAAGCCAAGGAATTCCTGAACTGCTTGGGCATTGGGCCATCACTTTGTGTACTGTAGAAAAGATGCTAATCTTAAATTCCTCCTACTGTATACTAAGAATACATTCAACCTTTTTTAATGCAAATGTACTTCAGGAGGAAGGGACTACTAGGTATGGTTGGGACAATATAGGTGAAAAGTTGTTCCTACAGTGACAAAGCATAAAAAAAATAGTGGAGAGATTTTAACTCCATGCACAGCACACAGAATCACAGAATCACAGAATCATCTAGGTTGGAAGAGACCTTCAAGATCACTGAGTCCAACCTCTGACCTAACGCTAACAAGTCCTTCACTAAACCATATCACTAAGGTGGGACCAGTATGGAAAAATGGGTTGGCATCCCTTCTAGTTGCGAGAGGTGTCCACAGAGTACGTGTCTCTGTGTGCTCATGTCCCCTTAGAGTCAATGGAGATCTGGACAATACTGTTGGTGAATTCTGAATTCATCCCTCTCTGAAGCAGACTCTTACCTTTGCCAGGTGAATTGCCCTCTGGGCTACACAGCCTGAATAAATCATCCCTCTGTGGAGGATGAGCAAACTGTCTGTGGTGCGGGAACAAAGATCCCACCACCTAGAGATGCATTTGGATGGGAATTTGGGAGAAATGTTGCCTCTACTGCTGCCATATAGTCTCTAGTGCTGGTGTCCATAGCTTTAAAGGATGTTGAAAAATGGACTGCATACAGATGAGTGTCAGAAAATAAATAAATAAATAAATAAATAAAAACAAGACTTTAGGACTGGAGTCCTTACCGTCTGTAGGGAGAGCCAAGAGAGAGCTCATTTATTTAGTTTCTTGTAAATGAAGATTGATTTGATCACAAAGAATGGATACACTCACTATCAAGAGGTACTGTGGGGAAACCACTTTTCAACAAAGGAATCATGTCTGGAAGTTGAAATTAGAGAAATTCAAAGGAGAATGAGACAGAAATTTTAATGAGTTGTTGTGTGCATGTGATTTAGAAATCTTGACAGCATGTAGTAAAGGCAATGTAGACCCACAATAAGTGCAAATAAATGTAATGTGGCATACTGCCCAAAGAGAAAGAATGTGTGTGGGGGGAATAAGAAAACCAAATTCTTTAGAGCGACTGGGCAGACACATTATTGGAGACACACAACACAATGTGCGTGCCATATGATCATGCATAGCATTATCAAAAGTACAGGGAGGTGAGTGTCCTTCCTCCTCCACACAACAGGGCAAGGGAAGGTGTGTCATGTAGCTTTGAATCAGTTTTGCTTCATTTAGGCTCCTCTAATTGCATCCCATTCGATTTCCCATTTATCAACAAACTTCACTGCCGAATTAGGGGAAGTTATACCCTTTATCTACTGTTGAGTTTAAATATTTTTGTCTTGGAGAGCTGAGAATAAAGAGCCATAGGTGTGGGTGTGGGTGTTTGTGTGTGAGTGAAGTGGGGAAGAAAAGTTGACAATCCTAAAAGTATCCAACTGGGAGGTGGGTGGGTAAATAAACAGAGTGGTTTTCAATGCAGAACAACGTTTCTTTTTGGCATTATGGGAACATCTACAGGGAAAGTATGTGTAAAAGGTGGCATTTAGACATCTTGCATAGTGTTCATGCTTGCTTTGTCATTCTGCAGTAACCTGAAAAGAAGTCAGAATTACTGTTTTAAGGCAGGTACTTCTGGAAGCAGACATCTAACTCTGGATTCCGGGAAGGAAAGAAAGAAAAAAAAAAAAAAAACCACAGGTATATATGTCTATAGTTGAGTCATGGGAACATTTTTAATCAGGTACATCACTTTATCCCTACTCTCTGCACTGTCCAATGAAACATTAGGGAGAAGCTGAGGAGCAGGATATATTGCTCCTCAAACCCTGTTATCCTATTCTGTCAAGATGTTTATTAATGGCTTTCTGACTCCCTGACTCTCACATTCTGTATTGCCCAGTAGCTCAGTAGGAGAGCTGGAGGGACACTTAAGTAAAAACCTCCCATAGTCCTATAATTGCTCTCTTGGCAAACAATGCACTTTTCAGTGAGTCACCACAGAATTTCAGTGCATAATAAGAGAATGACAATAATTTATTATCAGAACAATTCCTTTTGTCTGCACGATGTCATTAGTTTCCAGCAATATTTATAACTTAAGAATGTGTATATTTGCTCTGTGGTTTTTGTTGTAACATTATGTACATCAAAAATATAACTAGTCTGTAGAATAAAAGAGAGATAGGTATGAGTACAGCAGTGAGTGATGAAGAATGGGTTTGAAACTGGTAGAGCCAGTGGAGGCAGGCATGGCAGTGGCTCCTATCTACTAAATACCTCCCCTCTGCAGCATCTCAGAGTGTTCAAAGGAGGCTGTCATGCTTGGTGAACAAGTTACTTTTCTTATTCTTGTTTTACTGAGAGTATTTTTTTTCAGCTGTTAAAAGCTTCAGGTCTTCTAGCCCAGTGTTCCTGATCCCATTTGGAGACCATATGCCAAGATGGGGAATTCCTGTTCTCTTCTGAGCAAGAACAGAGCCAGCAGAGCCCAGTCCCAGCCCCCCTTCCTGCTACAGCCATGGAGGGTGGAGAAGCAGAGAAGGAGAGGCTGGAGCAGGGTGAACTCTGGCACTTCCTACCAGGTGAAGAGGCATTTGGGGGCTGCTGTCTGGGGCAGGTTGGACAGCCTCCAGACTGAAGCCGACTTCTCAAGGCACCTTCCTCTGAGTTGCCAAGTAAAATCTTCATGAGCCATAGGGATTCGAGTTCAGGAGTGAGCCTAGTCTGCAAGAATAACAGCTTAGGGAGCTGGGTTTGGGAGCTCCAGGCCTGCTGCCCATCTGTTAGATAGGGACAACTCCCCCAGAGAGCAAGCAGAGACACCTCCCAGGAGCAGAAGCATGTGGAGCTCTGGGTACATGTGTTACTACAGCAGCTTGGTGCTAACCGAGCGGCCCAGCTCAGCATCTTGCTGCAGTCTGCTAATTGTGCCCATGAGCCAAGAGGCTGCTGGAAGCAGCATTATTACCCAGGTATGCTGGCTGGTGTAGCCAGGAGGTAAGGCGCAGTAGCATTAGTTCAGTGAGAAGGTATGATTAAGTCACCCAGCTTTATGAGAAATGAATACAGCCATGAGGAGTGAGTCACAACTGCAAATGAAATGCATCTGAACCAAGTTAGTGAGAGACAGCAAGTTAGCCTCTGGAGCCCAAATCTCTTGCAGAGTATTATTTCAGAGAACGGTGAACTGAAGCTCAGATACCAGGAGAAAGTACAGCTAAGAGATCAATAGCTTTGAGAAAACATGTTCCTGTGGTGTTAACTACAACTCCAGACACCACTGTCTCTCTTCTTAGAAACCACTTTGAAAAATGAAAAGGGTTTCATAGTCCATTCAATAACTGGCAAAGGTGGCTCAGCAATGGCTTAAAGCTCCAACTTGTCCTTCTTCATACACTGAAGAGACATTGTACTCTACTCTAAGCTGTATGATTCTGCCACACTGCCATCGTTGTTTTTGTGGTTATGGCTATAATGATTAACTAGCAAGAAGCCTCCACCAGAGGTGTGGCCAGTTCCCATCATTTAACCCAAGAGTCACAGCCTTCTCTGGCCTGTGGGTTAAAGTACTGGGCAAGTAGCATGCTGGAGGCCTGGAGGTATTTGGCTTTCACTGTCAATCTGGGTTTTTAGTGGTGGCAAATTCGGTTCGTTCATAATCCTGTGGTTATGAGTAATGGCAGAGGATCTTGTGGGCAACATGCTGGGAACCCTTTACTTAACACTGAACCAAGATTAGGAGGTGTTTCTCCAAGATGGTCTAACTCAGCCAGAAGAGATAGGACCACCTGTGATGGTCTGTGTTTCTCTGTATTGGAAGATTCATCACTTTTATTTGCATAAAATCTAGGAATTTCTGACAATGAAACTGTTACCATTTACTCATTTCCAGTGTTTCCTAGCTTTGATTTTTGATTCTAGCCACTGGAAATTTGAACTGTGTAGTCATCTGCTCTAATGAGTCACCACCCACACCAACCAACATCTTAAAAAGTCTTAGTTCTGGGGTTTGCTGGCAGCTGAAGCTCCTCACATGGAAGATGTCTCTGGGAAGTGCCTCATAGTTAGTTAAAAAATAAATCTTTGCAAAGTCTTTTGAAAATCTATCCCAGCAGCATTGATTTAAAACAAGTGATGGTGTTTGCAGTTTCAAAGACCCATGATACAGGACCTTAATAGCCTTGGGATCCCTCCAGCATTGTTAGGCAACTGATTCAGCATAACCTCATAAAAACTAGGGTATGCTTATGTGTGAGTACCTTGGCACGAGAATCAAATCCCTGGCTATGCTGCTGCATTGACAGATGCGATCCCTACAGGAGTGCAGGGGCCACAGGGGTAGCAGTCACAGTACAGAGGTATGGTCCTATGTGAAACATGCTCCAAAGACCTGAAGGTCAAGTGAATTTGTAAAGTAGAGTGTGCACAATTGCTGAAAGAAGGCGTTATGGAAGTAAAAGGCGATAAAAATAAAAAGGTTAGGAGTCCACTGAAAACAACCTCAGTAGCGTTAAGGAAACCTGAGGTTGTTCCCTGTTTTGTTGATATTTTTCCTAGAGTGATCTCATAACTCTTTGACAAATAAAAGCCTCGCTGCTGGAGAGATGACCATCTGTCTGCCCCTCCCTGCCCTCCTGCTTGTTCTGTTTTTCCATTAGCACTGGTGCCTTTGGGGCCTCTTTAAAAGAGAAGCAAATAAGTTATGTAACCACACATGCTGCACACTGGATGGGACGATGATTACATGATTACATGGGGCACACTCAGTTTGTAGGCAGTGATAGTATCTACCCCTCTGCTCCACTTCCCTGTAGGTCTCAATGATTTTTTTAAGGTGTGAGGCAGTAGCAATAATCCTTCTTTAAGACAGTGAATCTGAGGCCGCAACTTGTGTGAAGTCATCTGATCGGGAAGGATCAGATCTTCAGCAGGATCCAGGACTGAGCCTCATAACACGTGCTGCAGCTGTCAGGGGTTATACCATGGGGACGCTTGAAGGAGCAGAGATCTCTTTATGTCTTTGTTGTGGTTGTGTGTGGTTAAGGAGAGAGCGTTCATGGTTTGCCCTTTGCTCTGGCATGGCAGGGGAGGGAGGAGGAAGTTTTCTTCCTCCCGCAGAAGAGGATATCTCCCCTTTCTAGAAAGTGTGCTTGAAAGATAGAGGCAAATCCTCTTCTCTTGCATGTTGCAGTGTGAAGATGAACTCAGTGGAGACAGCCTCCCTTCCTCTTCTATATTTAGGATGATTTCTGTAGGAAGGTATCAACGTGTCACAGTGTCTGGCCTCTTCAGCCGTGGTGTACTTGTCCCGCTCCTTCTTGACGGAGGACAGAAAGCAGACAGATTAACTCAGGGTGAACCCAAGTCATGCTGGAGGGCATCTGCTACTTGAGGTGTAACCTCTTTCAGAAGCAACTTCTTGACTTGTGACCTATTTATATAGTGTAAGATATTTGTAGGGGAAAGAATACGGGATGGGACCTTTGTAGGTGAAGTGCTGGAAAGCTAGATGATCCTCCCTGGAGATCCATATACAGAGAAATTATCAATAAGGATGCTATTTTATGTCTCAGTGGTACTCAGGAATTAATTATTCCCAGGATGCTTGGCCTAGATTTTCCTCTGCACCTTCAGTTCCCAGCAGGCAATGTATCAAGGTCTCTTCTGAAGATGTGATGATTTGCCAGGAACCTCAGTGAGCTTTTGTGAAAAAACATAATGACTTGAGCATTCCCTCTGATTAAACTCCAGTAGTACAAAGCTAAGGCAGTTCAGCAAGGGGCAGGATTTCTAGAGAGCCCCAAGCAGAATCCTTCGGAACCTGCTCTGTACAAAAGCATCCCACAGAAATTAATAGATAATAACCTCCTTTATTTTATTTTCTTCAACAGTGTTTCAAAGAGATTTCTAGCCCTGTTCCAGACTTGAAACCGTATAAAGAGGAGCTCTAGTAAATTCTGGGTGTCTGCAGAGTCTTGGTAAGTCCCTGAGAACATAATGGACTTCGTTTTTATTCAATTCTCTGGGACCTTTCCCCTGTCACCTCCCGCCCAGACATCCCTACATTTTTCAGTGGAGGCTTTGCTTCCATACGATACTGCCCTCTCATGGAACAGCAGAGATGTGTCACTTCCGAATTTCCCTTCATCCCTGTGAAATGGGAGTAGGGTTGGGGCAGGGGATGCCCTATGCTGAGATGTGAGGAGGTTGTTTTGGAAATAGAAGGGGTTCTTGCACAGGTCCCCTCAAGAGATATGATTCCTGCAGCTGGAGGCCAATGTCTCTACTGCAGTTCCATCTCCTATCATTTGTTCTGAGAACAAGGGAGACATGATGACCAGAATCACAAGGAGAGCAGGTAAAACTGATACTTGCCTAGGGTTGACAGAAGTGAAGAATCTTTTGGAAGATGGAAGTTCCTGAGGAGAAAGGCCATATCCTGTAAAATACAGGTGAAGGTTAGTGGGGTTGTTGCCAAAATGCAAGGCTGGGAATTGCTGGTGGACATGATAGCTCCCCTGTCCTAGACAAAAATACTTTTGTTCCAGGCATCTGGATATCTCTGACCACAAAACAGATGGACAGTAAAAATGGTGTAGATGGTGACATACTCCAACTGAGCAGGAGGTTGGTCTAGAAACCTCCTTAGGTTCCTCCACACCTGAATTAACCTATGAACTGTATTAACTGCTCCTGAAGTGCAAGCCTGGAACACAGATTGCAGCTGTGCCGGCTGTGTATTGCTGGTATTGAAACAATTTTTTATGATTTTTCTGCCTAATGTTTGAGAAAGTGGGGAGCTGTGCTGTACATAATGTGGAAATAATGACTGGGGACAGGTGATATTTGTGATGCTTAAGCAGGTTCTGTGAGAGGGACAATAAGTGGAAGTAGTTCGGCTTGTTGGTTCCAGCTGATTAACTTTTTGGTTTTGGGTAGGCCATTTCCTTTTGCTAAGGCAGGATGGAGAAGAGCTAGCAGAGGAAAGAGGAGAGAAAAAAAAAAAAAAAAGATTACTTTCACCCATTGCATTTCAGCATTTTTTGTTTGAAAGGGAAATGTTCAAGAAACTCAAGTTCCCTAGAAACTCTTGCAACTCACAGAAAAGCAAACTCTGCTTTCAGAGCTGAAGGCTCCTACTGTTACCTTGGCTGTCAGTTTTTGCAGCTTTACATGTTGTAGGGAAAGAAGTATCAGCTGCTCAAAAGACAAGTTTTATTAAGGCCTTCAGGTTGGGCGTCTTTGACAGCCTCCTCCCACTGGGGCCAGTATTTTTTATTGATGTAATGGGAAAGCTTTTTCCCCTCAGATGTCTTTTTAATGCCTCCTGTCTCATTCTATCATGGAGTCGGAGAAATGAGAGATGGAAAACACCTATGAGGTCATGAGGCCCCTGCCTGTCCTCACCAGTACTGAATCAAGATGGGCAGATCCATTACATTCCTGTCGCATTTCATGCAGCAGCCACAAGTCCTTTGCTTGAAGTCAAAGAAAATAGATAATTTAAAGCACAAACTGAAATATCTTCCCCTTTCATCTTAGTCTTTTTTTCCTTAGAATTATTAAAAATCATAGCATGAGATGGTTCCCTTTAATTATTTCAGAGCATCATGTAACAATGCAGCTGAACCTCTTCTGGACTGTCAGATGCTGTCCCTGCTTTGGTTCCCATGTACGTCACTGTCACATGTACTCACACATTTGCTCAGCTGTAAGCACAGATGGTGCTGAAGGAGTCCACCCAAGGGCACATCCTTCCCAAACCTTCTACCACTCATGGACATGTCCCTTCACATCATCTCTCCTGGCCCACAAATGTCTCTCCCTTAGAGAAATCCCCTCTCATGCCCTCTTCTCCAGCAACATTTTAATAAAATATAAAGGAGCTCCAAAGATGCATGATGAGGTTTGCACTCCTACAAGTTGAGAACAGGAAAGGCTGGCTGGCTTGAAATCTCATTAAAGTTACGTCTATCTGGCACTTGAGATTTCCAGGAGAGGTGGCTGGAGCATACCAAATAGCCAGGGACCAGTGTCAGGGAGAATGTCACAAATGCTGTATCACAGCATGCTCTAGTTTCAATGCCACTGAAAAGGCTTTCTAGAACATTTTTTTATGCCTACCCGTGTGGCACAACAGAATAGCAGATGGCTCCTTCATTACCCTCTACAAGTTTTTCTACCCATAAAATGGTGAAACTCTTGGTACTGAGTCATGCTCCAATACACACCAGGAGTAAGTGCACTGAAATCAGTGAAAGCACAGCAGTGTCAAGAGCATGGACAATGTGAAGACTACAGCACCAAAGCACAATAGATGCAAGCAAAGTAGATGTGCTTATTCTCAGCTGGCTGAAAACACTTCCTGACTGCATATGGACCTTCTGGCAGCATTTCTACCCCTATTTCACAGAGGAACACCTCGATGGGATGCGTGGTGACAGCACACCAGTCTAGCAGCATGGCCCAATGAGGGGACATAGCTCCAGGCCATGCTGACTCTGCTTTGCTAATGCATAGTATCATGCTGGTGCCATTCATCAGTTCTGGTCTTGGAGTCCTGGGTGGTATAACCATCTGTTTTTTAACTGCAGGAGGATCTTGTATCCCAGATAATAAAGAGATTTCACTGTATAAGGGCTTGTCAGCTGGGAAGTAAGTGTCTATAAATCAGATGCTGATCAGGTCATGAACACTTCTCTCAGCATTCAGGGAGAAAGAAATATAAAGAAGCTTAAAAACCTCAAATAACACTATTCCTGAATTTTCTTTACCATTTGCCCAGTGCATAGAGTCAAGACAGGGTAATAACTACAGACCTGTAATGTAAGCACATGGAGAATAATATAATTCTGTGTTTTGGTCTAAATCTATGATTATAAACATGCAGGTACGTACATGACTAGTGCCAGGAGACGTAATCCAAGTCACCTCTCCCACTCTAAGGGGAATAAAGATCTGGAGGGCTCATCTTTAAAGGCAGCCCTCAAAGACTTCTTTCAAACAGTGTCTGTTGCTTGGAACTCTGCCTCCACACCCAGGTCTTGGAGCACTGCTAAAAACTACAAACACAAGTGAAACCCAGTTCAAAACCAAATGATTTCAGTGCACGCTGTCCCAGGCCTCTGGGCTAGTTTCTGTATTTCTTTCATCTGAGATTCTCTCAAGGTCTGAAAAAATTCCATTTTCAGTTTTGCATGGGAGAAGGTAGTGCACAGGAAGTGTATACCCTCCATGGGCTGCTTGGCCACCTTCTGTCTCTCTTGAGCTAACCTGATGTTGTGGGGGAGTAGGTAGAAACCATGGAGGTTGTAGACCGAGCTACAAGGAGCCTGAGCTATGTAAGCAGTGTTTGGTTACAGCATGTGGTTGGAAGGCAGTGTGTTTGGGTAGTTACTACTGGTTCATGTAAGTGGTTTAAAAATACCTCTGCCTGGCCCCAGCATATGCACCATACCAGTACCCTTCCTATCCAACCTATTTGTGTCAGCATTAACATAACTAGCCTTGTGCCAGCCCCTGCAGCTCACTGCAACAAAAACCTGCAAGCCCTGCCTAACCTTTCAGGAGCTCCAGATCAACAGGGTGGATGTCTGCAGAAAGAAATTTCAGCAGTGTTAAAAAGGATTTAACCTTCTGATCAGTAACAGCTGAATGCTTTGAATTAGGCAATTTTACAGGTGAGCTCAAAGGTAAGGTTATAAAGGAAACCTTTGGCCAAGCCAAGATCAGGACCCAGGAGTCCTGTCTCTCAGGACAATGTCTGGACAGTAACAGGCTTCACATGCTGTTATAAACTTTTCTCTGGAGAGGGCATTCAAAGAAAAGAGATGGAAAATCAAAGCCCAGTAAAGGGTGAGCTCTAAATGTACCCTGTCCCAGCTGCTGAGTACAGACAGAGAAGAATCATGATGAGCAACATTAAGAAGAGAATAAATTAATATACTGTCTGCAGTGTTCTCTGAATCCTCAAAAGACCCCTTTTGTCAACTCAGAGGAAGGCTGTGACTGAAAATTTAGGTCCAACACACTGATGTCCAGTCTAAACTGCCCCCTGTGTTTTCCTCCTCTTGCATCCCACCCAGGTCTTTGCCCTTAACTACCTTCTCCCATCCTGGCTGGCCAGCTCAGTGCTTGCTCTCTGTGCACTCTAGAAGTAATAGGGATTCTCCTGCAGGGTTGCCCAAGGACCTGAGAAAGTCTTCCATTCTGCTCTGCCTCTGCCTCTGCCTGTGCTCGTCTCTCTACTGACTGTAGCAGTAGCCACAGGACAAGGTGTCTGCCTTAGAGCTTGGGTGATGCAACACCCCACCAGGACTGGACTCTGCACCATGCACTCCTTAGATAATGCCTTGAGCAGACCCCAGCACATGGATACCAAACATGTGAATGAATAACTAAAAATAGCAATATACTCAAATGTGAGATAGCTTCAGATGGCGTGTCCAACTGGTATTTTAACATCTGAAGCCAACACTGCTCAAAGATGCACATTTGCCATCAGGAGAGAAGGGTGTGGAGTCTGCTGCCTTAACTCCCACAGAGCACAGGGAAAGCAAGAAACACTTCAAAATGTCTTTCTGAATAACGTCTTGCCTTCCCCTCTGCAGATGAAACTCCTTATTTTCCAAGGCTCATCCTGACGCCCAGACATACTGAATGTTGTTTTCAACATGTGAATTACACTTAGCTTCTAGTTTAATTTATATATATATATAATATATATAGAGAGAGATGAAGGAAACAGATGCAAAACATTGTTTAAAGAGAACACCAAATAACCATCCACCACCTGAATGCACAGTTGAACACGTATGGACATGTACTTTCCATACAACAGACACACATTCTACCCCACATAGATCACCAACATAGGCATTGGTGTATGGCTATTCATGTGGACTCACCACTCTCCTGAGCAGATGCATGTGACAAACGGATGTACCAAAGAGTAGTTACACTCCCTATGCACACACTTGTACATAGACACATCCTTATCTGCATAATTTGTTGGGGCAGGAGCTTTCTTGATTCTGGGCCACCAGGTTGTCTTGCTTTCAAATACTCAGCATCGTTAGTGATGGTGGGTGCAGTTTTGTTCATGGCACTCCATGTTCCTGCTGGCATTGTTACTGAGGCCTGGCCCAAAGCATGCACTGCCACAGGGAGACCTGCAGGGAGCCTGGCACTGCCTTGGGTAGGAACTTCTCAAATGACTACCAGCTGTGGGAAACGTGGCCCTGCAGCACTAATGCAAAGTTGTTCTCTTCCCATGGATTGCACAGAGCATTTAGATGCCTGAGGGAAGTGCTGAGGGCTCTAAATGGTACCTGAAACCAAGATGTCCATAGCTTGCTCCAAACTCATCTGGGGACCTCCTATGAGCTGCTGGCAATGGATTTATCAGCAAAGAGAGCCTGCCCTGGGGTAACTCTGTGCCATGTGCACACACCCATGCTGTGTAAGAGGAGAGGGAATATAGGGAACACCCCACCATGGCAGCTTTCTCTTCAGCAGGAGGGGCTGAGCTCACATTTAACACCAGATAAGAATGTGCTCATTAGCAGCTGCCAGAGTGGCTGGTGTGCCCTCTGTTCACACTCCTTTTCACACTCCCTGATAAAGAGCTTACGACCTTTGTCTCTCCCCCGTCATTCATCTTCACTGGAAAAATTATGACATCGTTTTTCCTTCTTTGCCCAGCAAGGGGGTTGAGAGCTTCTGCTGTCTCAGCCTCACTGCACCTTCCTTGAAGCACTGCTGATGTTCAGTGCCGCTGTATTGAAGCTCAGATTTGGATAGCAGATCTCTCTCTCTGCATGTCCCTGTTGGGATCTCAGTCCCAGGTGCTTTGGGTTACTCAACAATTTCCTTATCCCTTCTGAGAGAGCAATGGAGATCAGTTCTGTGGTGAAAAAAATGCTGTTCTAAAATGAAATATTAAAATATTTCACTGAGAAATACTGGGCAAAGTATTTTAATGTTTTAGAGGTCATTCTATTAAGTTGGATTTCAAAGTCTGCGAACATTCAGTCCCCATGTGGTCTGCAGGTCCAAAGTGATGGTGTCACAACCTTCCTGAAGACAATTTTTTTAGCCATTGAGGGGCAATGTAAAATTTTTAAATCTCGACAGCATTTAGATACAAGATCAAGGTAAAAAGTCCTTTGGTGTTCTGTGCAAGAGGTATTTGAAAATGCATTGTCGGTCACTGTCTTTGGTGCAAATGGAATCTCTGTCAGTTCTGGACTTGCTACAGGAGCCAGTGGCTCATCCCCATTGTTTGAGGTTACTCCTACAAGTGCTGTGACAGTGCAGCAAATGTCAGTAAGTTCATAGTAACCCATTACCTATAGGGGACATGACACTACTTAGTGTCATCATTCCGTGTCTTCTGCATCGAGCTCTCTCTATGCCTGTCCCAGGACATGGCAGGAGGTGATAAGTGTAGACCTATTCCCTACTAAGTGTCATTTACTGGGTGGTGAACTATAGCATGTCTAATTTGTTTAAACTAGGTTCTTGGATAAATAATCTTTCTTAAGACCTGATAAATACGGAAGAAAAGAAAAAAAAAAAAAAGAAAAAAAAAAAAGAAGGAAGTAATTTAATATCTTTTCTATGTCTATGAAGTTCAAAGGGTTTTTGCATGATGAATAGAAAGTACTGCTCAATTTGCTTTATGTTGGCATGAACCAAGAACAGGAACCCCCAAGATGATCCCAGGTTTATCATCTAGTTACCTTCTGACTCCGTCTACAATTCAGGCTGCAGAGCAGTTGGAAACACGGAACTAACTTCAAATGAACAAATTAAGGTAGTGAAAGCAACACATTGCAAGCATTTGGAGCTCAAGGTCACATTATTCTGCACTGTGGTTAGATGAATTGTCTCACACTGAGTACAGGGAGGCTATAGTTAAAATATTTCCAGTGCTGTAGTTAGCTCACTTCAGGCTAACCCATCTCTTCCCCACACTGGAGTCTGCCACATGAATGAACTCTTTGTGAAAGGGAAGACACAGAGATGACATAGTTTTTAGATCTAAACCCAAGATTTTATTCAAAGTGCTGGTCTACACAAAGAAGTAACTACATGCTATTGGGACTGTGTTAGCCCTTGTCAGGTAGTGCTGGAGCAAGTTCCCTGGGGGTTACACCCTACGCCAGCCCCCTGTGCTGCTCAGGGTCAGAGGTTTGCAAATAACAGGCAGGTCAGAGAATCACTTGGGTATAGCTCTGAGTGCTAGACTTTATCTTCAGGTTGCTCAACCCTTTTATAATCCCTTCAGAGAAAAAACGAAGTCAGTTCTGGGGCAAAAGAGTGCCATTCTAATATGAAACGTCAAAATATATCAATGACAATAGATAGGAAAATTTTTCTAACTTTCCAGGAATTATTTCTTCTGAAGTCTCTGTCTCTACCAGAAATATTTGCAATCTTAAATCTAAGTTCAAGTATAGTTTTGATGCAGTCCAGATTCCAGGTTTCTTGTGTGGACTTGGTAGGCCATTTTCCCATTCAGGAGATGAGAAGTGCCAGGAAACCTGATTTTTGTAGAATCATGTTTGGAGATTTGATTTTTCACCCTCCTCTACTGAGAAGAAAAGAGAACACCATTTGTTTTACCCAGCATAACAAATATCCTTCTGGGTGGCCCATCTAGCCCAGGGTTCTGCCTCTAGCAGCAGTGAGAATGGATTGAGTGCACATGTAAGTGGCTTTTTTTTTTGCATTTCGTACACTCTCACTTCCTTCTGCATCTGCAGCTGTTGGATTAGACAGAAGATGGGACATCCCTGCCTAGACCATTAATACGTATTTATGGACCTGCTGCCCATGAATTTGTCTAATCTGTTTCTGAACCTGCTGATGCTGTCTGCATCCATGGCCCTTCATGACAGCAAGCTCCAACTGTTAGGTCAGGAAGTGATTTCTTTTCTGCCTTTCATACTGATATCTGGCAAGTTTCATTGACTGCCCAATCTCCTACTAGCCCATCCAATTCTAGCAACGTGAGGTGCAGTTTAGATAGATTTAGATTCAATTTAGGTAGTGAGTTGGGTTTAGCATTCAGATCACCCACCTCTTTTATGACTTTTGCAACCTTGCCCACATTCCTTTTCCTCCTCTCCAGACTGAAGTCATTTCCTTTCTTTTCCATGTCCTCTCCTCGCAAGGCAGTCTTTACATCCTCCTTGGTTATTTTCATTACCTTTCTCTGTCTCAGAGTCAGTTGCTCCGTGTTCAACAAGGACAATTGCCCCACTAATGTATGGAAGTAGATCTCTTCTTTCTTAAGAACACACAGTTTCTGAGGCCTCTACCACATTTTATAAATTATCTGGACGCAGGAGTAAAACACACGCTAAGTAATTTTGTGGATAATACATAATTAGGAGGAGCTGTTAACTCCCTAGAGCACAGAAAGGCCTTGCATGTAGTACTTTGCAAAGTAAAGGGTTGGACAATCACCAACAATATGAAGTTTAACAAGAGCAAGTGCTGGATTCTGCACCTGGGAAGGGGAAACCCTGGCTATACATACAGACTGGGGGATGAGAGGCTGGAGAGAGCAGCCCTGCGGAGAGGGATCTGGGGTTTCTGGTTGACGGCAAGTTGAATCTGAGTCATCAGCGTGCCCTGGCAGCCAAAAGAGCCAACTGTACACTAGGGTGCATCAGGCACACCACTGCTAGCCAGTCGAGGGAAGGGATTGTCCTGCTCTGCTCTGGTGCGGCCTTACTGACTACTGTGTGCAGTTTTGGGTGCCACAATATAGGGACATAAAACTATTAGAGAGTGTCCAAAGGAAGGCAAAAAAGATAGTGAAGGGTCTAGAGGGCATGATGTATGAGGAGCATCTGAGGTCCCTTGGTTTGTTCAGCCCAGGGAAGAGGAGATCAGGGGAGGCCTCATGGCAGCCTGCAGCTTCCTCACGAGGGGAGCAGAGGGACAGGTGCTGAGCTCCGCATTACTTGCTCATGCCTGTATTACCCAACACGTAGAGATAATATATTTCCTTCTGCTGCACATACACAAAAGCATTAAAAGCTCTTAGTACCAAAGATGCCCCAGATGCTCTCCTAGCTGACATTCAAATAAGACCTGGTCTAGCCTGTCAGTATCCCTTGCTTTTCAACACTTTTTGGCAGATGGTTCTGGCCCCAGAAGACCTCTGATGTCCCCAAGGAGCTCATCAGCTCATCACTGTCCAACAAGAGCTGTCAGTGGTGACCACCCCCAGCAAACCAGCAAGCTCGCCAAGAGCTGCTCTCCCCAGTGCTACAGCGGGTCACAGCTGGACGTGTCACACACCAGCTGATGACAAGGAAGAGAGGTAGACTGTCTGCACAAGGTGGATGCAGGGAGAATTGAATGTTTCTTTGCAAGTGTAAAACATCCTCTATGAAAAGTGCATAGTGACTTCCAGCAACCGCAAAGTAGGCAGGGTCTTGCAGGAGTAGCCAGCTTGTCAGAGCTCTGAGGGTGCCACTAAGCCGTAATGGCTTTGACCAACCTCACCCGTAGCCCCAACCCCTGCCCTTAAGTCCAGGAGCCCATTTCAGCTCAGCTATTGACTCTTAGACCTATTGACTCTTAGACCAGGTGTGAGCTACACTGTAGGAATGCTCACCTATTGCCATGGTCCTACTGGACATGTGGACCCTAGCTGGTGACATCCTTTCAAGGGCAACCAGCCTATGTTATGCTCTGACACAGGTGGCGTCACACATATCCTGGTGTGGGAACTTCTAAACAGCCACAAGGAGATGTTTGTTTGACACCATGAACTTTCCAGCCAGAGCTGGAGCACTGTAGCCCAAAGCCTGAGTATCCAACAGGTCTGTCACTGTGTCCTCCAGGCTCACCCCATCCATGAGATGCTGGTAGTGCCAGGAGCTTAGTTCCAACTCTCAGGGAGGTCCTCGGTGCAGCTCAGCCAGGACAGGAGGTGGCTGTTTCTCCCCCAGTCATTGAGCTGTTCTGGCAGTTTCTGCTCTGTGCTCTTTTGTTGCTAATTAAACAAATTTGCTTAAACAAACAAACAAAAAACACATTACTCTTTATATATATATATGTATATGCTGAGGAGGCAGAAAAGTTTTCTGGTATCATCTGTCTTAAGTTAGTTTTAATCTAATAAGGTTTACAGATGGATCATCCTATGACAGATGAAATTAAAGAGACTAAAAACACAAGGCCAAAGCACAAGAGTAGAAAACTTTGTCAGGCCTTTCTAAATATATGGTCTATCTTCTCTGTGTCTGCCTACTGTCTTCACTTAGCACAATGGATGCATGAAATATCATTTCTTAAGTGCATTTTGACACTATCCCCCAAGTAACTCTGCTGTACTCTGAAGACTGGAAAGCTGTCCCCCTCCTGCCAAATCTGAGCAATGCAGTTGAGATCACTTCACTGTTACTATAAGTTTATAACTTCTGAGACCAGGATTACTTACAAATGGATAAAATATAACAACTCACAGTCTTGCTCTCAGGCTTTCTTATCTTTCAGGTCTTGAGTAGTGCTGCAAAATCTACTACCGCTCTACTTTACTCCTCTCCATAGCCCCAGTAGTGTCCCTGCTCAGACCCATGTGTGCAGCACTTCAGAGGAGCATGTCTAGGGCAAGGCAGCCTGAGACTCTTGTTTGTATCCCCACCTTGCTTTCAGATGACCAGTGATGCAGAAGGACTGTGCATGCCACTTTTTGGTTACTTCTTTATGGCTGGCTCCATTTGAAAAAGACTTTGGCTTGTACACCAAAAGAAAGAAGGTTGAATGTAGCTTAGTCCTCAGAGAAGTCATTTCTCTCTGTCAGCGACAACTCTAATCTGTCATTATTGTGTTTAAACTGCTCCTTATAGCTACCTGAAGGAATGTGAATAATCCTCTGGTATTTCTATAACCTCCTTCTGACCTGTTTCCTATTTTTACCTGAGCGCTTCATCTACCTGGGATGATGTGGATTACCAGGGTTATAATTGTCAGGGGCTGGCAACTTGTTCAGCCGGGGGCAGTCCTGTCATGCTGACACAGATGCAAAGGCATGAGATCCTCCTTGTTTGCTTTTCAAGTGGGAAACGCCTCGCCACGTCCTTGATTCTGTTTTTGTATGGTGTCCAACTTGGCGGTACTTCTCCTCTCCCTATTCCATGACTGCTTGTCCCATGGGCGATGAAATGTGTTCTGCTGTGGCTTGAACTGGCCACTGCTGAGGGCTGTGCTTGCAGTGTGTCTTCACTCTTCTCCCCGACTCTCACCAGTGCTGTGGGTACAATGGAGATGTGGGAGAGATGTTGGTCAATTGCCAAGTGAATGCTGTTCACTTGTATGCCCAAGAGACAATGTCAGAGAAATTCGGGATATCTGAAGTCCACTGGCATGGTAATAATGATGCTTGATGGATTTGGTGATGTGACTTCACAGCCCAGTGTTAGAATACTTGTGTGGCTGGAGTGAGATTAAGTCATGAGTAGATGTCTTAGTTTCTCGCTGATGAGTTGCCTGAATAGGAGACTGAAATATGCTTTCATGCACATCTTAGCTCTGTAGTTCAAACCCCAGCTGGGAGGTGAGATATGTGGTCCCTCTCCCATTCCACACAGGAAAGGTCTATACACACCCTTAGTCAAGATGCCCCCTGACCACTGGGTTGTTCAGGCAGGATGAGGGAGACTTTGTGTGGAGGCAAGCACCTAAGTTCCTTTGGAACTGTAACTAATAATAACTCTCACAAATTCCTACCATCAAGCTTAGGCAAGCTCACACGAAGCATGACAGTGTTTGTGAACCCCACTATAAGATGCATGTCCACATCTGTCACCCACCCACAGGATGTGTAACTCAGGACGGAGTCTCCGTGGGTTGGTGGGATGCTGAAAAGTTGAATATAGCACATGTTAAATTCTTACAGAGAATCTAACACACTCAGTCTTCTGCATTTTTCAGCAGCTTAGCAGCTTCTGATACATAGCTGTACTGGTAGGCCTCTAAGGTTTGAAAATCCCCATCATGCATTTGGTTGTAACAAATGGAGAATGGTGTGAGAAATGGAGGACAACTTCACCATGCAAATTCATGTCTGATTCTGGACCTGGTAGCTGGATTTATTTTGATGAATTGCTATTTAATTATAAATGCAGTAAAAGTCATCACCCATCATGCTGATGTTGTACTCTTTTATGTTGCTTACCACAGTATTTAGCTGTTACCTGTAATTATACCTAGCAGATATAACCCTTTTGTGAAACTCACCTGTCTGCTATACTTTAGAAATGAAGAACTACAATTGCATAAGAGCAAAAGCCATGCAGAGCTCAGTGAAATGCTTCTTCTGCTGGCACAGCAGAAGTTTGAAGGAACAATCTGTTCCATCTGTATGTGTCATAATAAAGAGGTTTGATCATCCTTTGCAATTATTATAAACTGGATCTGGCCTGATTATTCCTTATAAACTCTGTAGCCAAGTAATTTAGCCTGTTGGAATATTGACTGACATTCGTTACTTGGTCCTGATTTCTAGGAAACCATTTGATACTCATAACTACTTGATGATATTAGGAGTACATTTATGTTCTCCAGAGAAAGGTGCTAGATTTCAACACTCCTAGAAATGTTACCTTTCTTGCTAGGAATTAGGCTTCAAACTCTCAGAAATCCTTTTTCACTCCAGTATCTTAAAGGCAGATCTCCTTACCCACATGTTCAGAGGGACCCTTATCCCAGTAACTGAGTCCATTCTGGTACAGTCAAATGCAAAGATGAAAGTTAAATTAATTGTAGCACAAGCGATTTGGCTTTGGTTTTGATAAAAGCAAAATGCTGCTGTTAAGCGGTGCTATCTCACTCAGAAAACACCACCTAATTCACACTGTGGACGTATTCATCATGAAACAAATGTGCCTTGCTTCTCCTTAGCTTAATACACTTTTAATGAGAATTAAGCTAAACAAAGCAAGGTTTTTAGGGAGGTGCAATGTCTTTTCAGTGATAAATGGGCAGAAAAGAATTAGTCAGCTATTGGACAGGTGGGCTTCCATATCTGAAAGTTTGCCTGAATTTTCTAATGCTGGTTTTGGTCTAATTGAAGAAATTATCTGTCCTGACAAACCTTGCTTAGCTTGTAGCCTTTAACCTTCTTATCTGTAGCACAACTTGCACTTAACAAGAACAAGAAACACGGGCATCCATACCTGGCATTCCTAAGAATGATAATCATACTTCATAGACAAATATATTTTTGGATAAAGGACTTTGCTTGGCCAAAGTCTGTAACTCTCTAGACAAGACTAGCAAACCTTCTGCAGCACCTTTGTTAAAACATTATTAATCAGCAGAGATTAGTAATCAGCAAATTCTTTCTTCAGATATAAAATCTGGATTGCAAATGTGCCTATTCGTGACATGTGGGAGTTCTGCTCGTAGTGTGCTAACAGGACTGTGTCTAAGCACACTCTTTCTGAGGCTTTCCAGAGATCAGCAGCTGTTTAGAACCATGATTTAAAACCCAATTACAGGCTGTGTAAAATCCCTCTTATTTAACTTAATAATGTGTAATGGGCTCAGCTGGGATTTCTTTTGTATAGCAGTGGTTTTTTTTTTTGTTTTTGTTTTTTTAATATCATCATCTTTAAAATCCATTTAAAGCCATTTTCAACAAAGGCCCCCTGTCTGAAGAGAGACCGAAGATGCTGGGGGACAGGGAAGGGCTCTGTTCACCCACTGAATCCTTGGGAGGTCTCAGAGCTTGCAAATGTAACACAAAAGGTGGCAGGAACCTGCTGCCCCAGGCAGGGACAGGTTTGGTTTGGGACCATGCACCAATTTGTCTAAGAGGAGTATGGAGGTGCTCCACAGCAGGGATCTGTTGAGGGAAAGGGTAACCAGCTTATGGTTTAGTCTAGCTTGTCTGGGTAAAATGAAGGAAGCTCAGACCTCTGCAGAGTTGGATCTGGTTGAGTAAATGGCCCCTGCCCACACCACTGCTGCTGTTTGTCCCCAGCATGGCTGTGCTTACCTGTGCCACCTCCCTGGAGCAGGGGATGGGCACAGTCTCATTTCTGTGGGCCATACCCAGTCCCAGTGGAAACCTGATAGCCTCTCTTGGGCTTTCCCATGAATGAACTGGGCCTCGCAATTTCTGTAGGCTGCAGACGGGTGTGCAGGCAGCTGCTGTGCACTGGGAACATCTTCAGTCATATAGTAGGTGTGAGAAATGATTTTCCTTCTCACGCTGCCAAGACATTAAAAAAATCATAGTGATTATATATTCAAGGTGGAGGACATCTAATCCAATCTTCCACATTGACCCTTCTTAGGAACCCCTGAGAGCACTTGGTTCTCCTGGATGTCCTTAAAGAACCCATAGGACAACTAGGCAGTTGGGCAGGTTTTGAGGGAACCTGTCATGTTGAAAATCTATGAGAAATGTCCTTAAAGTTGTCAAAACAGCTCTTCAAAGCTTCATCCTCATAGCCCTCTTCAGAAGAAGAGTCCTAAAGCTTGGTTTCTGTCATCCAGGAGAAAAAAGACTTAAGTCTTCTGTAAATATACCAGGGAGTAAAAGATCAGGAAGGTTTGCAAGGCGTTTAAACGTAAGGACCATAGTGACGCAAGAAGATGAGTTACAAACTGATCATGCAATTACAAAGAAGTTTCTAGTCCTTGGACAGTTGTGGAACCCTCCTCATTTTAAGCCAGAGCTTGACTGGCTCCTGAAAGGGATCATGCAACATGACAGCCCACACGGAATGGACCCAGAGGACATGGTAAAGTTTCTGGACCCTGGAGATCTCACATGAGAGGCACTGATACCCAAGCAGTGCATCAGCACTTGGAGTGTTGAGCTGTACCTTTACATTGAAGCTATGCTAATGTCTCTGTGGAAATCAGGGTTGTGAGAATCTAGGCAAAGACAAATGTCTTGGATATACCTGCTTTCCTCTTATGCTTTTTATATTTTAAATCCCCCCTTATGTAGTTTTACAGCATGGTAAAAACACAACATTAACCTCTTCACACTGAAGTAGCTGAGGACTGAACTGTGGAAGACCAGGAGTTGCTTACAAGGTGTTTATCTCTTTTTCTGCCCATTTTGCCCTATACAGCACTGAAACAGACACTTAACAATGCAACTACAAGTAGCAGAGAATATCTTCACTGTAGGTGGAGAAGCCTTCCCTATTGTTGTTCAAAGCTGCGGGCTGGCTCAGAGATTTCCTTCTCACACCAGCCAATCAGCCCAGAAATGGAAATGTCTCAGGGTCACAGACACATGGTAGGGTGTTTTAGGGAAATTAAATGCTAAATCGATTACTTAGGCTTAGCAGATTTCCTAGGGCTAAACATGGAAAGAGAAAAAACAAAGTGGTTTTAATGACTTAGCTGAGCAAACATAACAAGAAAGCGATGAAAAGGTGAGAAAGATAAGACAGAATAAATAGAGAGAACTAACAGGAGCTTGCTATGCAAGAGCAGTATTGCACTAGGGAGTAACCCATTACTCATGCTGCCAAGGGTACAGTACGTAATGTGGAGGCTGGTCATGTAACACCAAGGGGTTTGTTCTGCTACAGTATTTCTTTCAGAAAAGCAAATAAAAAACCCACAAACCTGAAAAAAAATATTTAAAGGAAAGCGAACAGTATTCTTTTCTCTTTCCTGCAAAGAGAGTTTTGGGTTGACATTTCAACATTAGTCTTTTAACTTCACCAAACAAAAAATGTTTTCTTACGTCCACTGGCAGTGGAGCACTTCATGCAAAGAGGTGAGGTTGTGCCTGGAAAACACAGTGGGGCAGCAGGTAGCAGCATATACCACTGGTAACTGCTGATTTTTCTTCATTGTCACTGCCATGCAGTGACACAACCATCAGGAGCTGTCCCTCATCTGGGACAGCAAAATGTTCCATTTCAGCTTGTGACTGCTGCTGACATCTCTATCCTCCACTACAGCAAGATGGAGAGCCAGTCCAGAGCAAAGGGCTCTGCCTTGGGCTCTGTTCCAGAGCCCAGGGAATTCTGAAACCCTTCAAAGGTTTTGTTTTACAGATGTAAAAAAGGACATTCTGTGATGCATAGCTCTCCAACAGAAAGTTACTCTCTGCTTGGCTCTTGGCTGTTCATGCCTGATTGAAGCTATCTAAGGTATAGACACATTCCAGCAGAAAGTAATTAATTCTTTTAATAAAATTTTCCTCCTTGTGTGGGTGAGACAAACCAGCTAGGACTCTATATCTCACTGTATATCTATTTCTGGACAGTAATGCCTTCCTAAATGTCCTCCAAAGTATTGCTGTTTCATATTAAAGTTAAAACTTATATGAGGCAAAGAAAGGCACAGGGCAAAAAAGGAGGCCCACATAACAGATGATGACACACCTACACCAGAGCTCACTTTCTACATGCCACAGAGAAGAATTTCAACATGACAGGAGTAATGGAGAGGTTAGTGTGGAGAAACTCCCAGAAAGCACAGAGTATAGAAGTCAAACCAGGTGAAATATGTGTGGATGCAAAAATAGCTATTTTTGTTCCTTGAGAAATGGATACACATTTCATTTGGGGGAGGGCAATGATTTTCCCGTGAAAAAGGGAAGGGAAGGGAAGGGAAGGGAAGGGAAGGGAAGGGAAGGGAAGGGAAGGGAAGGGAAGGGAAGGGAAGGGAAGGGAAGGGAAGGGAAGGGAAGGGAAGGGAAGGGAAGGGAAGGGAAGGGAAGGGAAGGGAAGGGAAGGGAAGGGAAGGGAAGGGAAGGGAAGGGAAGGGAAGGGAAGGGAAGGGAAGGGAAGGGAAGGGAAGGGAAGGGAAGGGAAGGGAAGGGAAGGGAAGGGAAGGGAAGGGAAGGAAAGGAAAGGAAAGGAAAGGAAAGGAAAGGAAAGGAAAGGAAAGGAAAGGAAAGGAAAGGAAAGGAAAGGAAAGGAAAGGAAAGGAAAGGAAAGGAAAGGAAAGGAAAGGAAAGGAAAGGAAAGGAAAGGAAAGGAAAAAGAATGGATAGCTGAGCTGAATTATTTTGTTTTCCTCCCTTCAAATTTTTACATTTTATCTCAGCTGGTTTCCTGGCAGTTTCCTTTCCCCCACTCTCTGCACACTGGTAAGCTGCTGCTCTGTCACCTACAAATACATTTCCAGTTCTCATCTTAGACTCTGCATGGTTTAAGGAGGACCTGTTGGTCCACATTTGCCCTGATGTCCTCGATAAAGATAGCTGGTTGGGACCTGTGTAACTTTTTGTATACTGCATGGGAGCTGAATGGGGTCTGGCTACCCTTCTTAAAGTACCCACAGAGCACAGAGCAGGCATCTCATAAATATCAAGGATGGCAACATTGGGCATCTAGCAGTTTGACAGGCTGAAGGAGGTGATTTTGGCCCCTTTGTCTAAGCATCGTTTTTTAAATATGCATGGATTTCCTCCTCTCACTCTTCAGGGAGATATGGAGACAGTTTGAAGTAAGTGGTCTAGAAGGGAGGAAAGAAAGAAAAAGGATCTCCCTGCAGCTGAAGGGAAAGCCATAAAGCCAAAGAGGAAAAGCTGTAGGCAGTGAGGTGAGAAATGGGAAGAGACAAGGGGATGAGGATGGAGCCACTGACAAATCATGGCAACCTTCTGACAGAGGTTTAAAACAGCCACTTTGAGGGCTTCCACTCATGGAGTGAGGTTTATTGTCCTCAGCCAAGGCACAAGAGATCATTGGGGATAGCCAGAAAAGGGGAGGTGACATTTGCTTGATACAGCCTGAAGATCTTATCAGGACCCTACTACTACCTGCTGTCAGACTAGAGAATCTGGTCTTAAAAAATGCATTTCAAAGATGCTAAACATTTTTGTGTGTGTCTTTACCTCAGACTGATAAGGAAATACTTCCCCTCAAGTGACTCTTGATTAACTTCTGCTGTATAGACAGCAGCATTGAAAACAACATAGTGTTCCCCCAGGGCTGAACCATGGGCCAGTGCTGAACAGCTCCTTTGAAAGGTGTTGAGAACAACCGCAGGAATTAGAGATGTGTTAAACTTAATTTAGGATCACTAAAAACAACTGATGCAACGATTGACCTAAAGAGAGTCCTATGATGGAGAAGACTGAATGCATTTCTAGGCAAATGTTAGTTATTTTGTCTGAATCCTTCAAGCACTAGCAAACTGCAGTGTTTCTTAGGTGGAGGAAGCTGAGTTTATTTAGACTTCCTAAATGCCTTTGATAGGTGCTTGACCAGGTGGTGAGAGGTACTGGATAACCACAGACTGAAGGAGGAAGACCCATCATGGGTGTATAATTCTTCTGAGGCAAAGGGAAGAAAAAGAATTGTGGTTGCTTTACGTGCCCCAAAACTCCTGAGGGACCTCAGGGTATGGTACCTGGCTCTGCCAGACACTCAGACTGTCACAGAAAGGAATCATTGCTGTGTTGGCGCCTGTTTCTGACTCAAGGTCAGGTTCTGGTCCCTGTATATCTGGTTGTGTCTGCTCCCATCCTTCCCACAGTTCATAGCAGCAGGGCCAAAGGAGGTCATGAAGATTAAGTGATTTAATGAACTTCTTCTGAGTCTTGATTTTGCAAATATTTCTGTGTTCTACTTCAGAAGAATTATTTATGTGTATAAAATCATAGGAAGATAAGAAGTGGGTCAGATTGATGGTCCACCTCACCTAGGGCACTGTCCCTGGCAGCAGCACCAGAGCTGCTATTTAAGAAGAGCACATGAGCACGGCTGCTTTCTGCAGTCCATTCCCTTTGCATTCACCCAGCATCTATAACTGTTGGATTAGAAATACCTGACAGGACTTCCCTGCCTTGTCCCTTTAAATATGTGTTTATAGACTTGCTAGCCATGAATTTGTCTAATACTTTTCTGAGCTTGCTCACATTATCCGCCTGCACAGCCTCAAGGGACAGCAGGCTCCAGCAGCTCAATCCCCACGAGGTCATGAAGTGCTTTCTCTTGTCTTACACCGCTCCTTTGCCAGTTCCTATGGGGGCCTCCTGCTTCTTGTTCCACAGCAATTGGTCAATAACCCAAGTCAAACATTGCTGTTTATCTTCATAAAGCTAAGCCCTGGACTGGAAACCCCTTGAAATAAGATGACTCCTCTTCACTTGTGTTTTTACAATAAAACAAAACAGGAGGCTCTGGCTTCTGCAGAATACGTGGTGATGTGATATATTTCTCTTGTGAATTTTTGGGGAGAACAGTTGGTATTTTCCTGTGCATTACCTGAGAAGGAAATGCAGTCCTTGAGCTTTATATGCTATTATAAGCCCTTCACCATGACTGTGACATTCTGGACCTGGTAGCTGGATTTATTTTGATGCATTGCTATTTAATTATAAATGCAGTAAAAGTCATCACCCATCATGCTGATGTTGTACTCTTTTATGTTGCTTACCACAGTATTTAGCTGTTACCTGTAATTATACCTAGCAGATATAACCCTTTTGTGAAACTCATTGTACAGCTAAAATTTGAATCTGGTTTGCTTTATCAGTACTAATATTGCATAGTGAGTGTCTCCACTCTTGCTGGCAGTAAGAAATATGGGGGAGAGCTCTCTCATGACATACTTCTTGAGTAAGCAGCTCTGAATTTTCTTTCCCTACTTATTGCAATATTTCTAGAAGTTCATGGTTTTCTCAGATGTTTTTACCCCAGAATTACTTTTCTCCCAGAATGCAGTCTCCCAAAGGCAAGAATAGGCACATTATAAACAACTTTTATGTTTGCAAATTTTCTTTACCATTTGCATCATCTATGTGGTCTACTTGACTACTTGGACCAAAGTGGCTTTAGAAGATCAGAGCTACTCCTCCCCTATGCCTTCCCCTACTCCCTCCTCCTCCCCCCTCCCTTTTTTTTTTTTTATTAAATAATAATTCCATATAATTATCTGGTTTGGCTCTTCTCTGAGACAAAGCTGAAAAATCAACTTCACTCAGCTTGAGTTGAAATCACAGAGAAAAGCTCTGGTGATGTTTTAATAGTGCACATGGTGCAAGACCATGTGTTGGTGAAGGTAGTTAGACAGCTTAGCATACAGCAGTGAGGAAAAGATGTCAAAGGTGACAGTCTATTAAAAACTGCTGGACCATGAGGCAGAAAATACCGTGCTGCTGTTATCTGGCGTGTCCTTATTCTTGCCTTCAGCATTAATCATCTCAGCTCAAAACCAATGACACAGATGTAGAAAATGTCCAATGACGCGTGAGATTGGCATAGGCACCACAGCCAGAGGGAGAACAGCTGGCTGTGCAAGGAGAGCCTTCAAAGCCTGGGATCAAAGAAGGGGAAGAAAATACCCCAGGTATATTCAAAGTTATCCATGAAATAGCAAAAGCTACAGAGAAAACCAGCTATCTGCTCCTTACCAGCCTGACAGAGCAAGGGCAGCAGGACATCTGTTCTGTTTGAAAGAGCATCTGAACATTTCAAGGTTGGCGTGCAACAGACAGCTAACATTTTGCTAAAGATATTCTACTTCTACCTAGTCATGAGCAGTCTCTGAGCTACATGAGGATGGAGGAGGTTTTAGAAATCCTGAGGAGTGAGGCTGAGAGATGATTGCTAACCAGTGACAGCTGTCTGTGGTGTTGCCTTTTCCAACCCTGGGTGCAGCCTGCTGGATTATGTGTTGTCTGTTCAGGCAGCAGAAATGCCACTGAAGTAATGGTCTGTCCTGATGCAGCAGGAGACAGGTTCCCACATCTGTGGGCCATCATAGGAAGATGTCTGCTGGGTTCCAAGCTGGTCTCTCCAAATACAGCATGATCCCACCTTTCAACCTAGTCAGTGCTGAGGCGAACATCACCTGAGGATCACAGCCCATCAGAGCTCTAGCACCTATGCGTGAACAGACAGTCAGCCTCGCCTGTGCTCTCCATGAACATCACAAGCAGCCAGGAACAGTGCAGGACATGCTTTGCTGACACTCTTAGCCAATCTTTAGATTAGACATTAGGAAGAAATTATTCTCTGTAAGGGTGGTGAGGCACTGGCACAGGTTGCCCGGAGAAGCTGTGGATGCCCCATCCCTGGAGGTGTCCAAGGCCAGGTTGAAGGGGACCCTGGGCAACCTGGTCTAGTGGGTGGCAAACCTGCCCATGGCAGGGGGGTTGGAACTGGATGTTCTTTAAGCTCCCTTACAACCCAAGCCATTCTAGGATTCTGTGATTCTATGACACTCTGGACCAAGCCAACCTCTCCCCATTAGTTCAAGGCACATCAACGCTGTTGTTAATATTTCATCCCTTATGTGCAATAAAATGAATTTTTTTTATGTATTTATACAAGGGGTGTTCCAAAGTTAAAGTGACTACTGAAGGGAGAGACCAGAAGGTACAGATTACAGGATGTGTCTTACCATGCAATTAGGTGAGAGCAGTCAAGAGATGATGTGTGTCTGTGGGACAATCAGCTGTGATTCCTCATCAGCTGTTCAGGGGATGGATCAGGGAGCAGCCAGGGAGCAATGGTTGTTTCTCACCTAGATTGAAAGTCCTAATGAAAAGATGAGTGCACTTTTCTACAGAAAAATGACATTTATATCCTGTATGGCTGGGATCCGGCTAAATCCCACTCCCACTGAGACAGCTACATCACCAAATGGCTGCCAGGAGGTTTGAAAAGAGTCAGTATATTTCTTTACCATAAGTGGGCCCTTACTAAGGCTCTCACAGTCCATGAGTCACTGCTACCCCACCAACATTATTATAATTATATTTTTATTATCACTGTTAGGAATCCACAAGCAAGTCATGAGCTGGAATCTCCTAGTCAGGAGTGTGCCTCTAGTTCGTGGCGCAGAGCCATGCTTTCCTTTTGATGTCTGCATTCATGGAGAAGTGCCTGGCCGCATCTGTGAGACAAGAATAGACTGTGTCTCCCACCCTGAGCTCTGGTCATGTTATCTACAGGCAGCAAATTACACAGTAATTCCTCTTCAAATTACTCAGTAACTTGAAAGATAATTACCAGGTAACCTGCAATAACCTGCCCTAGCTACTGCGTGGACAGTATTTATATGACACTAGCTATGTAATTAAAGAGCAGGTCGCTAGCTGGATGTATTCTGGGAAATGAAAGGATACCTGGAGAGTGACTAAGAGAAATGAAGACTTAGTGCTCAGTGTACATAATAAATATATTACAGGCATCATCCTCTTTGACTTCAGGCCAAATCCAAACCATTTGCATTCTGTCCTCTGTAGCAGCCTAACTGAAAACCACATTTCTACCATCTTTACCTTCAAGTAAAGAATGGAACCATCGAGGGAACTACCTCAGCATTACCTACTCCTCTTTAACCAGGAGTTACCTGCCTCCACCTCTATGCACACAAGCTGAAGTTCTGGAAAATATCACAGCTCCTGCAGAGTCATATCTGCAAGTCCTTCAGATAAAATCTCTGCTCCATATTTTATACATTCTGAAACCCAGTCATGACTTCACTCTTCAACCCGACTGGCACTTTTGGTCAGTATTGTCTTCCCTGCCTGCTTGCTGGAGTCTCCAGTAGAGAGCCTTGTAAGGGTACCCAGACCATTGCCCTTTCAAAACCTCCTTTCTGACGGTGCTGATAAGTAGTCCTGCACAGGTTTGTTGTTTGTTGTTGGCATGCTAAGACAACTGGGAACACTGGAATGAGCTGAACTGTCTCCTTGACTCCCTGTGCTTTTTCAAGTCCAAATTTACTTTTTTCTTTTTTTTTTTTTTTTTCTCTTTCATATGTCAGTTGTAGGCAATTTGAGGCGAGGAGCAACCTGGTGGTCTGTATCTGTATAGCACCTATTACATGGAGGTCCTTGCTCAGGCACAGTATTGTGTGCACTCTGGAAATACTAAACACAAATCAACACGCAGAAACACATTATCTAAATTTAACAGCTTAAAGTAGGAAGACTTAAAGGTATTGTCATATAAAAGCGAAAGTATAAAAATGATTTACTGCAAGTAAATACCAGCAACCCCCTTATCTAGGTGCTGATTCAGGAAAGCATATAAATATTTGCTTTAGTTACGATGATTTTGATAAATGCCTCAGATGGGAACATTTTCCTGACTCAGACTCTGATCTGGAACCACACAAAGCAGCATAACATTACTCACAGTCTTTATAGGGGTCAACTTCAGAAGAAAATTGTGTTTGTTCAGCTCTAAGTAAGACAGCTGACATGACAACACCTCTTCCTAGAAGGGGACATGCATTGTGACAGCCTGTGATGGTTCCCTTAGTTATAAATGGGAAGCTGGAGCTGCAGCAGAGCCAATGGGATCTTTCTCAAAAGGGCAATGTGTCAGGCATGGAGCTCCTTACTAAATCAATACACCATCTGGCAAGATGCTTCCCAGACGTGTTGTGAGAATGTGTGTGGTTCAAGGAGTTTATTCAAGGAGTTTATGGCCAACTGAGCCCAGGGTAGGCAAAGAGCCGAGCGTCAGCTGCACACCTGAAACACATGAGCACCATCAGGGACAGCTGGGTGACATTGGGACAGCCACCATCTCTGTTTAGCTTCTGTATCTGGCAGAGGGAGAAGGGAGGTGGTGCCTCCCTCCAGGACAGAACGAGGTGTCCAGCACAACCAGGCTGTGGTCTGAGCTGGGAATGCCAAACTTGGCCATTTCAGAAATAATACTGTGGGAGGCAGAAAGGTGTTTGTGAGGTCATTGGCAGAAGCAAGGTGTCCAGGTTTTCAGTCCTTCCCTTACTCTGTGCATTATTCGCTTGTTTCTATCTCTTCCTCTTGATAGTTTTTTGTTTGTTTGTTTTTATTTTTTTCTCTGTTTTAATAAAAAATAGAATATCATTAATATCATCATATATAATAATAAAACTAAGAAAGTACTGAGCAATAGCTATGAAAGAAAAATGAAAAAACAATTCTAATTCTTTGATTAAATCCTAAATTTTGACCTATTTGAAAGAAAAAAAAATCAAGAGTATGAAATTTGGATGTGAAATATCTAATTTTGAAAAAAAGTGTCCAAATTTCATTTAAAAATATTTAAAGACGTTATAAGTAGTTCTCGCTAAAATGTGGCTGCAGATGTGACCAGAGATCATAGAATCATAGACCTGAAGAATGGTTTGGGTTGGGACTGTCTGTTTCCAACCCCCCCTGCCATGGGCAGGGACCCCTCCCGCCAGACCAGGTTGCTCAAAGCCCCATCCAGCCTGGCCTTAAGTGCCTCCCGGGATGGGACATCAAAAACTAATAATGTGGAACAATCTAGTACGATCTGGTGTCTGCTTCTGTTCTTCAGTTCACTGGCTAGAAATTAGGTGCCTTTGACAAAAATTTAAAATGCTTCTTTAGGAGACAGAGCTGCAGTAAGGGACAGTCCCTGGCAATGTGCAACTGCAGCACAGTTTCCTCCCACTCTCTCTATCTGAGCTCCCTGTGGTTTCACCTGCCACCCAGGCACATTTTCATGGAGGGAAAAGCAGAGCTGAGCAAGCCCTGGGGTTTCTCAGATATGTGTCAGCTCAATGCAGGGGAGCAATGATACCCAAACCAGGGCTGGCCAGGACAGGGAATTTTCCACCACTTACTTTGAATGAATGATTTTTGTTTTGTTGGAAATTGGTCATGGAATTTCTTCATTCAGTGCCCTGAATCAGATTTTTTCCGGTTATTGTCTCTTATCTCAGTCCCAGAAGTATGAAAAGAAATAAAAATATCTGAAACAGAGGGGTTTTTGATTCTTTACCTTGAAAATGTTTCAGCTAGGCATTTCAGTTGGGTCTGTTACAAGACCATGAGGCTTTCCTGACAATACCCCTTGCTCATTTGCCAAAGACGCCCTGTTAGGCTCCAAAAATGTTAACATAGAGTTCACTATATATGGGCAAAAGCAAGTACATTTGCTCAGGGCAATGCATGTGGAATCCCAACTCTTCCTCATTCTCTCTCTTCCCTCTCTTCTGCCCCTTCACCTTTTCTCTGTTCTCTCAGTGCACTGGAGTACACATTTAGTAAATACTTGGGAGGCTTATTCTGGATAGGATTTGCTTTTGATTTCTGAAAGTGTCAACAAGCACAGTAGCAACTTGATTTGAAGCAGCAAAACGAGAGCAGCCTACAGGGACACAGGGACTTATTTCTCTATAGACAGCATTAGAAGGCGAGAGAGTTCTGCTGCCTCTCTTTATTTCTGTGTATGCTTTGTAGAGTCCTTTCAGGCTGTGTCTAACTAGTTCCATGTCCATCCCACTACAGAAAAGTTACACTGGCATGAATTATCATAACAGCCTGGTATAAATTATCATAACCCTCCAGAGTGGGGCCAAGGACCCTGTCGTACTAGATGATGGATGTGTGGGAGCTGCACTGGGTCCCATTGTCTCAGAGACAAGGGCAGCTTCCAGACATGGTCCCCACACTAGTTCTTTCAGACCTCTTTGTAAGAGACACAGGGAGCAAACAAGAGGCATAGTGTTATTTTGCAGGAAGGATGCAAGTGCTCTGGGCACATCATTTCCTGTCAATAACAATAATAGGTGATAGATTTAAGCTGTGACTTCAATGCCTTTGGTAGAACATTCTTGCTGTTCTTCTGTACCATCATCTAAATGACTTGTCCTGCGTGCTGCTAACATTGTTGGTTCCTGCCCACTTCAGCACACAGTCCTTAGCCTTCACACCCCAGATCCAGAGGGACCACGTGGCTTCCCCACACAGCCAGCCTTTGGGCATCATCCCAGTCCTGCTGGGGGCCACGTTTCCTAACCCAGGAGCACACTTTCTGCACGGTGGGGGTTTGCTCAGGTCTTCCCTCTACCTCAGCAACAATTTCCCTAATACAGCATTTTGCCAATCCAGCCTATGTCAAGCACTCCCATGACTGAGCCTGTGCTGTACCAACCTGAAGTGCCATCACAGTAGCAGTGCAGCACAGGGACGTTGCAGATGCTCACCTCCACCTGAGCTCCACCCCAGCCGATCCTCAGCCCTACCCTGAGCAGATTAGGGCAGTGACCAGCAGTGGAGGAGTTGTGCCCTCCAGAATCCATGATCTGCAGACACACTGGGCACACAACTTCCAGTTGGCTCCCAAACTTTCTGCAGGGTATAGTGGGGGGGATGAAAAAATGCTGGTTGGTTGCTGCACCCCAAGCATGCTCTGGAAGGACAGAGCAGAGGCAGCTTTGCCTGGGCAGAGTTATTTGGACACCGAGAAGCATCCAGAAGTGATGCTTGCAATGCCTTGGTATCCACATAGGAGCACAGACCTAAACCTGCCAAAATACCTGAACAGGTGAAACTATGCCTCTTGGCCATTTGTTAGTTTTTATTGAAACAATTGGGAAGACACTGCTGGTCAGGATTAGCTTCTGGAAACAAGATGTTCAGTGAGACACTGCCCATCCTGACAGCTGAGCCCTGGGCTTCTCCGGGCTGTGGACTTGGACTGCTCTAGTGTTTGCTTCTGCACAGGAGGAACTGCTAGTCCAGTCACCTGCATGTCGTGCACTTCTTCATGCTTTTGTCCTCTTCTGGGAACAAGTTACTTCCTTCAGGGAGCCAGAATCACTGTGCACATCCTCAGGCTGGGAATGTTCACATTCACCATGGTCTGAAGTGTTTTGTTAGCTCCTTCCAAAGCCCAAGGCAGGTATTTCTATCGTCTGTGTTTGCAGATACTGGGAGACATTTTTCTGCATGTGCACTGAGATCTGGGGACCCCTGCTATCTTATCAGGCATGCACAGACACTGAAAAATAATCACATCCCTGATGCACATTTCTTTGTCTTAAGTGGAAGACACCTTTGCAAGGTGTGGAGCAAGTGGCAAAAAGCCCCTCATAGCTACCGGGGCCTTTGCAGAGCTGTCCCTGTCACCCAGGCATATGAACGGCTGTGGGAGATAACTTTTAGGATATTCCTTCCTCCCCTCCCACCCAACTCCCCCGCCTAACGCCACCCCCCGCAAAAAAAAAAAAAAAAGAAAAAAGAAAGAAAGAAAGAAAGAAAGAAAGAAAGAAAGAAAGAAAGAAAGAAAGAAAGAAAGAAAGAAAGAAAATAACATAAAAACAATAAAAGAGCTATCTTCCAGAGCATCCTGGCATGAAGCTTAGAGTAGGTTTTCTTAATTGCTGACCAAATCTTCATTCAGCTCCTCTTCATTTATATTCAGTATTTGATCAAGTGGCTTGTAGTAAAGTTAATGGGATTTTTGCCTTAATTAAAACTTAAATGAGGACTCCAACTGGTCTCGTTTCAGCTAATCTGTACACAACACCATGACTTTGTATGATGCTTTACAGAAAAGCTGCAAAATCCCTGCTGGGAGCTAGTGCATCAGTCAAATACAGTGAGTGGAGCGAGCTGTAAGGAGGAGAGGACAGGAAGATGAAGCACTGAAAAATGAAGTTGGGGTGAAATTCCTCAAGTTGCAGGGAGTGTCTGTATGATGTCCTCTAAGTTCAAGTGGACAGCATGAGCACCAGGGCTGGATAGCAGCAAGCACTGGGGGAACCTTGCCATGGAGCAGGGCTGCCCTTCGAAGTAGGCAGAAGTAGGCTCTGTGCATTTCAGCTTTTTGGGGTGAGCAGGACCATGCTATGGAGATGTCAGACGTACTCATGTGACTCTTGTTGGTTAAAGGCCAAAATAAAACCTAGTGTTGGAGGAAAGGCAAATGCTCTAAGTAATCATTTCTGATCCCTTCACAAAGGGGCACTTGAGGATTCCTGGGTGAAGTCATTGGCTTGGCCTCAGGCAGGAGGGAGCGTAGCCAGAAGCAGAACGCTGTTCTCTTGGCCTCATGCTTCCCCTTGTGCTAGCCAGGACTTTCACTGCAACAGGAAGAGCCAGCAATAACATATCTCCAGCTCAGATGCCAACAGCCCAAATCTTTGACATGTTGCATGCAAAATCCAGTGATTATGGTGTCTCTAGCCCGGGTTTCAAAGAAGAGGCCAACAGCCCTGGGTCACACAACTTCCTTCTGCATGGTGCTGGTTTGGATTCTTTCAGGTGACAAACCCAGAGCAATAAAAGACAGCAGAGGTTAAAATACAGTTCCAATCTTGACGTGCAGTCATTGATTTTGTACAGCAAACAGACTCATTGACCCACATCAAATGGCACCCAAGGCATATGCTGGAAACCTCACGTCTCCACAGGCACGGTCCAAGAGTTGTTGATCTAATTCTTGTAAGTGACCCTGCTTCTGCTGGCTGGCAACCGCCCTCCAGACAGAGGAGCCAGCTCAGTAGTCAACGCTTTGTCTCTGAAGTGCAAGGCGGGGACTGGTAGGAGGCCATAAATGCAGGTGGCATTTGGAAAGGTCAGAAGCAGCTCAGCAAACAAAAGCCATCACTGGGAGAAATCAGGAAGAGAAAACAAATATCTCTGTGACAGCTGGTTGCTGCACATAACGGTGGCAATAACATCAAGAGCAGAGAGGCAGCCAGGGTGAGAGACTCAGTCATGCTTGGGGGAATGCCTTCTGCTACTCCCTGGGAGATGTTATCTGGGCCAAGAAGAGACATCCAAAACCCATTAGATAAGGTTTCTGTTTGTTTCCCTGCACAGCTCTGGCGTGACACGTTGGCTTGGGATGAATGCCTTGAGAAATGCTCTGTCAGAGTTACGGGGCATCCGCAAAACTGGCCTCAGTCCAGACACCGCAAGGTCTTGATTTCACTGAGGAGTACAACCTGTCTTGCATCCCTCCTGCCTCCGGCGGCTGGCTCCCATCATGAGCCTCAAATCAGCCTGTGGTGAGCCCCGCTCAGCAGGAAGGCTTTATGCTGTCTGTCTGCCTTGCTGGGCTTTGCTGGGGAAGTCCTTTCCTTCTCTGTGCCTCAGTTTCTCCAGCTGGGAACAGGCATGGGCCCTGCAGCTTTGGGCTGCTTGTTTTACAGAAGTGATCTCTGAGTTCTTCTCTCAGGCTTTGCTTTTTTCATCCCTCCCCATCACTGAAAACTGAAGTCATGTGGGCTGAATGCAAGTAGGGGCTCGTTGTGTATGAACAAAGCCCAACTCTTGCTGCAGTCCTGTAGGAATGGTCTGGATTCTTAATCTTAGCTCCCCTTCTCGTGTCCAAGAATGCAAGAAAGATAAAAATGTGTTGTGATTTAATTAATTAATTAAATGGTTACTTTTTAAATTAATGGCTACTAAGTTTTAGGTGGAAAATTCTTGATGTTGTCCAAATGCAGGAGAACCCCAAATCAGTCTTATTCTGGGGCAGGTGGTAAAAACTGAGAGGTGTGCACAAGGCGCTTGTTCTGTGGACTGCACATCCAAGGACACAGGACAGCATTGGCTCAGGACTTGGCACCTACAGCAGGCAAGATTGCGAGGAATATTTGCTCTGTGCCAAACTTCTGGGATCCATATCGCCGTGCCATCCCTCCCAGTAGCCTGCAAGATGGGCAAGCATAGGCATGGACGTGGATAGCAAAGCAGAATGCTTACATATGAGAAGAGGAGAAACATCCTGTTCCCCACCTTGCACAGCCTGGTACATGGATCCTGAGAGGGAGGAATGTGCTCTGTCTTGTTCCTGCTCCTTCTCTGGTCACTCTGAGCAGGACCCATTCGCCACCCATCCCTGACTGTTCGCAAATCAGCCCCTGATGTGGGCAAGCTCTGGTGCATGTGTTGGTGCTATGCTTGGCTGTGTTGCTGACACTCCTTAGCAGTCAAAAATAGTTATCCTGGTGGCCTTTTTATTTGTCCGCAGAAAGCCCAAACTAGCTGCTTTGAGTGGCCTTTCCCTGCCCAAAAAATGCCTGGTGAGGAAAGAGCTTTGCGAGGAGGCTCAGCAGAGCTCAGTGCAAAGAGCAGAAGCCATGAACAGGCCCTGATGGTGATGAACCTTTTGCAAGGACAAATGAGTGTTAAAATCTGGTCAATGGTTTCAAGCACATTTATACATGTGCATGTGAGGCTATGTGTATGTACATGTGTATGACCTGGGGGGGTTCTGTCATCTTTCTCCTCTGTCACAGTATGGTGTTGTAATCCGTGTGGTTAAATGAGTTTTGAGATTGCTAAAGGCATGCTTCACCAATCGAAAGGAAAGTAAGGGAATGGATATGAAATCCTGCCCTGGGGTGAGAATTACATCCCTGCTTTTGTACAATGTATAATTAACCAGTGGAACTCATTTCTGTGATATATTATTGAGGCAAATCACTGTAGTAAGCTTCAAATAATGACTAGATGGAAGTGGGGAATGGAAAATTTCACAGAGCAGCAATGTCTGTAGCTCCCGCTGCTCAGTGTAAAACACAGCCCAGCTCCTTCACGTCAGGGCAGCCAGAGGAATGAAGCTGAGCACGCCTTTGCCACGAGGCGCAGCACCAGCCATGCCAGCTGCACGGAGCAGTGGCTGAGCCTCCTGCCTCTGCAGACACCAGGACCCCGCCAGTGCTGCAAGGGGGAGAGGATGCTCTGGGCAGAGGAAATGCAGCCACCAAGGAGCTAATTCCTCAGGAGTCAGTTCTGGGACAAGCATTATTTAACATCTTTGGTGGTGACACGGACAGTGAAATTGAGTACACCTTCAGCAGGTTTGCTGATGACACTGAGCTGTGTGGTGCGGTCAACACGCCAGAGGGAAGGGATGGATGACACCCAGAGGGGCCTGGGCTGGCTGGAGAGGTGGGGCTGTTTAACCCCCATGGTGTTCAACAAGGCCAAGTGCAAGGTCCTGTACCTGGGCTGGGACAATCCCAACCACAAATCCAAGCTGGGTGGAGAATGGATTGGGAGCAGCACCTACCAGGCTGACTGCAGGGTATGCCTTGGTGATGCCTAGCATGAGATAGGATGGGAATATCCTACTGTGCCTGAAGATCCCATCGTCTTGCGCACCCCATTATCATAGGATGACAGAATCATAGAATCACAGAATGGTTTGGGTTGAAAGGGACCTTAAATAACATCTAATTCCAACCCCCTGCCATGGGCAGGGACACCTCCCACAAGCCCAGGTGCCCCCAGCCCCATCCAGCCTGGCCTTGGGCACTGCCAGGGATGGGGCACCCACAGCTCCTCTGGGCAGCCTGGGCCAGGGCCTCACCACCCTCACAGTAAAGGATTTCTTCCTAATATCTAATCTAAACCTACCCTCTTTGAATTTAAAGCCACTACCCCTTGTCCTTTCACCACACCCCCTGACACAGAGTCCCTCCCCAGCTTTCCTGCGATCCCCTTTAGGCACGGGCAGTCAGCCTGGTAGGTGCTTAGGGTACTTCTATAAAACCAAAGCATGGAGTGAATGCTCCATCCCTGGATCACCCCCATGAAGATATCTCAGACACTCCAGGGCTTCTTAAATGATGCCAGATATTTCAGCTGAGGCAAATGAATGCAGCCCAGAAAGCCAGCCATGTGCTGAGCTGCACCAACAGCAGCGTGGGCAGCAGGGCAGGGAGGGGATTGTGCCCCTCTGCTCTGCTCTGTGAGACCCCACCTGGAGCCTGCGCTCAGCTCTGAGGCCCCCAGCACAAGGAGGACATGGAGCTGAGGCAAATGAATTGACAATAATCGGATCTTAACCCCCTGAGTTCGGTTGCCCACACAGTGTCTAGTGCCACTTGAGATGCCTTTAGGGTATCCCCTGGTCTCCTGCTTCTCCTAGATGAAAGTACAGCTCCTCTGTAGCCCTGTGTGATATTCACCATGCCCATACATGTTCCTGGGCTGTTCCTGGACGTCTCAGGTGGCACTGGTTCCTTTGGTTAGACAATTGAGTCATGTCTCTCGTTCATGTGTGTAAAGGCAGCTGCAAGGAGGTGTCTGAATTTGGAACAGCTTCTGGAAAAAGCCCCTCAGTTTTTTAAGTTTTTTAAGAAGCCATTAAGGGTTCTCACTTTTTCTATCTTTTTCATAGACCATCCAAGCTGAGGCATCCTCAATTTTGGGACAATTTCCCAAAGTGACAATGTGACAATGACACCTTTATTTCTATTTGGGGAAGTAACAGTTAGTTTAGAGTTTCTCAATTAGTATGTATTGCTAGGTTGTGTTTTGTTGCTTTGTTGTTGTTGTTGTTTTTCTTCCATGGCCATTACTTTGCATTTATTGACATTGCATTTCACCTGTCAGTCATGAAATTCCTTTGCACTTCTCAAACGTCTGTTTTCGTGTTACCCCAGAACAGATTCTTGCAGCATCCCACCAGTAATGTCCCATCATTAATCTGTGCTATCTACCTGTAGGTTTATTTTTTGCCCTTTAAACAGTTATTACTCCTGGAGCAGGCCTTCCTTGTCTCATAAGTTATTTTTTTAAGAACCTTTCATGAGAAATCTTGCCAAGAAATTGTTTTGTGAATTCAAAAGTATCATCTTGACTAAATCACCTGTCCAAAGACTCAGTGAGTACCTCAGAGAGCTCTAGGGGTTCTGGGAGGCACAACTTCACATTGTGAAAGCTGTGTAGTTTTCATCCCTGGTGTATCATATTGATCAGTGCTAAGTATTCCTATATATTTTTGGTTTCCATCAGCGTCTTGATTAAGATATCAGACATGCTGATCTGTTGTAACCTTTTTAAAAGCTGATGTTGCATCTTATCATTCTTTCATTAGTGAAGTTACTTTAAGTGTTGGGTTGTGCATTTCAGTAGTTGTTCAACAATTTCATGTTTGAAGTCCTTGAAAACTTTAAAGTTAATATCACATACTTAATATCACTTACTGGTAAATTGTTTTTGATCATTTAATCTGTTCCATTGACAATTCAGTTCTTTATGTTCATATTTAATAAAGAAATATCAGATTGTTTTAATATGTTTGAGCTTCAACAAAGTAAATAAACCATGATGCAAATAATTAATATATTTTTAATAAGGTAATATCTTCCACGAATGACCTTTCCTGCTTCTGTCATCCTTAAATAAACCAACCCAATTGCAGACTCCCAGTTTCTGATGTACTGCAAAAAAAATTTTATTAGTGTTTTTCATGACTTTAGCAAGTTGTTTTTTAAGATCTCTTTTGCCTTCTCTTACCGGTTTTACATTTATCTTACCAGAGCTTGTGATCTTTCATGTTTTCCATGCAGAGGCACGATATCCACTCTTGTAGGATTTTTTTTCTTTCCAAGAACAGACTTCTTTATTCTGTTGTTTAACTAAGAAGACTTTTTCTTTGTGTGATCCTCTAACAATTTTTAATAGTGATTTATATTTACCTTGAGCAGATTTATGATGTGTTTAATCTGTATTGTTTGTCTGCAAATATTTTACTCTTAGCTGCACCTTTTCCTTTCCTCTCAACTGCCATCCTCATCCTTTAGTATCCTCATTCTTGAAGTTAAATGAAATAATATGGCTCATTCTTACTCCTCTTGTAGTGGTTTAAATCATGCACTGTAAAAAGTTCAGTTCGGATGATAAAAATTCCTCTGTGAGCCACATGTTAGAGTAAAACTGCTCAGATTTGTACAGATTACCCTACTGATTCAGAACTGGGGACTAAGCTGATGTAAATCAGATAAATGGATCTAAGGTAGCCCATGTGGCTTCTGCACCAGTGTAGCTAAATGTCTAAAATCATATGCTTATTTCAAAAGGCATAAACATGTACATGGACCAGGACTTGAAGGATAAGCGTGATAAGTGTTAGTGCATTTTAAATGCCTACTCAATACCTTCCATGGTGAGATGTAAATAGTCATCCACATATTTGTTCCATGGTGTCAAGGTAGGCTAAGCCCTGTGAATTTGTGTCTGTGCACAATCACTTAGAAATTGTTTACACTCAGCAAACAGCTGGCTAATTGATGGTTAGGCATATCTCTGCCTCTGCCCCAGTTGGCAGGCTAGCGGTGTGTTCTTAGCTTTCCTTTTTAAAATCATAAATCACGTTTCCAAATGAAATCTCTCTTAAGGAAACAATTGAGAATCAAGGCTGTTGTGCCAGAAATCACACAGCCCTTGGAGCTGATGCACATGCACATGCAAGAAATACTGTCTGCACTTCAGCAATGGGCTGCAAAGCATCATAGCTGTCCTTGTTCTCCAGCATCACCTTCTGGAGAGGATTCAAAGCCCTTGTCAGACAGAGGCCAAAGGGCCTGCAGCAGGAAGTGAGGCAAAGCACATTACAAACATTAGCAGGGTGTGAAGGAGGGCAAGAGGAGTTGGCAGAGCAGGGGTCCAGCACAGCAGCTACTGAAGCTCATCAGATTATGGTGCTCCTGTGCTAGAGAGAAGGAAGCCAACAGGAAACAGAGGGGAAAGGCCAAAAAATATAACAGTGCTGATTAGGAGGAAACTGTTTGAAAAGGAGAAATCCGGGTCCACAAGGAACGTGTCCAGTGGCCTCTGTGAGTTCAGAACTGCACTGCAGAAATCACTGAGTTAGCTAAATGCTTTGTCCCCAGTGAATTCAAACAACACACGGCTTCTTTGTCTGTGAAGTAGATCAGACCTGAAATGAGGTCTCCTCTTGTTGAAAGGGAGACCAGCATGAATAAAAGAGCAATAATGGTGCATTCATTTTTAAGAAAATAAAAATAATATTGTTGTGTATATGCTGCCATTCCTATTCACCGTTTTTGACCAAAGATATAGGAAGGCACAAGATGTCATGGTGAAAATGAAAGAATGGGTAAACCAGTGTTGCTTCATTTATGCACCAGTCATATGTCAGTTTATGACAGCTTTCCTCTGGGCAGATTACCCCCTGCTCTGGGTTATCATCTTTGCCAACACAAAGCGAGGGGAACTGACACTTGTAGACGAAAGAATATCACTTCTTTTTTTTTTTCTGACCTTTATCTAGGATTTTCAGTGCTGGAGAAGGGATGGGGCAAGATTACTTGAAATATCTTATTTTTCTCCAGCAACACAAAGCCAAGCTAGCAAGGCTGCGCCACTCTCAAGCTGGCATGTGCCCTTGTCTGCGCTCCCTCTCTGGAGCACATTAGGACAGCACAAGAGTTGGAAAGGGAATGGCAATCCCACATGCCCACCACCTGGTGCCCACAAGCGTGAGATCTGGTGAGGACTTCCTGCCCTGCTCACTGGTACATCAACACATCCTAAATCCCACCGCTGCTTGATGAACCATTACAGTGACAGGAAAGGGCCAAGTACACCACTGCAACTGACCTCATCCTTGTCCAAAGTCACACCTGACCTCCCCAGATTGCTCTGGCCTTTACAGACCTGCCACGGGACAGTGCTGGTCTCCCCTGGTGTTGCTCATGGCCTTCACGCAGGCACTGGACCAGAATGGGTGTATGTCATTTGGGTCCTGGTGGTAGCACTTCAGTGACCGATCTGCAAAACCTGTCCTCCTGAATACAGGGAGAGACTCACTGAGGTGGAAATGCCTCAAGGGAAGGCAGCAATGCATGGCTAGAGCACAAACTCAGATTTGGACTCCACCTGCTGTCTTTGTTGGACAAGTCCGCTGGAAAATGGCACGGCCTCTTTGAGACTCAGATTCCTTGTCTGTGGAGAAAGGTAGTAATCGCCACCTGCTTCACATGACTGATAGGCATTGCTGAAATGTCTCATCACCCAGGTTGTATTATCTATCAGATCTCATTTTCTGGCCCAGTCACATGATTGGAAGCAGGGTAGGGGGTGGGTGTACAATTACTGTTATTAATGAGGGGTTAATAGGGCTGATGCTGTCAGCTGTTCCATGATCACATCTCCTAGCAATACAGATGGATATCCTGGGAGAGCCTGTGCATGTGGTTTTGCTTGTGCATGCATCTTTGCCTCACTACCAAGTAAAGTAAAATACAAGCCTGCTCAACAACATCCTTTAAAAGTCTCGGTTGTTGAATGTGTTTTACTGTCAGACTATTAAATGTAACAGCTTGTTTGCAGCTGGTAATGGAAAACCCCTTCTGCCTTGTGGGTAAAGTCCTGACCTGTGAATCATCATTATGAGAATCACTGATGCCTCTTTCCTCCTGCTTCCAGGCCCAGTCCTTGTATCTACATCCACCACCTCCTCCGTCCTGGTCTCCCCGCTGCTGTCTCTCAGTGCTGGAAGCTGGGACAGGGTTGGCTGAACAAGATTGTCTACTGGAGAGGAGAAAAGAAATAGTTCAAGAATTTTTCTCTACCAAATTCTGTGAGAGACACAGTCCCTTAGGAAAATATGTGTAAGCACATGCAGCTGCTTTTGTCTGTATGTCCCCAGAGCTGGGCACCTACCTTTACAGCAGTCCTTAATGTGCCACCTCACTGTGAGCTCTGCAAGGACACAGCTCCTCTCCTGAAGAACAGAAGCCTAAGACATGCAGGCATATACCCCTCCAACAGGTTCCCCACTCCTCTCCGAAGACAACATTCCCCACAGGGTAAAAATGAAGAACCATAGAATCACTGAATTGTTCAGGTTGGAAAAGATCTCTAAGATCACCTAGTCCAACCTTTAACCTAGTACTGACAAGTCCACCACTAAACCACGCTACTAAGTTCTACATCTACACATTTCTTGAAGATCTCCAGGGATGGAGGCTCAACCACTTCCCTTGGCAGCCTGTTCCAATACAACACAACACTTACAATAAAGAAATTTCTCATTGTATCCAACCTAAACCTCCCATGAGGTCATTTTCTCTCATCTTATCACTTGGTGTTTGGGAGAAGAACAGCCTCCTTTAAGGTAATTGTAAAGTACAATAAGGTCTCCCCTAAGTCTTCTTTTCTCCAAGCTAAACAACCCCAGCTCCCTCAGCCGCTCACCATAAGACTTGTGTTCCAGGCCCTTCACCAGCTTTGTAGCCCTTCTCTGGGCACATTCCAGGGCCTCGATGTCCTTTTTGTAGTGAGGGGCCCAACGCTGAACACAGCACTCAAGGTCCAGCCTCACCAGAGCAGAATACAAGAGGACGATCACCTCCCTGTTCCTGCTGGCTGCACTATTCCTGAAACAAGCCAGGATGCCGTTGGCCTTCTTGGCCACCTGGGCACACTGTCGGCTCGTGTTCAGGCGAGCATCAGTCAACACCCCCAGACCCTTTTCCTCTGCACAGCTTTCCAGCCACTCTGCCCCAAGCCTGTAGTGTTGCATGGGGTTGTTGTGCCCCAGGTGCAGAGAAGAGTTGTTATACTCCTGCTTTCCTGGAATTTCAGAAGATAGAGCAGATCTGTGAGCCATGCTGGTAACAGAAAATCCCTTCAGTCACATTTGTCATATCCCTTCTTTTTGGACTCCCTGGGCTCCTTCCATCACTGGCCACCTGCCCTTGCAAGGCTGTAGTCCATCTCCCTGGCTGACAGGAGCATAGTTCTTGAGCAGCCACTGTTACAGTAGTGAGAATGTAGGAAAAAGTCTGATTCATTGATAAGTTAACCACTACCCTATTGCCATAGTTAGGGTCCTACAAACAGGACGGGAACTCCATTCTTAGTCAAGGCTGAGAAATCCTTGGTGTCTGAGTTCCTCACGCCATAAAAAGGTAGCTGGGGACACATGAGTATCCCCATGAGCACAATGCATGGGGTGGCTGGGACTCACATCTTCCCCATGGGTTACACTGCCAAGAGAGCTGTGTGCTCAATCCTCCACTCAGGGCAGCTCAGTGCAGCAGGCCTTGGACGAACAGACTTGAAGAGCTCTCCCTAGGCAGCTTACGAGAGAGGGTGGTGTGGCTGGTTCACTGACTGTGGGTCTACACATTTACTCATTACAGGCCCTGCAATCTGTCAGGCACAGGAGGAACAAGAACTGGAATGGATGAAGCTGGGAATGGGGCTGATCTGAGGCAGGCAAAAGACACAACTTTTTATAGAGAAAGGAGCTACACATCTAACAAGGTTTATTATTATTTATTATTATTATTATTATTATTATTATTATTATTATATTTTATTTTTATATATAGAATTCTGGAAAATGCTTTGATTTAAGCTCAGCTGTTGCCCAAGAAGCAGGAAGGACTTCAACGCAGTTGGAGTACCCTGAAGGTTGAAAATGATTCCCCAAATCTTCAACCTGACGTTGTCTTTGAGGGAAAGCCACGCACCAGGCAGCCATCTGCTGGTCCTGTGGCCACCCAGGGCATGGGGTGAGGACACAAATGTGCAGTTTTTCTCTTCAACTTACATATAGCTGTGCTATGGCTCAGGATCCTCAGGAAAATTTCTGTCACTAGAAGTGCAGCTCTTGTCCTGGGATACATTGAGTTGTTAGAGATGTGGCTGTGTGAGAGAGGAAGGCCTCTGACACCCAGCTGCCTGCCCAACCTATCCTCTCCCTCATGACTGCTGTGTTCACAGCTCACGAGCTTCAGAGGTGAGATGTGTTAGTCCATCAGCCATAGTGTTTTAAGGTAGGAAGGGATTAAAACATGCTCCTTCCTGCAGCTCAGCCGGTAACTGTGGCTGGGGACAGGGGAGGCGGTCCTGGGGGAGGGCCCCAGCGGGCCACGGTTCAGGGCTTTTCTCCACAGGGAGTTTGGGGCCATGGGCAAACTCTGTGTATGTCCTGCTTGTCCATGGGGGAAGGAGTCACAGTAATTTCCTGACTTTGGATTTTAGCTGTGGCTGGCTGGTAGGGGAACAAAATCCAGTGGCTGTAGATCAAAACTTCTCCCAAATCTTGTGGAGAGCCTCCGCAGCTCCCAGCCACTGTCCATGAAGACAGACCTTCACAGCCCCCCAAGCTCTTCCTCCTCCTCAGCAAGGCATGAAATAGAAATGACTTTGTTTACTTGCCACATTTCAGTCTCATTCCCCCCTTAGCTTCCTGCTTGTTCAGACTGTTCCCTTTTTATCTTCCCAGACAATCTCCATTGCCTTTGTTTGGCTTCCAGAAAATCCCTGTTCTAACTGGGCAGGAGGAAAAGCAAATTCAATGGCTTCCTCTCACCAAGGAGAAGTTTTGAGAAGGCAAAGCCAGGGCAATGCAGCATGTTTTCCTCATACCCAAGTCCACGTGAGTGGGTAGTGTTCAAACATACCCGCACTGTCCTACAGACTGCTCTCTTGGGCGGAAAGGGGAAAAGAAATCAGACCAATTCTCTATTAAAGTAAAAATAATGTATGCATTTGTTTGTCATTTCTGAGTTCTGAATGTGAGCAGCCCAGGAGCAAATTCAGAAGTCACAGCAGAAGTTTCTCATCTGAACGTCATCACCTTCTACTCACCACAGCAGGCACTGCACCAACCACTGCACCAGGCCACATTACCTCTGTTATGGAAATTCAAGAGTGTATGGGATCACTCCTGGGCACTGGCGCATGATTAATTTATTGTAGTGGTTAATCTATTAGATCTCTTAGTCCTTTCTGCCCCAGAACAATTCCTGGGCATGGCCAGGAGCTAGCCCGGACCGTGCACCTTTCCCAAGGACAGACTGGATGTGGCTACCAAGGCTGGGGCTAGGAGAGGTACCTGTATAGCCTCGCTGCATGGGGACACTCCTAGGCACGTGTCCTTTTCTGTTACTGCATCGTCTGTGTTCATGTTTGCTCCTTGACTGCATCTTGTTCCTCCTTTAAACCATGGGCTCATTTTGCCTCCAAGTCTTGCAGCCAGTGCTGCTTTCCTCTTTGTCTAAGCTGCCCAAGGAGAGAGCATTCCTTGTCCTTCCTCCCTCCTTGTCAGACCACGCTGTCCCCACCACATCACCAAGTCTTCACACTGTGATTGATAAAAAGAACTGTGCCACTGTTGGGTACAGATGCTGAGACTGCTCTGTGGGAAGAGAAGGGGCAGGATCTATGTGGACTGCCTTGCTATAGGTGGCTGGTGTGCAGGACGATATGTAGGGATGTTTTGACATTGTAATTATTTTTCTGTTTTGCTTCTAATTGCTACCACATGTCCAGTGCATTAGAGAAGCATTCATTAATGCTATGCTCGAATCCAAATAAACAATCATCTCCATTTGCCCCTCCCTGGACCCCTACATCTTTTTCTGTGTGAAAATTTAACAGACAGGAGGAACACGAGCCCTCTGCTTCAAGGGAAGCTGTGATGTCTTCAAGGCGAGGCTTTGACTCGCCTGTTAGCCCAAAGGAAAGAAATAATGATAGAATTTAACAGAATAAAATGTGTTGAGGGATGTGAAGAGAGATACTTTGTAATACAGAAGCAAATCGGGGCAAAATTACCATCTTAATTGTATTAATGTTACCAATTAGAGACAGAGCCCGTGTTGCTCAGCAGGAGCGTTCTGGGATAGAAGGGAAGACAAATTATCTGCAAACTCCTTATTTTGTCTTTGTGAATTACCACCCCAAGGTACTTAATTGAATCTCTAGTCTTGATCAGTGAACATTGTTCGGGGAGTGAATTAAGAAAAGGCCCACAGGCCTGCTCGGTTTTGACCCAATTAAAAGAAAAACTAGATTTTTTTTTTTTTAATTTTTTTTTTAATTGCTACATGGCTAAGAGAGAAACTGAAAATTAGGAGCCAGGTCTAAGTCATGTAGTATCTGCTCAGAGAAGTACAGATCTGGAGATCTGGACACGTGTCTTGGGTGCACATGTGGCAGTCTGCACCCCACTCTGAGCACCACTAAAATGGGAAAAAGGAGCTGGAGCCTGCGAGCCTTTCCTGTTCCCGCTCCCTCTGCTCCCATGGGTGGCACCCTACTCCCTTGGTGTTTGTTGCAAGTCGTGTTTCGAATTTTTCGATGGTGATGCAACCGTCCATTGCACTGAGCCAACATCAGTGATAAGCACCAGCCAGAGCCAGCAGGTGGTTTTCCACCCAGAGTCTTTTGTTGTCAGAATCCTCTTGGAGGAAATGTTCTGGATACTTCAAGGTCTCCTGAGATGAGTTAATCTTAAGCAACACTTAGTTTAGAGTGATGTATTTACAGAAAATCCCCAAAGGAGTAGTATATGTTGACTAGCTATTTTGCTTTTATTGTGTAGATCATAGTTTGTGTATTTCCAGATTATTATCTTTTAGTCCTCGAGTCTGCTTGCTGTCTTGTTTAGGACAGAAAAAAAGAACCAGGGTGAGTGTTCCCGAACATTACTGGATTGGACCTTCAGATACTGAAACATTTTGATTGCAAGAAACAGAACTGTTTGTCAAAGTGCTCTGAGTGCCAGGGCTTCTTCCATCTGGACCTCACACCTTACCCCTCCTTGAATTTCTCCATACTTAAATGTATTTGTTGCTTTTCTGAAAAAAAAAAAAAAGAAAAAAATATTTTGTTTTGTTTTATTTATTTTATTATTTTTCTGCTAGAACAGAATAAAACTATTTGACTCCAAGCCCTATAACCCAGGGTTAGACCATTCTTGTGTGGCTTTAAAATGATGATGTCTGGGGTGAATAAACAAAAGCATAAAACAAGTCCAAATTATATCAGTTTACAGAGCCCTGGAGTTTACTTTGAAACTTTGTGTTGGTTCTGATCCTAGTCTCATAATCATGAGAAGTGAAGAGTGGGATTTGAGATTAATAAGGAGTAATAATTCTGATGTGGGCTTGTCTTTATTATAGATAGGGATTTCCTCCTTTCACTCGTGGGGTCTAGATTCTGTCTGGAAGCTGGTCAGAAGGAAGCCTGGCTGCCCCATGGCTGGGAGGCCGTCCTGGAGAGAGAGCAGAGTTTTACAGCAGTGCAAGGATTTCCACTCCTGCTCTCCATGTTCCCTTGTTTCCTTGCATGTCTTGTGCATTGTGAGTGCTGGGTTCAGGTACAAGGATCCTTCCTCTGAGTACAGTATCCAGCACATTGTGGTCTTAGCCAGATCCTGAAGGCTCATTATAGTAATAATGATGAAGTGTTCAGCAGCTTTGTGTTGAATGCCAAGGGAGAGGTGACCTGCAGGAGAACTCTGAAGGGGATTCCTAGAAAGGAAGGGGATGATCTGCTGGAGCCGAGCTCTTTCAGCCTGGCTGCTGGGAGATCTGTGAACTCTTTGAGGGAAAGGAGGCTGTGTAAACAGGCAAGAGGGGGGAGCCATGTAAGTCAAAATAAATGCTGTGAAATTCTTTCCATTGTATCTCACTGAATACAGGAGCTTGGATGATGAAGCCATGAATTCCAGAGAAGGGGCACCTGGAACAGGGCCTGTGAGGAAGGGGAAAAAATATTATAAAACATAATGATCAAACAGTAGGGGAGAGCAAGGACCGTGAAAACATCAAAAGTCATGGCAATTGTTTTGGATGAGAATGTTTTTAAGAGTCCCTGTTTACGTTGGACAGGAGAGTTTGCTTTGAACAATGGGTGAACTTTTGCAAAGCAGGCAAAATCCACTCTACTCACTACTAGGAGTTTATTTTTCTTTTGCTGAAAAAATGCATGGATTTATAAAAACAGTGAAAAATTAAAAGGTGTCTTATTGTATTTCTGCCTACTTCAGGTCTTCTTCTCACACTGTTCATGCTGGACTGTTAGAGATAGGACTAGATAAAATGCAGGGGCAATTTACCCTTGAAATGCCCATGCTTTAAATGTGGGGTATAATATGTGAGGTTCATACATCATAGATACAAACATGTAACTGTGGTCCAGACACCAGGGTTTTCTGCCAGAGTCACTAAGCTTACCTAAGCTTACCGTCCAGCTGATTCTGAACAATTAAACTTTGCAGGTGTCTGAGCCCTGGTTTTACACTTATTTTTAATAATATGTTGGTGTCCAGTATACTCCAGATTTGCATTTGTGTATGACATTGTAGTCACAAGATATTGTCACACAGAGGTGCAGCCTTGTGGGTCAAGAATGTGGGTGCTGCAAGCTAAAGCAGGCTAGAAGAGTTGTGGCTGTTGCTCCAGGACAGGCTGCTGGAGGGTTTTCTGGGGATCTGATGAAGGCACTTTCAGTCCCCAGTCCATTTGGGTGGGCATCTCATGACATGAGCTGGGAAGTCTCTCACCCCAAGCCTGCATTATCCCTGTGTGCACTTGTCTGTACAAACTGGCCTCATCCACTCTGCATCTCAGAAAGCATCTGTTACTACTGTGCTGCTGAAGCCCAGGTGTCCTTGCTCTACTCACAGATGTACAGAGGTGAACAAACACGTCCAGACCATTGGAGTCACAGAAGTGCCACGAGCAGCCCAGCAGCAGGACTCCTGCAGCTGGGGAAGGCTGGGCAGGTTTCTGTGTACATGGTGCTCGGACAATTCCCCTGGGAGCTTCCCCTGAGTGCTCCCTGTCTAGCGGGGCACTCACGGAAAACAAACAGCAGAACCATCTTCGTGGCATCTTCTCCTCTCTTCTATAAAAGAGAAATCACATGAGAGGCTCCATCAGCTAGAAAATATTCTCTAAGCACTGATAAATATGGGATATTTGCAGCAGCAGCCAGCAAAGAGAGTCGCTTTCTCCAAACAACCTGCTATCTCCAGAAGAGAGCACCCAGAAATTTATGCCTATTCTCTCACATCAAGAACAAGCACAGCAGCACCATGCCATGCTGCAGAGTATGTAACCCTGAATTGTACCTGGCTATGACACCTTTCATTAAATAATACCTCCCTTCACTTCTGGAAGGACCTCCTTGCCTGCCTGCCCTGGTGCCAACGCTGCAGGTGACCAGGGCAGGTTGGTGGCCCCGCAAGGCATGGTCTGCCTAAGAGGGCCCTACATCGCAGCCCCTGTACAATGGCTAGCTGTTCCTGGAGTGCCCCATACATTCCAGGATGCATTGGGCCTCACAAGTTAAATATTTAGTCTTTCCTGAATTCGAATACTTCCTGAGCTGCTGGTTTTGTTGTTTCCATATATTTGCCTTTGTTTCACTTGATTAGAGCGGTGGGCCTTGTAGATAGGGACTCTATTCTTGGCAGAAAGTGAAGTATTATTAACATTCCTTATCACGGGAGTGTATATTATTGTGTGACATTGCACAGAGTAACCTTAAAATAAAAGCCCTCCTCTGCCATTCTGGGCATTGTTTTGACTGCCAGCCGCCTCCGCAGCGCTCTGAGCAGAGACACCGCTCCATGGGTTATCAGCTTCTGCTTCCACTCCTTTCCTAAATCAGTGCCATTCACTCACAAAAGGATGTGCCTTTCAGCGTATCCCTGGTGGCAAAGAAGCATGGTGGGACTTGGGGCCTGGTTTCCAGTGAACCAGAGGTTAAAGCCAATTTGGCTGCCTCCTCCGGCTGCAGGCTTGCTCAGTGGAAGGGGTATAACATGCCAGCTTAAGAGAGAGATAAGCAGTTTGCATATCACTTCAGAGAGTGCATCATGCAGAGTGTCTCCTAATCCCCATGTCCCCTTTCTGACACTCGTTAACATTTTCCCTGACCAGGGGCTTTGGCAAGGACAAGGCAGCTTTCAGGCTTCTGTGTGGAAAATTTGCAGTTGTCTCTGCAGAGTCCTCTATCTAGCTTGGCAAAAATAAAAATGCATAAAGGATGGAGCAGGCCTTATGGTTTTCAGGCTTGCCCTTTGAATTTTGGTACAATACATAAATTATAAGTTTCATATTTAAATAAAAAAAATAAAAAAATCTGTCTTTTCCCATCACAAAGTAACTGTGCTGCAGTTCTGTCATCCACCCTGGCAGGAAATTGTCTCAAAGTAAAAAAACAGCAACACAGGCAACAGCTCATGCACATCTATTCCATGCCTAATTAAGGCTATTTAAATGCTAACATTATTAAGCAAGAGCAATTTCTTTCTCCGTCTCCTTTTCTTTTTTTTTTTTTTTTTTTTGTAAAAAACGCAGGAAAATTAATAGAGGAACTGTGAGTGTGAATGTGCCAGCAGCAGCATTTGCTCAGCCATGTTAGGAGCTTGCAGAATTGTCTCTTACTGTTTTTCTGGGTCAGTGTGCAGCTTGATAGATGCTATTTATATTATATATTGGGTGTCCCAAAATATGCAGGAAGTGCAACCCAGTTGGGTCAGTGCTGCTGGAATTGTTTTGCTGTTTGTCCATCCTTAGTGCTGCTCTGTAGCAGCCTTTGCATTCATTAAGGGTGCAACTTGGCTGGGCGCATTTCTACTCCAATTCTCTCTTAACCTCATACTGACAAGCTAATTGCAATACCTGGTAGCAGAATATCTCAATTGCACTGTCACCTGTCTCCTCAGCCTTGCTTCTGCCTGGAAGAGAGAAACTGGAACATTGCCTCTTTTGGTCGGTGGGAGGAACAGAGCCAAGAGCGATCTGCAGCCAAAAGCACTGCAGAACGCAAATCTTCATCCTCAGATCCATCCTTCTTCATTGTGCTGCTGCTTGCTAGTAAGGAATAAGGTGTGTCACATGTGGATTTGATAGGATAAAAAGCCTTCTCCAGACCTCAAAGCCAGACCAAGGAAATATTTGTCTTTAGTTATTTTCAGAAATATTGGTCAAAAATGGATAAAAATTGTATCTGCAGGATGCTTTCTACAGCATTTCTCAGTAGAGAAGTTATAAATTAATAGTCGAAGTGTTTCAGGTGCTCACAAGCTTTTAGCTAGCTGATCAACATATACACCTTTATTATTATTATTATTACTATTATTTTTTTTTTTTCTGAATAGGAATACAAGAATTTCTAATAGCTCCACCCTTCCTATCCTGTATGACCAAGTGCTTAGGTGCTATAAAAACACCAGGGAGCAGAGAAATTGCACTGTCTGTGCAGAACACTGTCACAAAGTATGATAGATAGGGAGATAAAGGAGCATGTTGCAGCTGGTGTGCTGGGAGTGCAGCTGAAGCAGCCTTGAAAGAGTGTGAAGATTGTTGTAGACAAGCTTAAACGCCACTTCCTTGGTGTAGCAGCTGGTGCAACTTGCTGCCAGATCTCCTTGCTCTGGAAAGGCAGAAAAGGTTTCAAGGCATTGCTTTGGAAAGTTTCAGGAGCCTCTGTGTTGGGTAGGTTTCTCCCAAGACCAGTTACAACCCCAGGGCAGGGAAGGTCCTGGTGAACCATCTCAGTGTGACCAAGAGCAGATATTAGGAGCAACAGCATTGAAACACAAAATCTTGTCAGAATTGTCCCTGCAAGGCTCCTGAGCTTTATCTGGAAATGCAGAAGTCCATGCTGACCAGCCTGACTGCCAGGCTGAAACACAAGGTAGACAACGACACCTGAAGGCAGCAGGCTCCAGTGCCTTGAAATCTTGGCAGTGTTCTCACTTAGTCATCGGAGTGTGTTTACAAGTCTCTCCCACTATTCTCTTCCTGCCAGCAGCTGACAAGCACGTCTAGTTAAGCTTAACAGAAGTATGTTTAATAATTAGCAGAGCTTAGGAAGACCTTGCTTGCAGCTCTGTTGCGTGTGGAGGTGTTAATAAGAGCACATGAGGAATGAGAAATGTTTGGCACTTGCAGCAGCTGGAGGATGCTTCCACCCTCTTTCCATGAGCAGCACCTCTCAGTGGCTTCAGGCTAATGCCATCAGTGCCTGGAGGCTCCTCTACATCTCTGCTTCACGTCTGCCCTGCTGCTGCCGGCAATGAGGGATGCTGAGGGCAGCGAAGGGGCCGCAGTGTGTGTGGGGGCTCAGTTCACCTAGGCTCCCCCTCAGCCAGGGATCTCCTGCCCTGGCTCATGCTGGCTGAGCCTTGCCTGCTTTGCACAACCGCATCCCAACACAGATTGCCCATTGCCTTGCTCTTGTTGAATCTTTCCTGGGAGGCATGGGCCACTCTTTTGTACAAGGTGTGTGTGACACCTGGGACACAACTGCCCCCAGCCTGTCCTTCCCACCTCATGGTAGCTGCTCGTCGTCAGAGCTCTGGCCTTCTGTCTGCTGCTCTCCCCCTCAGTCCCATTCAGCCTTCTGGAAACGTCCCTCACCAGGGCATTTTCACTTGCTCCGTAGCTCTGAGTTGCAGCTCTCAGTGCTGCTGTCAAATCTGTCAATCTATTTCCTTGCTCATTTTCATCTAAACTTCATCTAATCTACCATTCTGTCCATCCATAACCTTCCTTTTTTTCTAGAATGTTTCAGACTTACTCCTTCTGTTTATGTACATTAGCTGCCAACCTTCAGACTCCTCAACACTTCCCTTTGCTTTTCTTTTATGGCCTTTTATGATGTTTATGTTACATCAAGGTCTTTTCCCTTTATTTTTTTCCTTCCTGCCCTTGGATATGTTTTCTTCCATCCATGGCTTTTATTGCCTGTCCTTATCAAGAATGTTTCTGTGGGTGACAGGGCTGTCTGGAGCACCAGACCTCTATCTGCAAGCTGGTAGGTAGCTCAGATCTGGGTCAGGCCTTCCGATGCACTCTGCCCATAACATGCTTGACCTCCCCAAGGGCAGTCCCTGAAGCCCCTCACTTGACCCTGCAATACCCTTCCTGTTTTGACCTCCTCTGAAAGCCAATGGCTGCCACCTTCAGGTGCCTTTGTCTGTCATAATCATGGTCAGCAGTGACAACATCCTCTGCTGTTCCCATAGCCTCACTTTCAAAGGGAAAAGAGAGTGCCTGTCCTTTGCGTCTCACAGAGGCTCAAAGTTCACCTCTGATGCTTGTTCATGGCATGAGTGAATGGCATTCTGATTGCAAATGCTGATTTCTCAGGGCCCCATGAGACATCCTGTCTGTACAACTCAGAGAACTCAGACCCACAACTGGAGACCCCTGGTTCAGTCCACAGTCTAAATGTTTGCTCCCGACCCCAGACCCAAATGTGGGGCAGTGATTGATCTGTGATCTGCAGAGAGATGGGCAGCAGAGCAGAGGGCTGCACTTTTTTTCACACCTAGTGTCTCAACCACCTCCACAACTCCCTCACCCAAATCAGGAATGGGGCATACCATCACCACCACCAATTAATTGATGTGCTTCTAACCTCAAAGTCTTGTTGATTTCCAGAAGAATTTATCCTGAGGAAATTGTGTCTAGCTAATACAGGAGCTCTGGATTTGTCCCTCCACTCAGTGGACTTGCCCAAGGGAAGATGAGTTGGAGAAGGTATTGTGACAGCACAGTGTGTTCAAGGGAAGTGTGTCCATGTGGTCACACTGGAGCAGTTCACTCCCCAGTCACAGTAAACCTGGAGGTGAAAGAGGGAAATGTTCTTGGCAGGACGCAGAGCCATGATAAGCTGGGAAGAGGAGCCCAGGCATGCCACCATGAAAATCTCTCAACACAAACAGTAAGCAGCCCCTAAGGCAGGACATGCTGAGAGATCATCACTGCACAGATGCCATGACAGGGAAGAGAAATTGCCAGGGGAAACACAAAGAATTTCTCAGGTTAGAGCACATAAGTGGTCACAAAGATGCTGGGGAATTCAGACCATCTTGCATCCTGCCGGGATGTCACTGCATAGAAAGCAACCAAGCACCTTCTCAGAAGAAATGGGACTGTCTTCTTCACTGCTTCCATAGATTTCCATAAAAGCATGAACACCACCCTCCATTTCCAGACTGCATATATTTCATTCTGTCTTGCACCAAGGCTGCTCCATTTTCAGTCTCTCTTCTTCCTTCTCCCTTTCTTTGCTGAAGTGATGGAATCCCATCTCAGCTCATTTAGAGCATCTTTATTCACCCATCAGCCTTGCTGTCCTTGTTTGTTTTCCCTTCTTACCAAGAAAAGACTGTTTTTCTCAAAAATGCCAAAATCTGTATGATGGACTCAGCTCAGCACATAGTTCTGGTGTTCCAAAGGTTTGATGTCTTACAGCACTAGGCTGACTTCAAGGACTCAGTGCTCCACTTGACCTGGGGGTAAAGGACCATATTGGATTCTTCTCTTATAGTGTTTGTGTCCTAAGCAGTAACATACGTTTTCTCCTTGGATATTTTGGTGAAGACATGCAGGGAAAGCTCCAAAAAGTCCCCAGGCAGGAGGTGACAGCACTGAAATAAATAAATAAATAAATAAATAAATTATTTAGGAGTCTCAGGGGGAAAAAATAGGGATCTGGAGAGGATCAGTGGGAAGGGAAATAAGTGGTGAGGTGTGGACAAAGGGTCTAGTTTTAGTGCTAGGTCAGCTGAGGTGTATGGGGATGGGTTGTACGAGGAGAGGGAAGAGAAGTCCTCAGAGGCTCCCAATCAGAGATGAGGAAGGAGGCAGTGGATGTGTAGACAATATTTTATCTATTTTATAATAGGCGATTATTTCTTTGGCTCTCTAAGACTATAGGGCACCTGGACCTTAGGAGCCATGCACAGCCTGCAGCAGCACCAGTTCCTGTTGGTGTGGTGATGCCTGCTGTCCCACATCCAGGGAGGTGTGGGTGGTGGCGCTGGCCATGGACAAGGGGTTGGGGTGAGGAAAACATCTGACAGCCCTGCCCTGGGCCCCCTCATTGGTGCCGACAGCCCCAGGAGAACCTGGGGGAGCTGGAAGGATGCTGGCCCCTCATTCTGCCCCGATGGTATGGTATGGGGTGCAGTCAAGGGAACCTCACAGCTCCCCCATTCCAGAGGGTAAGGGCCAAACCCTTGTTTTTCTTTCTCTCGTGTTAAAGCTCCTTCCCTTGCAGCTGCTGGAGTAATTTAATTAAATCGTAATGCTGTGGAGCTGGCTCTGCTCCAAGGGCAGGAGCAACAGCTTGCCACCTCGAGGGCATGCAGGCTCATGGGGAGCCAGCCACACAGCACCAATAACACACTGCACTTGACTCATAAGTCTCTCGATGACAGGTTTAGAAGAAACCCCACCCAGAATGGAGCCCCGGAGGCAGCCTTCTGCATGGGGCCCTGGCACCCCAGCAGCTTCAGGAACTGGAACAGCGCTGCCTGAGGTGATGCTGAGCTCTCTGGGACCATCCTGAGCTCCCTTCTGTGTCTGGCTCCAGCCAGAAACCAGCAAATCCCACGGCAGCTGCAGGGCAGAGTCTTCTACCCAAGTGGAGCCGGTGCCCAGGATGGTGCTGGGGAGCCCGGGGGACCCCAGTGGTGCCTGCTCCTGGCAGAGGGGCTGGGGAAAAGAGGGTGATTTGCTGGGCAGGGCTTGGATGGAGGTAGAAAAACAGAGCAACAAAACCTGGAGCAGAAGAGGGTCCCTCTGCCCCCAGCCTACTGCTCTCTTGGCTCTGCACCTTTTTTTCCCTCTCCTCCCCTGTCAGCATCTCCAGCCCCATTTCTCTGAATGCAGGCAGAAATCACTGCCCTCATCCTGTCTACAGGATGGCACAGCCTCCATGCCGCTTCCACAGCATCCACCTCTCTCCCAGACAAAATGCCCCCATGCCACCTCCTCTCAATTGCCCACAGGCAAAGCCTCCCCCAATGCCTTTCCCCCAGCCTCCTGCAAGGGACCTTGGCTGCAGAGCTTTGTGTCCCCAGCACCCCGGTCCTTCCTCTGCCAGCAGCAGGCTCCCAGTCCCATCCCAGCCACAACCAAGCCACAGCCAGACGCAGCGTGCTCAGCCTTCCCAGCATTGCCTGGAGCGAGCGGAAGACACACAGTATTTCTATTCTCTCCCCTCTGTTGCTTCCCCTATCTCTGCCTCTCCCAGAGGCAACCTGTGAACAAATGCAAACCCCAATGAAAGGCTCAGATCTTTGAAAATGAAAGAAAACCCCTCTGGAAGGGAAAGACACATAGAGACACAGCTGCTGCCAGCAGGGAACTGCTCAGTGTGAACATCTCTGTCTGAAGGCAGACTGCAGAAAGAAGAAGTGCTGGCCTTTTGAGCATGGGGCTGCTGCTGGCACCGGGCACATGAGCAATGTCATGAGGCAAGCAGTGGAAAGGCAGACAAGAAAATCTTTGTCTATTATTCCACTGTAAGAGGTAAAATCCTGGCTGTTTTCCACACATTCCCAGGAAAGCATATCCTTAGCAAAACTCATCTCACCTCCAGGAAGGATGAGCCCCTGGAGGAGCTCCCAGCAAAAACCAGGCAGAGACAAAGCCCATGAGGGACAAACTTCCATTAAAGCCTAAAGCACGAGCATATACTGGTGGCAAACATATTACCATCACCACACCGGGACGCCAGGGCTGGGAGAAATGAACTTGCTGAGATGCCCTGGGCGCAGCTGCTTGCCCCAGGCAGCTGAGTCCTGTGACTCCCCAGAGTGTCTGTGCTTGAGGCAGAATTCAGAAATCATGAAAAGTCTGTCTGCAAGCCCAGGAACAGAGATAAGGAGAAATGTCAGGTCATTTCCACAGCTCTGGGAACAATCGACCTCATAAATCCTGACCTAACTGGTCCCTGCCTGAAGGGTAGTGCAGTGCCCATGGCTGCACAGCCCAGGAGCTCTTGCCATCCTTGCTGCCAATCCCTCTAGAGAATGATCCCCCAAAGTAAAATCACAGCTGCCAGACCAGCTGGGATAAAACCCTAATCCTGGTAAGATAACAGAGGCAGGAGTGGGTCAAGGTGGGCAGGAAAAGTGCTGGCCCCGATGGTAAATGAAGATCTGTGTATGTACAAATAAGAGTGTTGAATCTCTGTGCACAGGTATGTGTCTGGAAATGGGTGGGAATGGTGGAGGGGGCAGTATGGGGAAGCTGGGTCTTCCCCCAGCACCCTTCCCGCACAGCACCTGGCTGCCCAAGGACACCATGCCCAGGGCATCGAGGGGGGAGGATATTACAGCGGGCTCCTTTGAAACTCTCTGGGGAAACCCCCTCTAGCACTTTGCTCCTGGGTGCTATCACTGCTGTTCAGTCCGCAGCCCTTTTAATCTGCTGGGAAGGAGGAAGGGCAGGAGGACGCTGTGCACTGGGACACAGGGCTGGCATCCACCCCCGAGCACAGGAGCCCCCTCTAGTCCCTCTTGGGTGCCCCTGTCCTGGCTGTCCCTAAGAGGACACAGGCAGGGTGCTGGAGGGAGGCTGAGGGCAGGGAGGACGTGTCGGGGTGAGCTGTCCATGGGAAAATGCTGGGGGAAATTCCAGGGGGCCTCTCAGAGCCTGTGTCCCTTTCCAAGGTACAGAAGTACCTTGTTTTGGCAAAAATCTCTCTCTTTTTGATGGTACTACAAATTCTGTGCAAGTCTCAGGACAACTTTTCTGGATCCCTGCTGGTGGAGAATGACTAGGACCTGGGTGAAGGCAATTACTGGACCCTTTGGTAATCTCCTGAGAAGCACATAATACAAAAATAACTCGAGAATTTCTCTTCTCCAAAATTCAGTGACACCTACAATGCAGAACACAATATAATCTGACCTACAGAGGATAAGATTGTCTGAATGGATTTCCTTACAGGGGATTGTGTTGATTGTACTGTAGAGGAGTTATTCTTGGCATTATACTTATTAAAATATTAACTACAATAACAAATACATCCTAGAGATAGGCTTATGATAAAAAATTAGGGTTAAAATTCAGTCCCACCATGGTGGGATCCTCTTCTGCACATGGACAAGTTTGCACATACCGAGTCTGCACATGGACCTGACCTGAAAATGTCTCGGACCCTGTGTAAGCATGAGGCCAGCTCTGCCGAGCCCAGGATTAGTGGGGACTGTTTGGTGAAGCTCCTCCAGAGCAGCAGGTATCTCAATCTTTCGTTATGTGCTTGCTGAAATCCACAGTTGGCCAATGCTCTTCTGAATACTAGGATGAAGTTTGAAATAGTTGGTTCATTTCAACACTCACTCCTATTTGCCTACATGTGAAAAGCAGCTGGGCAATCCCATGATCATTCAGAGTATCCATGTTGTTACCTGGGAAGTTATTTCAGTAAATAATTCCTCTTGAGGTGTTAAAAATTTTCATTGTGTTTTATCTAGGATATGTCTAGCTTCATGTCAGCCAGTGCAGTTTGTGATATGTGTGCTGGAAGTATTGCAGAGTGCTCTACTCAGAAATATTAACTCTGGCCTTAGCATCAAGTACACATTCAGCTTGTTAAAGTCAAGGTTGTCACCTCTTGATCTTTGCTTTGACATGCAGGTAATGTGCTCTCATTTTTTGAAACAAGAGTGAAAAAGAGGCTCAGAAGCAAGCAGTGTGTGTGTAGAGAGGAAAAGAAGACTTTATTGAGTGATCATTAATATTGCAAAAACAAGTGCTCAAATGTTGGAAGCTTTGGGTTTAAAGTTGTCTTTCCCATGGAGTTGGCCGTTGAAGATAATATTAACATAATAGAGAGAAATGGGTTGTTCCCAGGATTTTCAGAGCTGCCTGAAAAGGAGGATTCATTCCTGTAAAATGGTTTTGAATTCTCTTCTTCCTTGTATAAATCAGGAAGCCAACATTTTTCAAAAGTCAAAAGAAAGCTGGAAATAAAGTCCCTGAAGGAGCTGAAAGGCTCCTGGCTGGAACAATCACCTGAGACTCATAAATTCAGATCTGGGAAAAAAGAAAAAAAAAAAAAAAACAGGCAGAAAAGTAGCATGGGCCAAGTGCCCTGCATCAGCAGGGCTTTTTGATGGAAACAGATGTGTGGTCTTCCCCTTGTCCCTACAGGTGTCACTGAAACCAATGCATTTTCCCAAAGAAGGCTTCAGTTTCAAAAGGCTTCACCTTTCCAGGGTGAGATGGGGAGCAAACCTGTAACTGAAAATCTCCCATCAGCTTTAGAATTCACCTGGATAATTCCTTCCCTTCCCTTCCCTTCCCTTCCCTTCCCTTCCCTTCCCTTCCCTTCCCTTCCCTTCCCTTCCCTTCCCTTCCCTTCCCTTCCCTTCCCTTCCCTTCCCTTCCCTTCCCTTCCCTTCCCTTCCCTTCCCTTCCCTTCCCTTCCCTTTCCAATATATTTCACCAAATTTTGCTCTCAGTCACGTAGCCACAAAGCTAGAGTAACTAGCCTGAAATTGAGATAGGTATATGCCTTGGCACCATGGTGATAGTTGTCTTAGAAATAAATAAACACCTGAAGCAGATGGATGGATTTCTACCTGTGTGGTGGGGAGCTGACTTGGGCCCAGTGCTTGCTGCATGGCACATTGATTTCCAGTTCCATCCGTAAGCTTCTTCCATCTCTAAGACAACTGTTTTGGCTTATTTGTATTCCTGCCGAGATGTAAAAACAGGAGCCTGCGAAGTTATCTTTCCAGATTATCTTTATTATTAGCGTAGCACAGATTTCCTGTGATACGGATAGTGGGGGGTTATTCTCCCCTGAGGACAGCCTGGGTTGTGTTTAGGGAACACACCAAACACTGAAACATGTTTGTGAACTCCTCTGCTCTGTCCTGGCCACCTGCCTGCCATCACCACAGACCGCTGTTAGCAGTGATTGCAGACCTGGGGCATTTTTACTGCCATATGACTTGGAATTGCTTTTGAAGTCAGATTTCCTATTCCACTGGCATGGATTTCTTTTGGTCCAAATTGAAAAGCAAACAAAAACACAGGAAACAGTCACACAAAATTAATATTTTAAAACTATTTCAAATGCTCACATCAGGATAAAAAAAAAAAAAAAGCTCCATTTTGCTCCATTTAATGTAGGTGTTTGGGCCTTACTGCAATGCTGCACTTCACCACAAAAGGAAATTCCAGTAACTCTGAAGTGGAGTCCTCTGACCTCGCTGAAATATTGTTGTTCAGTCTTTTTATTCTGTGCTGAAGTTTGTCAAAAGCAGCAGTTCCCTGGAGGAAAATTTCTGCTCTGATGAATAGGCATTTTCCAAGAGAGATATGCTCCATCCGCAAACATTCCCAACTCCAGTAATGGTGCTCTGGAGGATGTTATTAATCAAGCCCAACTTTCCAGGCAGCAGATGTCTGTCATGGGCCTCTAGATGTTTGTACGGATGATCACAGAAAGGCAGGAACGTGCACTTTGAGGTTCTCAGTGAAAACCCAAGGCACCCAGGGCAGGGTCCCACAGGGCCAGGCCTCCAGCCAAGCTCCAACAAGAGGAACGAACTCCGTGGCAGAGCGGGGGTGAGAGGCAGCCCTCCAGCAGGTACGTTGCTCCTGCTTGTAAACTGCATTCCAACAAAGAGTGAGCATCACCTGGTGAATCCGAGCTCAGGTGGCATTTTAGGAGCTCCCCCAGTGCGACCCAAATGAAGCCTTCTGCTCTTACTGACAAGCTCACCATGCCTGAGTTTGGCAAAGAACAACTCCAGCATTTGCTCGCTGACATCCGGTACCGTTCTCAGTTTCTCCTGATGCCTCATGTTTCCTGTTTCACGCGCTAAGCTCTGGTGTGTGGCTCTCTTTCTGTATGCAATTAAAATCAGGAGCCAAACAGCCAATTTCCATTGGCATCGTCATATTTTGCTCTTCCAGAGATGCCTCATCAGAGGATCTCAGAACATTTTGCAACTGTTCATTAATAAACCAGCCACCTGTCTTGGATGACAGGCAGAATTATCCCTTAACTGCATGTAAGTAAAATCCAGGACACAGACATCAGCTAGTTTGCCAGAGGTCATAAGAAGTCTTTATCCTTGCATGACCCTGTGCTTTACAACTGAAACCTTCAGAGAGGTTTTCGGACAGCTATGCAGGTGCAGTGGCTGTAAATCAAATAAAAATTGGTAGTGTGACCTTTGGTTTATATTCTGATGTTTCTTCCTAGTCTTCCCCCATCTCATATCAAGGGGCACATTACTTCTTTGATGAGGCTGTCTCTGGATCCATCAGACATGCTACAACCACCTGAAAACTTCCTTAGCCACGGCAGAAGGAGGGATGAGTGTCTCCAGCAAATGCTTTCGATGGGAAGGGAGGGAGGCAGGTAGGAGTCCTGTGGTGCACCCACAGGCTGTGGGCTGGCTTTGATCTCTGAGGGCTTGACAGCGCCTTTAGGAAGCGCATATTTATCCATGCTAAGAGTCTGTCTCTTCCTTCCTCCACTCAGATGTCTGCTTTGAACAGAACACCAAATGATGGTCATAAATATCAGGGGATAATTAGAGAGTTTCCTTTCTCTTCCAAGTTTGAGAGCTGCAGAGAAGATGATCCTTTAAAGCTGCTCAGCCTCTACCTTTCCCCTGAGAGGGCTCCTGCACTGGTCATTGGTGCATCTTACCAAGACACCGCTGGGCTTGGCAGCCAGTTCCCTTCAGTAATTCATCTCAAATATTCCTTGTGCTGCTTTAGATTGATGATGTTTTCCCCTTTCCTTTCTCTTTATATTGTCACTTAACTGCTCCAACTTATAAAGCTGTTAATCTTTCACACACATGCTTACGTTAAGCAGCTTAAGAGCACTGCAAATACTTTATCCTCATAAAGATTGAACTTCCCTGATATGAAACTTGTAGCTCTGGAATAGAACAAAATTTACGTACGCAAATAAAAGCTGAAGGTCAGGGACAGACAGAGAGACTGTAAATATTTCTGGGCCCATATTTCAGAGGATTTGAAAAGAGGAGACGGGTTGATTGTCTCCAAGCTGCTTCTGTGCCCTGAGTCAGCAGGAGCTGAGAGGAGAGGGAAGATGGTGCACCACGAGGCTGCATGGTGCAGAAGAGTGACCTGCAGGCTCCTGCTGACTCATCCCACTGCAGCCCGGCAGGACCACGCTCTGGGGAAGCCAGGGTTAGAGAGGCTCAGGAAAATCCCTGACATTTTTTTCTTCCAGGGATGAACCAGTTTAAGAAAACTAAACACAGTCTTTCCTGATGAAAGCTCCAAGAAGAAAACTCTGGAGTGAACAAGAAGCTTTCTGGCTGTCCTAGTGCAAACACTTGGTGAGCTCAGGAAGAGCAAGACACTGCACCATATGTCCTCTGCCCAGGGCACAGATTCTCAGAGAATATTAGAAGGAGAGAGGTAGCCTTGTGGCAGGAGGAGGCTATATTGGATGTGAGCAGTGCTGGGAAGTGATGTTTAGGGTATGGACATGCTTGGCTATATCCTCTCTTGAGGACATCTCCAGAAGCACCATTCCAAACTGCTCTGGCCAGTGACCCAGCTCCCATTCAGAAATCTGCACGCAGGTGAGAACCAGGTGAGCATCCCCTGTCCCACGGGTCTGTGCTGTGGTCCATCAGCTGGTACTTTCCTAACGGGTGGTATAACAGGCTGCCAGGGCAGCCCGAGGCTGCCAGAGGCAGGACCAGCAGAAGGCTTTCCAGGGCTTTGCTCTCAGGCTGCCTGGATACATCAGGCTTTACGAGTGCCAGCACAGGCTCAGTGAGACCAATTTAAGGATTAGGGGGAGAAAGATGTATCATTCCCCAGTATGCAAGGGTAACTCCATCTCAGGCTTAATTATGGGCCATTTACAGATCAAACTCTGAACTGTGGCATAGCAAGGATTTAAGGCTAATGTGAGCTCATCGCAACCCACAGCACAATCAGACTCATTCCTAAAGACCTTACTAAAAATCCCACTTGTTTATGGGGAGACCCAGAACATTTGGTGGACATTTTCTTTCCTGCAGAAGAGCTGCGCTTCCTGAGGCAGAGCAAGCAGCTGCTCTTAGTCCTATTTCAAATGACTCAAATTCAGTACAGATTTCTTCTCTCTTTTGAAAGCGAATTAATCCCATCTCTGAAGGGAAGAGAGGCAGTTTTGAAACATGCCAGGCTGTAGTTGCATGGGGTTTGTGCCCTCTGTTCCCTGTGTTATTGCTCAAGAGAAGCAGCACAAAACCCAGGCAGACCTTGGGGATGCAAGGATTAGTGATAGGCTTGGTCTGACCTTAGTCCAGGACTTAGCTCCTTACAATGGCTGGGCACAGTTCAAGTTCAGATCAGGACACGTCTCTGTTAAGCACTGCAGAAACAGGTCTGCTGTTAGCTGGTCCTGCTATACCCCAATGACAAGCCCTGGGCAGCAGAGTGAAATGCTTCGAGACACCTCTTATAGCTGTGAAGAAACGATGTCCATCTGTAAGCACACTGACACAGCTGCTCTGAGAATTGGTTTATCTGTGCTGGGATGGTAAGTTGCAATTAATTCAACACGTCTGGTCCTCATCATGATACTCACAGGCTTATGGTCTTTTGGTCCATTGGTGATGCTGCACCCTCTGAACCATTCTGCACTGGGATTCTGCCCCCGTCCCCTATCAGTCCTCATGATATTTGCTTCCCAGTTCCTGCTCTGTATCATGGAAGGGGAATGGTATAAAGAGCAGCTGCTGGGAGCAGCTAGTGAAAATCCTAGTGAAGGATTTGGGACCACAGTGGCTTCAGCAGGGCTGGGACTGTGACATAACCTGGCCTATGTAAGGCTGCAGGGCAATTATGGCCAAAGCCAGTGCACCTCCTTGTACCTTACCTTGGCATGTGGTTCTCCTTCCTATAAACACTTGGGCACATTCCTGAGTGTTGGAAACACACAGGGAGTCCTGGTGCAAATGGGAACTGGGCCAGTACATCCCGCTTTCCCTCTCCATTATTTTTCACTGGATCTGTCCGAATTCCTCTGGCAGTGATTTTTCTCTCCTCCTCTCCCTTCCTGCGTGGAGAAAGAAATGGCTGTGAAACCTCCATGCCTGGGGAACTGCAGTGAAACAGTTAATGCTTTCCAGGGCTTGTGGTGGGGATGCAATTTATAATTGTGTTTTCCAAGAGAGCTATAAACTTGTCTCCTATCAGTTTTCTGGCTGAGGCGGAGAGTCATCAAGAGTTGCATCAGGGATGAGGTATAATTCAACCAATTATAACTGGCAGGTTATGCTGCACTTGTAAAGTACGGATTTTAAAGCCTGCAATTGCTGATAAACAGTATTGCAGGCAGAGCAGAGCAAAATCTATTTGCAGTGAAAAGGGGAATTATATCATTTAACCCTTTCCTCCCATGCGGCCCGTTAGCTTGTTGCCAGTAGTGGTTGTCCACCTCTGCAGCAAATGCCATGGGGAGGGGGTTCCACTTGGCTGCACAAGGGTTATGCCTAGCGGAGGGGCTGCAATGGGCTGGGGTGCCAGGAGGGCAGAGGAATTCATGTGGTGCTGGGGTGCAGGGAGCCATAGCAGGCTGTGAGTCAATGGGCTGTGAAAGCCCATCCATAAGGGAAGTGATTTCCTACCCCACATGCCTGCAGGACAGGGCTCTGGGGCCTGACACATTCAACCCAGGGATGCTGCCAGGTCACGCAGTGAGAGTAGCCCTCAGGAAGTGTGTGCCCTCTTCCTCTGTCTGTAAATGCTGTGCTTTTTTATACTCCATTTAGATCTGAAAGGGTGATTGTTTCCCTTCAGCAGAATTAATTGTAATCTCGCTATTAGATAATTGTCCTTTAGTCTGAGTACAGCTGCCTCTGAGTTACACGGTTACATCACCGGCATGGGGGGTGGCTCTTACAGCATCAGTCTCCCGTAGTGGAAAGACATCTAACTTGGGTCCAACTTCAATAAATCCTGCGGCGGTACGAGGGGTGGGGGGTTGTGGAGAGGAAATGTTGCCTGTGAAATAATTCCCTCTTTCCTGCTTCTGCGAATGCCCCCCTTGCTGCTCCCACCCCTCCAAGACCCCTGTTGGCCACAGGCAATTGATGGACCTCAGAGCCACCGTGGCCAAACCGTCACAGGAGAGGGGAGGGGGAGGAGGAGGAGGAATAGGAAGAAGAAACTCAGCTGGGTAACAAACACAATGAACTGTGCAAACACGAGCAATATTCAGTCCCCTTGTGAAGGAAGGGGAAATGTGCTGGGCCTGATTTTAAGCAGAGCTAAGCAGATGCGGCTGCCATTAACTTCAGCCCCAGCTGCGTGTCCTCAGCAGCTCTGGGAAATCATTCCTCGGCGGCTTCGTGCCCGCAGCTGGAGGGACATTTTGGGAGCAAGGCCACTAGAGGGCATTCTGGGATTCCCACAAACTCAGGCTGGCAAAGACTGTGTCTATCTAAGGGTTTCTGAGACTCTCTCAAGACCTGCCACTGCAGCCAACCTAGTCAGGTGCTGGTGAAAGAGGGAGGAATCTGGTTCTTCTGTAGGGTCCAGGCTGCAGTGATTTAGGACTGTTTCATTCTGTGTTCTTGCAAACAGCGGAACGTTTGGGGCATTTAGTGACTTGCAGGGGCTGTGGGCAATTCACTTCCATCTTTTGTTACGTGAAAAAATCTACATACCACAAGAGCTTGTTTTTTTTTTAGATCTGGTGGTCCTAGAAGAGGTATGCGGACTGGTGATGGGTCTGGGCCTACTGCCTCTGAGGGAAGCAGGACAGCAAGGTGGGATCTGTCCATCCTATATCTGCCCAAGGGGGCTTTGGAGGAGGCAAAAATATCAGGAAGCCAGTCTTCAATGATGTGCTGCTCCTTGCACTCACATTTTCCCCAGGCTGGAGGCAGGCAGTCTTTTTGCCACCTTTTCTTCTGCAATTTTCTTTTCCGTGTTTCTCCCCACATGCTGTTTCCATTCCTGTGCTTATTCCACTTTAATTTTCTTGGCTTGCTGGTCAGCAAGCAAAGGAGGGACACTGTGCCCTTCCCTTCCAGCAGCAGTCCCTGTACTCAGCTGGGTCCCATCCTGGTGCACCTCCATGGGGTCTGGGCCAGGCAGCGGTGACAAATGGAGCACCAGTGCAGGATGAATACTACCAATATCCCTTGGAGATGTTTCCTTAACTGTTAAGGCTCCCAGTGGTGGAAACTCCACACCTTCTCCAGGCAATCCATACTAGAGCTTCATCATCCATCCTGCTAGACAGGCTTTCCAGATACTGCCATGAATCTCTCTTGTGCAGCTTAAGTTCCTTTCTTCTTGCCTTGTCCACTGCAGACACGGAGAACAGATTACTCTCTTTTCTGTAGCAATCCTTTGTAACCTTGCAGACTGTTATCATGCCTACCTTTCTGCAAGCTAAACAGAATCACAGAATCACAGAATCGTCTAAGTTGGAAGAGACCTCCAAGATCATCTAGTCCAACTTCTGTCCTAACACTAACAAAACCTCCACTAAACCATATCACTAAGGACTACATCTAAACATCTTTTAAAGACCTCCAGGGATGGCGACTCAACCACTTCCCTGGGCAGCCCATTCCAATGCCTCACAACCCTTTCAGTAAAGAAGTTCTTCCTAATATCCAACCTAAACCTCCCCTGGCGCAACTTGAGCCCATTCCCCCTCGTCCTGTCACCAGGCACGTGGGAGAATAGACCAACCCCCACCTCTCTACAGCCTCCTTTAAGGTACCTATAGAGAGCGATGAGGTCTCCCCTGAGCCTCCTCTTCTCCAGGCTAAACAACCCCTGCTCCCTCAGCCGCTCCTCATAAGACTTGTTCTCCAGACCCCACACCAGCTTTGTCGCCCTTCTCTGGACTCTCTCGAGCACCTCCATGTCCTTCTTGTAGCGAGGGGCCCAAAACTGAACACAGTACTCGAGGTGCGGCCTCACCAGAGCCGAGTACAGGGGGACAATCACCTCCCTAGACCTGCTGGCCACGCTGCTTCTTATACAAGCCAGGATGCTGTTGGCCTTCTTGGCCACCTGAGCACACTGCTGGCTCATATTCAGCTGACTATCAACCAGTACTCCCAGGTCCTTCTCGGCCAGGCAGCTTTCCAACCACTCATCTCCCAGCCTGTAGCGCTGCTCAGGGTTGTTGCGCCCCAGGTGCAGGACCCGGCACTTGGCCTTGTTGAACTTCATACAGTTGACCTCAGCCCATCGGTCCAGCCTATCCAGATCCTCCTTCAGAGCCTTCCTTCCCTCGGGCAGATCGACACACGCACCTAACTTGGTGTCATCTGCAAACTTACTGAGGGTGCACTCGATCCCCTCGTCCAGGTCATCGATAAAGATATTAAAGAGGACCGGCCCCAGCACTGAGTCCTGGGGGACTCCACTAGTAACCAGCCTCCAACTGGATTTGACTCCATTCACCACAACTCTTTGGGCCCGGCCATCCAGCCAGTTTTTAACCCAACGAAGCGTATGCCAGTCCAAGCCACAAGCAGCCAGTTTCTTGAGGAGAATGTTGTGGGAAACGGTGTCAAAAGCCTTACTGAAGTCAAGGTAGATCACATCCACAGCCTTCCCCTCATCCACCAGGCGCGTCACTTGGTCATAGAAGGAGATCAGGTTCGTCAAGCAGGACCTACCTTTCATAAACCCATGCTGACTGGGCCTGATCGCCTGGTTGCCCTTCAAGTGCCTCGTGACGACATTCAAGATAATCTGCTCCATGAGCTTCCCTGGCAAACGTGCCATCTCTTCCCATCTTTCTTTGAAGGGTGTGTGTCCAGGCTTCTGACTATTCTTGATGCTGTCCCTGGGTGCTCTCCACTTCTTTCGTGAAGCAGAAGTCCTGAACCTCCTTGAGGATGCCTGCAGACAATGTTTGCACATCTCATGATGCTGGTCACCTTCTTACCAGCAAGCTGAGCACCCTGGTCGAACCAGGTCCTGTGCTGCAGAGCTGCTTCCAGACCATTGCTTTCTGCCCCCAGCCTCTCTTGTCAGCTCCTGCCTCATTTTGCTTTTGTCCCTCTTCAACAGGAAAAAAAAAAAAAAAAAAAAGGCTTTGTTCTTATGTCCCCTCAGGTTTCTCAGTGGTGAGGAGCCTGGTGAGGGTGGCCTGATGTTGTGACCCTCTGCTCCACCTGGAAGGGCCAGGAATGCAGAACTTATTGTTCCTGGCCCAAATAAATATGAAACAAACAGACACAAATGGCACAAAAGTAGTGGCTGTGTAACCACTGGTGTTCTCAGCTGTGGTAATGCTGTGAAATGATATCTGCTATTGTGAGCTTAGAGAATAAAGATCTGGGTGGCTGAATAAATAAAAATAACATAAAATGGTGCTGTGAGCCCTTTTCAGTTAATAATCCCAAGTATCCAAGATTAGGCATTTCCCATAAAACCTTCATGTTTTCAGTCATTTTATGAAATGACAACATAACAATAACAACATGACAATGGCTTTATAATAGGACAATAGCATACACATCTTACACATGAGCCAGAGCTATTTTTCGCCAGTAAAGTTGCAGTGAATTGATCCATAAAAGAAGAAGAAGAAAAAAAAAAAAAAAAGAAAGATAAAACCAGGGCTGCTTTTCTGAAGACTTCCTTAAGTCAGAAGCAAATGACTGGGTTCAGCAAGAGGGTCACTTGAGAACATTCTGCATGTTGGTTACCCAGTAACCTCGGTGGTGCCTCCTGGGTTTAAACTCTCTGAATCAATGTGGTACTTAGTGGGTTTGGTAATCTGTGACCACAGTATCAGTGGGGTTTAGGAATCCTGGCTAAGTCTCCTGTCTTGGGAATGAGCCCAGGAAATGGGTGATGTGCTACAGACTGGGAAGGTATGAGAAGGCTCATGGTTCCTCCACAAGGAACTGAGGCTGAGACTGAGCGTGACTTTGCAGCACATAGGTCTGAAGCGAGAGCCAGTCCCCCAGCCCTGCAGGCTGCTTTTGGGACAGTGGCTCCTGCAGGATGGAGTTCACGTGGAGTGAAGCAGCTGTGTAACTGCTCTTGCTCACACAGCCTGTATTTGTTTTTGTATTTATAACTGGCAATAACATCTTGGCTCTTTCCTTTTTCAGATACAAAGGCAATACTGGGACTCCCAAAATATCTCTATATTGGCCCTTACAATAATTCTTGGGGCACTGAATCATTTCTAAATGATCAAAATATGCAAGGAAAGAGCCAGATCTTTTGACAACATAATGACTTGAGCCTGACTCATGACTAGAGGTGGAATCCCACCTCAAGAAAAACCATTAGTCTTTGTCTGAGGTGAAAAATTAAAACTCAGGTGCTTTTTGTGACATGGGGCAAACAGCAAATCAGGAAACCCAAGAGGAGAACTTCAGGGAGAGGGTCTGGATCACCTCTGTTCCTCTACCCTGGCCAAAAAGGTCTCTGCCAGGAACTCCCCAGGGTGAGTCTGACAGCACCAGTCTCTGCCCATGTCCTGTCCTCGCCCCCAGGTGTGATGGAGAAGGAACACCAGAAGAAGATGGAGGGGTGGAGTTCTCCACACCACGGATCCCTCCTCAGAAATAGAGTCAACAACAGCTGTCCTTGTAAAACATAAGCATCACCTCCACTTCCATAGTGAGATATCTGGTCAGGCCCTGGTTTCCTCATAGCATGGATATTACCTTCACAACCTCTGTGAGCTTGGCCTATTAAATGTTTTCAGGAGACTCAACTGAAGGCGCAGGCTGCTACTGGAGCCACTGAAGAGTTAAACTGGCTGTGATTTTACAGCTGATGTCCCTGACACAAGGTAGAGGAATGAATGGCCTCCCTGAGGGACTTGGCCGTGGTGAGCCCTGTTAGTGGGAAGCATTCCTCCGGTCAAGGAGCTGAAGGCTGCTCTAGCTGAAAAGGGAGCACCACGCTGGTGGGGGTTAGCAGTGGAGACGTGTCCTGTCTGCAGCCAGGAGTTTGGCTGCTCCCGTGTTCCCAGGTGCCAACATTTATTTACAGCGTAACCTGCAGGGTGCGAGTCCAGCAGATGCAAATCTGCTTGGCCCCTGTCAAGTGATTGCATTAAGTGCTGCTCACACCAGCAGCTCTGAGAGGGGCCTGACCCGGCTCTGACCACTGCCATCTGGACCAGTACCCACCAGCTCATCAGGCACATAGATCGGATGCTTCCACATCTGACACCAGACCTACTGCGTGCTGAGCCAGACACTTTGAAAAGCTTTGCTGGTGTCACAGGGATGTTCAGGCTGCTGAGAGCACCAGGCAACACTGATCCCTCTTTAACACTGACATCGGGATGTGTCAGAGCAGTGCCTCTGGCATCTCTGGAGCTGCACAGGTACAGGGGGTACACGGGAGGCAAGGTCCTGGACTGGCATGTCACCTCCTATTTGGCAATTTTGGGACGCTTTTGGTGGTGGGATTTGTGCATTCAGCTTTTCAGTTATTCTGTGTTTCTAGGGCAGAACATGTCCTGACAAGGACTCCTGTCTTTCACTAGTGTCAGTGAGAAGTCGGGGGCTCATGAGCCAGACAAGTGACAACTGCACTGCTTCACAGGGGGCAAAGCCTCCGTACCAGTTTGAACTGAAGATCTGAGCAGCAAGATGCCAGTCTTGCATTCCTGCACAGCCTTCAAGTGTCAAATCTCCCCCTGCCCAGGCTGACCTGGAAGCAGTCATTCCAGCCAGCTGCAGCTCATCTGTCCCACGAGCTGCCAGCTTGGTACTGCTCCTCTCCTTCCCATGGCATGATGAGGAATGCCTGAGTGAAGTCTGACCCTCAGGTTGTGTGGCCTCATTCTGCCAGCACAGCCATGGTGCAGTTGTCCAGGATGCATTTGCATGCTTCCAAAATGTATTATGACTGACTTTACATGACTGGAGCTGGGTACCACCAGGACCAGGCCTACTAGGCTGACTGAAGGCGTCAATGCACGCTAACATGAAAGCTATATTTATTGAGGTAGAAAGAGTGAGCTCTTCCACTGATCCAGTTGACATCTCTCAACATGCAGGGTGGGTTTTACCTGCCAGGATCATACATGAAAACACAGGAAAACTCAGGTCTTCTGGTTCTTCTTTCTTCGAGCAGCTGTGAGCCAGCTGCAGGCAAAGTTCAGTTCCCCCACGGTGCAGTGAAAGACAGGCAAAGCAGAGCTCAAATGTGATGTCAGAGGCAAGAATGAAAGGACACGTCCAAGGCCCACTGAGAGTCAGGAAAGAAATTTGAAGGGCAAGCGGCTGCAAATCTGATGGCAGGGCAGAAGAGATCAGTGTAAGTGTATGCTGAAGCATGAATTGAAGAAGGCCAGCAAAGAGCGCATGAAGCAGAATGGCATCAGGTCCGGTGGGTCAGGCACTATCACGCACTCCAAGGAGCAGATTACATGGCTGCAGCAATTGATATGACAGGCATCAGAGGAGGCTATCCATCTGCGAGAACGCTCGGCCGAGGCACACCATCCATTAACGTCTGCTAGACTGGAACAAGATCAAAGGAAATACTCCTGCTGCAGAAGGTATCCAGCATCAGAGGAGAGACTAAACGCTTGGTAATGGTCTGACCAGGAATGCTTGCCAACGTAGAGCCACACAGATCATGACAGAGATGATGCGGTAGGGCTTGTACAGGGTCAGACAGGCTCTCTGTATGTCCTGTTTTTTTCCACTGTGTGGCATGGGAGTCTTACTGCGGCCACTTTTCCTGTCCTGGCCATCCCCACATCTATTTTGGCAGCTGCTACAGGTACAGCTGGGCCACGCTTGTGCACTACTGTCCTGTGAAAATATTACTGGTGCTTTCTTTAGGGCTTGGTTTGTTATTTCTTCTTATTCTGCTCATTTCTTTTAAAACAAAAACCCATCAGGCTTTTGAATACAGTTGCTTCTCATGCTGGGGAAATAAATTGTACCCAGTGCACATGACCTAACCATGCCTATTTGAGTAGTAGCTGTAAATATAAAGGTACAGCTACAGTATGGAACTTTCTCCCTACAGAGGCAGGAAGCTTAGACTGGAGATATTGCAATGGGCTTCGTCATCTTGCAGGGTCATAAGCATAAACTTGACATCACAAACTTCCATTAACACCCAAGTCTTTTTGGTCTGTCCAAAGAACCATCACCGAGTGGTGGCTGCAGTCCTGCCCAGGGGCCTGCCCTGCTTCTCCCCACCAAGCTCTCTCACAGGAGAGTGGGGGGATAGATGTGGAGGTCAACAAAGTTGGCAGAAGTCTTTTGGCTGACTTCTGTGGGTCTGTTGGTTTGGGATGGGTGCTGCTGTTTTGCGTGTGCTTTATTGCCTTGCTGTAAGGTCAGTTCAATATCTCTCGTGTGCTGGCTGGGCCACTGCCAAAAAGTAATGTAGCAAGACAAGGACAATGCTGAGATGAAGAGAAGTGGATGAGCTCAGTGCTCTCAATGTTAATTATCAGGCGTGATCGGCCTTTCTAAAAACTTCTCAGGCCTAGAGCCACATTTTCTCACTTGCCTTTTGTCATGATGGTGATGGATAAATGAATGGTATCTACCAGGCCCAGCTCCTCAGGGAGATGTAAGTGCACAAGACAACTTCTGTATTAAAATTATCTTGTGACATGCACAAGAGGTTGTGATGTGTGCCCCCCCCCCCCCCTCTTTTTTTTTTTTTCATTTTATGTCTGCTCTTGCACAAAGCAAGCTCTGCGAGAGCCAAGTGTCATGGGAGCAGCCACCAGCTGCCTGGACCTGGCTGTGCAGCTGGGATGGACTGGGCAGCACCCGCAGGTCTAAAGAAGAATAAATGGTGTGCCAGAAACTGGGACTTTTCCCAATTTGGTGGGATGGTCCCATTTTACTGAGACAACCCAATGAGACATCCCCTGGCCTGTGGAAGGAAAAGTTAGAACTTTGTTAGTGTGCGCCCTGTGCACCTGTAAATGCACACTGTGACACTGAGACCAACCTGGTCCTTGCTGGTGTGTGCTCAGGAGCTGTCAGACTGCTTTCCCTGCATTACACTTGCAGGAATGGGTTTAAAATCCTGCATGGAGTCACCTGGTGAGGCCACCCTGTTGGTATAGGACAACAAAGTCTTCATACTCAGAGGGATGTCATTTTCCAGCAAGACCAACCAGGTGCATTTTTGGAATAATGGTCCGTCCTGTTCTCATTTTATATCTTCAAGCTCTGAGGTTGGATACATCCCTCCCCAGTAGAGCCCACTCCACATACCTTCAGTGCATCCTGGTGGTGAGGCTGACAGCCTGAACAGGTCTCTAGGACATAAGGAGGTTTATTTAGGTCAGTAACCTACTGTGCTAGCAAAACCCTGAGCTTACCATCCCAGACAGTATATGTCAGTGACACCTCTCACTTACAAAAGTGACTGGACTCGCTCAGTCAAGGCTTTGGCTTGAGAGAATGGGTTCAACTGCACAGTCCTAAAACACGAAAACAGGGCCCTTTCTGGGGCAGAAGAAAGCATCTGGGGACCCAGTACTTAAATGAAGCTGAGTCAGCATTTTGCAGCAGACTGCAAAATCTCTCAGGGGAACAAAAAGGAAAAAAAAATCCTTTGAGGGATGATACCAAACCTCAGGATTTTTGCTCTGAAGCAGAGTCTGCTGCACTCTGCTAATGGACAAGTACCTTCAAACACCACCTCAGAGCATGAACCCCCTGCAAGGTGATGAAAGAGCCACTCAAAAATCACAGCAAGTGTTTTACAGCTCCTGCATTCACAGCTGAGGAGTAGCATCACGCTGGGCTGCTCGTTCCCAAGTAGCCATACCATGACCCATCCTCAGGGCCAGCCTACTCCAAAGGATCTCTGCGCACACAACTGCTCCGAGCTGAGGTCCGGGACATGGTGGGGCATGGAAGCGACCACGGCATGGCACGCGGTGGGATGAAGAAGTGTCAGAGACGGCAGTGATGCTGGAGGGGAGCTGGGGCCACTAGAGGGAAGCATGAAGCCGCTCACGCTAATGGCTTCAGAGGATGGAGATGGGGAGGCTGAGAACTGGCAACAAAGGACAAGGAGCTGTGGGAATGGGGACAGGCATCGTTAACCCCTAGGGTGCTGCTGCTCTGTGAGCACCTAACACGTGTCCTCGGCAGGTGCAGCTGAGCAGACAGGCGTGTGAAAGCCATGAGCCATCTCCGAGTGGTCAAAGTCCTTCTTGCCCAGAAGGAGTCAGTGGGAACTCACCTTCCCCAGTATGGGCCAGAGGCTTCCTAGGAGCAGTGGTGTGCCTCTCTGCTTTAGCACATAAAGAAATGTGAGGTGAAAGGGGCTGTTCCTAGCTGAGGGATGAGCTGTGAGCCTCAGCTGAGTCTATGTGGGTCCTCTTGGTGTCCAAGGGTGGAGAACAGCGCAAAAATAAAAATAAAATAAAAAAATCCCGCATCTCAGAGGTTTTTCCAAGCTGGAGCCAAGGTTCCTAGAAATAAATGTCAGCAACTGAGGGATCAGGAAAAGGGAAGGGGACCCAGACACCCTCAGCTGACCACTGCTGTCACACACCAGGTCCCCAGCCAGATCCTGGTGCCTGTTTGTGTGTGTGGCCAAGCCCTCTGCTTCCTTACACTGAGGATGTGACTGCCCTGTATGACGAAGGAGCTAAAACAAAAATGTTATACCTCTCATTTCATTTTCGGTCTGCTAAAGTTCTCACTGCCTGCTCAGGCCCTCCTTTTGGCTACACTGGCTACCTGTCAGGGTGGACAGGTCCACCCATCACCTCTGGCCATGCACCCAGCAACACACAGCAGCACACAGCTGGGTTAGAAGATTTCTTTTCCAATGTGGTTCAACATTTTCATGAAGAAAGATTCCCTTCCCAAGTCCCTGAAGGTTCTGTGCAATTAATCTTCAGCACCTCATTTACCTTTGAATGTATTGTTTCACAAATGACCCGGAGCCAATACCATCACCTTCTCCCCATCCCTCAGGTTCAGCTTATGACAAGAGGATAAAGCATTTGATAGGTGGGAAACTGCAGCATGGTGGTCAGCCCTCAGATACATAGACCCTAAGTACCTCTCTCATTTGCTGACTAATCCTGGGTGCTTTCAAAAAGGAGGACATCTCACCCAGCCACAGCCAGTTTTAGGGGCAGATGAATGACTTGGAAAGCCCATCGTCCAGCTATGGCTGGAAGGCACCTGGATGATGACAGCAAGACCCTCCATCCCACACAAAGGCCATTTTGGCATTCAGGAGACAGTGACTGACCACCCCCCACCCCCCCCCCCAAGAAAAAAAAAAAAAAAAGAGGCTTTAGGGCAGCAAGTGTGAGCTCTGGTGGAGCGAGTCCTCCTACCCTCATGCCATGAGTTCCTTTGGGTCAGGGTTCACTGGTGTTTGTGTGTCTGGAATTTCAAAGGTGTTTTTTACCTCTTCTGTACGAGACCTGAAACTGCTGAATTTAATATGTTTCCTCTTTCCTCACTGGTTTGCTCTTGCTGGTGGAGGCACCTTCACCATCTTCCCCACAACAGTAGAGTGTCAAGGCATGAGCTTTCTGGTCTGTACGGACTGTCCTGGGCATCCTCTGGAGCAGTTTCTTCCTGTGTGGGGTAGAAGCAAATGTGGAGGAGTGGGAAAGGCTTACATTAGCAAAGACACCAGCTGCTCGTCAGCCGGGCTCTGGGACTCCCCACACCCCATTACCCATGAGCTGATGAAAACCCTGCACAGGACAAGCCATCGGCCCCAGCAGAAGGGCACAGGACACTGGAGCTAGTGCTGGATGCTCAGCTCCACTGGGTGTCTAGGCTGTGTCTTGAAAAGCTTGGGGTCAGAACTCCGTACCACGGGCAGTAGCACATCACGGGGATGTGCTTAGCTTCAGGAGGGCTGCTCTCCATTTGTTTTCCACCATACACCTTGGGAACAAGAGGACTTTGCCCAGGGTGTGGAGCTGACAAAAGACAGGTATCAAACATCCAGAAATCAGCCCTTCCAAAGGGATGCCTGTGAAGCTCTAAACCTCCACAACCCCGATTTGAGCCAGCCCCAAGTATTCTACGTAAATGCAAGAACACATGTTGTTGACTAGTTCTGTTTCTGTCCCTGCTCCCAGCCATCCTTTGAGCCAGATTATCCCCTGAAGGGTCTCCAGTCTCCCTGGAAGTCCAGAATAACATCCTGGCAATGGCACAGGCAGGAAGCAAAGCCAGGAACTGAAGCCACTGAACACTTGTCTGGAGATGCCTGCAGAGCAGTAGTCTGTCCTTTGAACAACCGAACAGGTCTAGACTGGAGCAGGGAGAGGCAGCAACATGGAACACGTTCAGGAACAAATCCGTACATTGCAGTAAGCCCTCCTTGGAGCTGTGAGGAGCCCGTAAGTGAAGCCTTTACTGGGTACCTTACTGGTACCTTAACAAGGTACCTGGAGAAAGCGGTTGCATTTGCAAAAGTGTGGGGCAGAGGGTGTGAGACCACCTCGCTGCTCTGCAAGAGCTCAAAGAAAAGGAGGTGACTTCTGCTGTATGGCAAAGTCCCTGCAGTGCTCCTTTCTTTGGGCATGGAGATCAGAGTATGCCTGGCTGCAGCTCTTCTATGTGTTAAATCTGCCCTTGCTTCCAGTCTTTAGATATCTCATTTTTCTGGAAAACTCTTTGCTAGGAGAATATTTCAGATCCTGTTTGAACCATAGCCCATGAACTGTTCTCTCTCCACTTGCTGGCTGAAAAAATGGGGGTCCGAGCCTATGTGTCTGCATCTGTTCATGAGAATGCCTTGAGGCATCACATGTTAATACACTCACTGCAGACCACAGACTAGCATTTCTTAATCGTACTAAATCATGGAAAAATGACAACATGCTCTGGCTGCAAATGAACAGAGACACCTTTATGCACTGGCTGAGCCCGAGCAGAGGAACATCTCACACTACATGGGAGAGGGGAGCCTGCAGCAAGGGTTTGGGGATGACCCGCCGCACTTCTTCCTAGCTGTGATGAGAGACTGAGCTGGTGAGGGGGGTGGGGGGGCACACCTTAGCTCTGCCCATGGCCTCTCTGAGTCACCAAACCCAGGGACTCAGCTCTGCTCTAGAGATTTTACTACTCTTTGTCCAAGGATGTGCTGTTCTTATGGACTCCTGAGTAAAGGCCACAGCAACATCGATCAGGACTGCTCATCCGAGTAACCACAACAGGATTCTGGAGTAAACTACAGATAAACACTGCTACCCAGCTTCCTGCCTTTAGCTGAGGTTTCCCACTCAGCGATAGCCACTGTGTCCATCATTCAGCAGAACTGCTTTCCTGGCTCTGATCCTGCACAGAGATCCTCTTCCATTTGGGGGAGACAGGATGGTCGGCACGCATCTTGCTGCAGAAGCACCCCTCATGCAAGAAACATGGGCAGGAATGCTTTGGTGTGCAATTTACTTACTTATCCCCATTGTAGCAAAGTGGTTAGCCTCACTCAGTGTGGTAGCTCTGCCCCGTCTCCACTGAGCATCACAGCACGTCATACAGTGACCCTTTCAGCCTTTGCTGGGTGGATATTAAAAAAAAATAATAATAAAAGGGAGCTGCAGAGAATCTAAAATAGCAAAAATCCAACATAATGAGGCTTTTCAACCCCAAAAAAGCCAAAGGTGATTGTTGCTTCTGATTGGACATGCCCTGGTATCAGGGTGACAGAGGTGAGACAAAAGCTTGGGGTCAGGACCAGCAGGAAGGGCGTGCACCCTGCCTCCCCTCCCTGGCTCAGTACGATTGCAGGGCCAGGGAGGGCCAAGTGCATCAACCAAGCTGCACTGCAGGGGCACAAATCTTCTAGAGCCCTCAACTTCAGCCTGAGGGAAGTGAGTTTGAAAGGAAAATCACAGCAGATCCACCACCACTTTTTTCCCACCTTAACCTGACCTATGTTTCCCAAACAAACTGGCACTTTCAGAGGTTGGAGTGGGAGGAAGAATAACAGAGAGCTCTGTATCCAGCTCATGATGCCATGCTGCCAGCTCTGTGCCACAGTACAGCAGGGATGAGCCTGTAATCCTTCCCTGCCTCCCAGGAAGACAGGATCAATTTGTGAGCATCAGGAGAGCTTTGAAAGTGCAGGTAGGAAGCTGCAAGAGAGGAAGATGTTGCAACTTCTAGGCTCTGAAATTCAAAGCAATGTGCCTTTTCATTTTTTTCCACAGCCTGCCAGGCTTTGACAGGCTGAAACACCCAGGGTGAGGGCAGCATAAGCTGCACAGAGATGCTGTGGAGCTCTCTCCAATAAGTTTGGCCTGGAAGAACTGGAAGGAGCTGAGCCAGCTGGGCAGGAGCTGCAGCTGCCCCAGGACCAGTGCAGTCTGTACAGCCCCATGCCTGGCAGCCATCACCTTCTGCTCCTCTTCTCTTGAGATCTCTGCAGACTCAAGCTGCTGGTGGCACTGCACGCCTATGTTGGTCAGCAGGGTGAAAAGCAGAACTGGAGGAGCTCAGGTCCCTGGTGTATCCATCATGCTCCAGCCTTACCTCCTGCACTCATCAGGCCTATATACAGGAATATATGGCTCCACACAAAGTAAATTCTTCGTGACATTGGCCACGACACTGGATGGGTTTGCTCTTTGTCTTAGTACCAGGTCCACATCTCCCCTTCCAAGTCTCTGCAAAGAGCAGGAAGGACTCAGACCCAGGCAGATGGACCAGGGTTACTCCCAGCTGCAGGAGACCCATTGTGGACGATGCTTCCCCAGCAAGTCTCAGCCTTTGTGGCTCTCTTTGTACCCAGGCTGGTGCAGGCAGGCTCTGATGGATGCTCCGCTGGTCTCCTCTGAGCACGGGGAAGTGCAAGCAGCAGGGAACGAGGCAGGGCTGGCTGATGCCTCGGCACCGCAGCGCGAGCCCTTTTGAGTGGCCTTATCAATTATTCACACAGCTCAAAGGCACAGCGGGTCCGCCTGCAGCTCCCTCCCTCACCTCTCCGAGCTCTCTGACATAATATGATTAGCTGGCTCTTTCACACCAAGAGCTGATCTTGGGAGATGTCTCAGGGAAACACCTGAGACACGTAGCATGCCCACGGGCTGGGAAGGAGCTGGAGTGAGCTGTACTGCAAGCCCCAGCTCAGCTTGGCTGGGCTGCAGCAACCTCTGCAAGCAAAGACCCCGCTCCTTGCTGTGGGGAAGGACAAATCCACCCTGCTTTGAGATCATGAGTGACTGCAGGCTGAGGCCAGGGACGGATGTGACCCACAGCCTTGTTGGGGCCTCCTGCAGCAAGGCAGATCTCACAAATCCTTGGCTGCTGTGAGGAAACCTGGATAAACCGTGCTACTAACGCTGCTGCAAAGCTCTGCCCTGGAGCAGAGCAGGATCAGTGCCTGCAGGTGGTGCAGGCTGGGGCTCTAGAAGCACCCAACATCTTCTGCCCCCTTGCCCTGTTACTTGCTTAGCTATGAATAGCCCTGATCCTATGGTTCTATCTCCTCTCTGGGAATGGGGGACAGGGAGGATCCCCATTAGCTCAGGTGTGAGCTCTGCACTACCAGTGGAGGTGCCCCAAGGCCTCTTGGTGCCATGGTGTGTTTCTGCATGGCTGAGGGGCATGGGGACAGCAGATGGGCTGGGAGGAGCAGAGGTTGCAGGGATGACAAGTCAGGGTGCAGGGGTGATTGGGATACACTGGGCATTTGCCTTCTAGCTCACTGGAAATCAGGTTTCCATGTGTGGAAGGGGATAATGAGGGGCCAGCAGGTGCAGCGAGGCAGTGAGTTTAGCTGCTGGGTGCACATCCCTCCACCAAGAACCACCTGTGTGCAAGCTGGGATGCTCCCAGCCACACCAGCCTGGCTCTGGGAGGCAGGAGATGTCCTCCAGAATCCAGGTTTGCAAACCCAGACCCCATCCCTGGCTCTGCCAGCCACCCTGGCACAGCAGCAGGTCTCTGGCTGCAGTGTTTGTAGCAGCCTTGCCTGCACTGGGGCAAGGCAGAGGAGGACATTTTATTTCTGGCTGTGATGAGGAGGGTGAGAAGCATGGTACGAGGAGAGTGCTGTAAAGAGGAGATGTGTCTGGGCACCTTTTGGGTGGTACTCCCACCCTGCTGCAACGGGCTGGTGGCTTTTCAGCAAGGGTCCTGCTGGTGGGGCTCCTGCCTTATCCTCCCCGTGTCTGGCTAATCTTGGGATGCAGGGATGGTAAATTCCTGGGAGGAGGTTTATCCCCTCAGCAGCATTCAGTCTCCAGGATGAGACTGGAGGGGGGGGGGCGGGGGGCTTGAGGGCAGTGAGCAGGGCAGGGGGTGGGAGAGCAACCAGCACCCCCAGCCCTGGGGCACTCGTCCCCTGGGGAATGGAGGGAGGATGTGGGGGAAATTTCACCTGGACCTGGATGGAGAGTGAGACGGGTGACGTTGGTCTGCAGGACAGAGATGGGAGCAGGGGGTGCTGGCTCAGGGCTCCCTGCCTGCAGCCCACCCGGACAGGTGGGGGAGCAGGGGCTGCTGCGGCAGAGCTGCGACCTGAGCCGGCTGCTCATTTGTAACAGGCTCGGCGTTCACGCTGTGGTCTCCGTCTACGAGCACTCAGCTGCCTTGTCATCAGCCAATTCGATCCATCAGCTTCTTGACAGGCTCGGAGAATAAAAATAACCACCCATTTCTAAGTGCCTATTATGGCACTTTGAAAAATGCCTCCGCAGGCGAGCCTGAATTATTCCCAAAGTACTCATTTTTTAAAAACGTTATTTTAATGTAATAAATTATTTGTACTGAAGAGTAAAAGATTATCCGTGTACCCTGATAGCTCTCTGCACAGTGAGGGGCGCAGGCCCATGCCTGTTGTGGGGAGGGGAAGGTGGAGAGCTCTGGGGCGGAGGAGCCGTCACGGCCACATGGGAGCTGCCACGGATGTTCTGTGCTGTGGGAAAACACCAGTGGGAGACCCACAGAGCTGCCTTTGCTGCTTCCAAAAGCCAGTGTCACCCGGGGGATCTGAGCGTGGCCTGACACAATGAAGCATCCCCTAGGTGAGGAAGGATGCGAGGAGATGGACCAGGGGGGCAGCCCTCATTGCTCCCAGAAGAAGGGGGTTGCTGCCGCTGCAGCTTATCTGCAATGGGCAGCTCCCAAATGCCATCGCAGCAGCCACCCTGTAGCCACAGAGAGGCTCAGGAGGCTTTCCCCCATGTCTCGCAGAGTGGTGTGGCGTGGTGATGCCCACACACCCCTCCTGCCATGTGTGTTGGGCTGGACTGGCCCCAGCGAGATGGACAACCTGCATGAATGCAGAAAATAAAGAAAATCCTTGCCTGGGCTTCTTCCAGGTGCTGAAGCAGGCAGGGGTGGGAGCCCTGGTGGATCACCCTCAGAAGGGCACTCTGCACCCAATGGCTGGTGAGGCTGAGCGGAGGCAGCGGGCTCTTGCAGAGGCTCTGTGGTGATGGGAGGCTGGGCTGGGTGCTGGGATGGCAGGAGGAGGGAGATGGGCAGCCTGCAGGACCCAGCGCCTGGAGCACCCCATGCCACCCTGTGCCACTCTGTGCCACCTCCTCCCGCAGGGATCCCACCCACACGCAGCCGGGGCTGGGCTCACCCTGCTGCTGAGCAGCTCTGAGCAGCGCCTGCCTGAGGATGCCACAGCCACCTCCTCCCTGGAGCAGAAGTGTTCCAGAAAGACCTGCTTTTGATATATATATATATAATTTTTTTTTTTTTTTTTTTTTTTTCTAGCAAGATATTTTCAGCACCCCTGGCACTTTTTCTCGTAGTATTCTATGATATTTTTAATACTGAATTTTTTAGTTCAGTTTTGGTTTAAGCTAAACCCCAAAATACTTGCTCCTCACAGTCTTGTCTTGCAGAAAAATAAAAAATAATAGTTAAAAAAAAAAGGTGAGATATTATTTGGGCTGAATGTTTTGGGTGAATCCAATAATGATGTGGTGGTTTTGTTTGTTTGTTTGTTTGTTTGTTAATTTTTTGTTTTCTTAAACAGCAATTTGTAAAATATGTATTGAAAGACATATATTGAAAGATATGTCTTATGTCTCAAGCTACTCCTGATTACAGACCCCAGCACTGACTACCAGGCTGCCCCAGAGTGCGGGACACCATCACACGGAGGGTGCATGGACATGGCGGGGGGATGCTCTCCTGCAGCCTCAGCAGCACCGGGGGTCCCTGCGGGGAAGGAGAGCCCAACGCCCTCCTCCTTCTCCGAGAGGGGCCAGCACAAGGTGCGAGCATGCACCTGCCCCAGCCCCACGCTGTCCCCATGCCTCTCCCCGAGCCACCCTGGGTGCACCACGGTCTCTGGAGCTGCTCCCAGCCTGTGCCCCCGTCACGTCCCGGGGCCCTCCTCCCCGCCAGACCTCCCATCCCCGAGCGCCTTGATTACAGGGTAGCCATTCAAATCATTTTAATGAGCTCAGCCTGCTGCTGTGAGGCACCAGTAACTATGGCAACTTCATTCAAAGGTGCTGTGCGTGGTGGCTGTGTCAGGATGTGTGTTTCGGGGAGCTGATTGGAGGAGACGGGCGAAGGTGGGAGCCCGCTGGGAATTTGGGCTTGTTTGCGCCAGGGGGTTCATTTACAGCGCTGACAGGTGGCACTCTGAGGGGCAGAGGTCCACAGCAGACAAGTCCCCCTTGGCCTGGGGATCTGCTGCCTGTGGTCCCAGGGGACCCAATGGCCCCGTGCCACGGGGCCGGGCGATTTGCAGCTCTCCACCATTGTCCTGGCCAGCACCTCGCAGGCATCAGCAAATCAGTCATGAATCCCAGCAAAGCACTTGGCCCTTGCTCTCTTCTCACACCCAGGGAAAACAAGTTGTCCCTCCAGGCTGGTGGTGGAGCTTTGTCTGCCTGAGAGCAGGATCAGGGCCGTGGTCCCACCTGGGGCAGCACAGCTGAACCTTGCACCTCACTGCTTGCCACCCCAGCCGTGCTGCATACACCTAGGGCAGTCCTAAGGCACTCACAGAAATTACAGGGCTTGTGTCAGTGCTATGTTAGCATCGTGGGCAGGAGGAACAGGCGTACACTCATAGTAAATCACTATCATCCCACTCCCACTAGTGCTGGGCACTGGATTCACAGAGGAAATAAATCTCATGTTTCAGTGCCACTGGCAACCATAAAACCTCAGTCCAGCTGCCACGAACCTCTGTGGTCACACAGTTTGTGCAGGTAAAACAAAGAAGAGCTGCAGCACTGATCCTCCCAGCCCAGCAGGTGAAATTGTTGGTCCAGCCCCCACGCGGCTTTGCCTGGATCCGGCTGGGGCCATCCCACAGCGCAGCTTGGAGGAGGTTCCTGCCCTGTGGGAAGCCTGGCTGAGGCCAACTTGTTCCAGAGGAAAGAGCTGCTTGCATGCAAGGTGTGTCTGGGAGGTGTGCTGGCCTCGGCAGCATTCCCCAAATAGCGCCCTGGCACTAGCACAGGGCAGCTTTAAACACCTCCCTTTGGATCTGCCTGCACTGTGCTGCTCTGCGGCTCAGGAAGATGCCACAAGAGATAAATCACCAAGATCTAAGGTCACCCAGTGCCACACCGTCTCTCTGACCCCTTTCCAGCTTGTTTTGTCAATGGCTTTGCACAGAGCTTGCCACAGAGTTTTGCTGGCTTGTTTCAGCGGCCTAATTTCTGTGTCAGTCTCTTCAGTGTAAATAAATGCTGCAGAAACCAGAGCTTGTCTGTGGACTCCACCACTGAAGTTGCTCCAGATGCACATGTTCATCTTGGATCAGTGTCTCATCCTAGCTGAATTTCTCAAGTTAAATCTCAGAGAGGTGTCAGGACTTTCTTTAAGCATCTCCTGGATTGTCTCAACAATAAATTTGTGTTTATAGGCTCGGTAGCTGAAGCTTGTTTTTAGGGGAAATGCAAATAAAGAGAGAATGAGCACTGGGAGAAAAGGTGGGGATTTCAAGGGTCGCATGTCACAGCAAAGAAAATGCTCCCTGTGGACACTGCACCTTTAAGTCTGCTCAACCTCAGACTTGTAGAAATAAAGCAAAAAGAAATGTTCTCAACACATCTCTGAGCCTGAAAAGAAAGTTTCTCGCTCATGCTGGAGCTGTTCCTGACTTTGTCTCCTTGCCCACTTTAATTAATCCAGCCAGGATTACAGTTACTGGGAAAGCAGCATAGGAGAGACACATGACAAGAAGTCAGGATGGAAACATGGTAAGAATTTTTGGAAGAATTGTATTTTTTTTCCACTGGAAAATACTGATTATTTTTTTTTCAAAACCAACACTTATTTTAAGAAAAGGTCGGGTTTGATTAATTTATTGAGTCAGAAAAAATCTGGAAGGAGTTCTAAATTTATCAAAATGAAGTGTTTTGACATTCTTAAAGGAGAAAAAAAATCTATTTTCCATTTCAGATGACCCTTTGTTTTGAAATTTAAGCTAATTATACTTAAACATTTCAAAAAGATAAATACTTTGAAATCAGACTTGGAAGGGAGACACGGCTCCTAAGTATCTAAGTTTTTGACTTTTCAGGACAAGCTGAACGCCTTTGTGTAATCTGAGACTCGAACACTTCCTCTCACCTCAGCCCAGGATGACACAGAGCAAACGCAGCCTCTTCTGTGCGAGCTGGGCTCACCTCTCAGCCCACGGCGCGGAAGCTTTGTAAACCTTTTCCAGGTGTACAGCAGAGGGACTGGAGCAGCTGAGTTGGGGTGGCTGCAGCTGACAGCGATGTGCAAACAGCTCTGATGGCACACATGGGCCACAGCTCCCCAAAAGGGGACTGTCCAGGTGGTCCCGTTGGTTGCTGACCCCATCCTGAGCAGAGCATGCTGTGCTGAAGGGCAGAGGACCCCCCCCTCCACGGCACACGGGGGGCAGTTAGCGGCAGTGGTAACCCTATAGCTGGTCCAGGGCTTGGGGGGCTGAGTCAGCTGCTGGCTTCAACATGTAAGGTCATAAGAAAGTTGTATGAAGCCCCCAGTCCCAAAATACTGGGTACTGGGATCCCACAGGCCATTGCCAGGTGTGAGGTGCTCCTCTGCGCCGCTGGTCCTTTGGTTTGTGTGAGCCCATGTGTTGTGAGCTCTTTTTTCTTTTTATTTTTTTCAGGTGGGACGATGGCCCTGCTCATCACGTCTTGTATCTGGGGCACAGGGCTGCCAGAGCCGGGCGGTGAGCCCAAAGCACAGAAGTTGTGTGAAGGTGTCTCTGGCTGAACGCTTCATCTGACAACTTTCACTGCTCTTTTAGGAGCTGCACAGACCCAGGCCTCCCCCCTTGGTCTCCAGCCCCAGCTCGTGGCTGGGAGCCAGGCTTTTTGCACAGGCTGGGGATGGGGATCCAAGGGATGCTGAGGGACAGCGGGTCTGCACGCAGCCTGGATCATCGGAGCCGGCAGGGGAAGGTCCGCGTTTGTCTCCTGGCATGGAGCAGCTCCAGGCGAGCAGCAGGACGGGGGGAACTGCCAGCTTCCCCGCTCCCTTCCAGGCTGGGAAGAGCTGCTGAACACACATGGCCTCTGGGCTCACTAATCTCTAGCCACAAAGCTCTCGTCTAAATTGCTTTTCTGCTCATTGGAAGTGATTACATTTTCCTGGAAGGATTTGACCCTCTGGCTGCTGACTGCAATGGCAGCACTCCTTCTCCGAGCGGTTGCTGGCTCGGGGTTTTGCAGACTGACAGCCAGCAGCAGCGGGGAGCTCTCTGCTCTCCTGTCCTTGGAAGCAGCTGCAAAGGCTCCTGGCTTGCAGGAGGCTTGGATGGGCAGAACGAGAGCAGGGCTGCAGGGCAAGGAGGAGACGTTTCACCCCCAGGGCAAAGTGTGCAGGGAGGGAGGGCAGCAGAGGGCAAGGAGGAGGAGGAGGAGGAAGAGGAGAGCACATATCTGGGTGCAGGTGACCTGCTGGCTGCCTGGCCAGTCCAAGACAAAAAGCAGACAGGACACAGAGAACGCGACACCGTACCTCATTAGGAGTTTATGCAACATTAGTGCTGCAGGACCAGCCAAGGTTCAGGGGTTTGGAGGCTTGCTCGGAGCCAGGAAGGCTTCTCTGGACTTGCTGGGGACGTGGGTGGGTGCTGAGCTACGGAAGATATCTCCAGGGCTTCATGCCAAGCAGACTTACTGCTTGGCTTCGTAGCCTGGCAAAATAGCTGTGACCAGCACCTTCCAAGGGAGTGAAATTGTCCCTCTCCAGCCCCACGGAAATCCCAGGAAAGTGTCAGCGGTCCAGACTAGTGCAGCTCTCCAGCAAAAATATCCTGTTAACTTGGTGGAGCCAGGAGCAGAAGAAAAAGTTGTCTCTTCTCTTTGCTTCTTGGATCTGGGTCTCCAGGAAGCTCTGAAGGAGTTCCCCAGGGTGCTAGAGGCTGTGATGTGCATGGCTGTGATGTGCACAGCTGGAGACCTCATTCTGGGGCTGAGGACACCGGTCTGTTTGGTTTGGAGTAGTGAAGGTTACTTCTAGCTCCAAAGCCAGTAGCAGTGCCACTTCTCTTATTTTTTCCTTGACTACTGGGCATTGACCTGCACCAATTTATAGGAGCATAACAAAGTTATGGACAGCCCAAGCTGCTGGCACCTGCTGCACTGCCTCCTCCTGACCACACTGCCCCATCCCATGGAGGGAGGCTGCGAGCAGCTCAGGGTCTGCATCCCTCCCAGGGCCCTCCTGTCAGAGAGTGACCATGGCGGACCTGACCACATCACGATGTCAAGAGCCAAGAGGAAGGGAAAGGAAAACATTTCTTCTTGTCTCCCAGACAGGCCAAATTAAAACCAGGACATGGGAAGCACTGTTACACTTCTGTGAAAGACGCAGTTTTTGGCCACTCTGCTGACGTTTCCTGGACAGAGGAACCTCCAAAAAGTCAATATGATATGGAGTGCAGAAAGTTCATATCTGTCCCTTTCACATATGCATGAGACAGAGTCAGCCACATTCAGTAGAACTTCTCTGTCAGAGCATCCCCAGGCTCCCTGTGTTGATGTCCCCGTAAGCAATAACATGGTGCCTAGTGCCAAGAATAATCAGAAATTATTGGGTATTCTTGGTACATCTCAGCCACCAAAGCATCAAAACAGATCAGTTTAGCAGAAGCAACTCCAACTTCTACAGACAAATGAGGTGCCTTAAAGTCAAGTGAGGTAGAAACTCATGTTCAGCAGCCTGGGGGGGGGGGGGGGGGGGGGGGGGGAGAGGGGGGGGGGGGGGGGGGGGGCGGGGAGGGGGAATAGAAATTTATAGGTTTTGAAGAGAGAAACAGCTTTCAGTTCAAGTACCAGTCTTTGACCTTTCCAAAGGAAAGAGCAGAGGGACAAAAGTCTTATTGATCGCAGCAGTCCCTTTGGTTTTCAAAGCCATGAGTTCCCTCTCACCTAGACAGCTGAGGCGAGATGCACTTGTTTCCTTGCATCCCCGCTTCTGCACTGCTTGGTCACCCAGTCTGCCCTTGGCCATGAGGAGTCACCTTCACTGCATGTGCTGGCTGCATCAATATGTACTGATGAAGCAAGATTTTCAGACTTAAAACCCACATCTCTGAGTAGTTCCTGCCATAAATTCACAGGTATATCTGTGTAACTGGTTTAGTAAGCTAGTTCTTGCTGTTCTGATCCAATCTTAGGGTCTGCCCAGGTCCTAGAGGTCTGTACAATCCTGCAGCTTCTGCTACACCAGGGGCATTGGGAAAAACTTTCTTCAAGGAAAGCCACCATCCAGAGACCTTCTCCCCATGCTTCACACCCCCTATAGCTGGGCACACAGCTCTGGACATGCCAATTTACCCCCTGCCGGAGAGTCCCACGTATTGAGCCAGGGCAAATCTGACCACCTCGGTTCTTCCTGATGTGCAAGAGGAGAACCAGACGTGGTGGCTGGAAGCTACTCCGATTGTCCGGTGTCTCTGAGGGCCAGAGGACAAAGGTAACCCCAGTCAGCCAGCTCCATGACTGTGTGCAATCATGCAGGAAGCCTCCAACATGAGCCTGCTGCCCTCTGCCTTCCACTCCAGCGGGCATCTCCTGGCAGGGACTCACCATGGTCCTGGGAGCAAGCTGCTGGGGAGCAGGAGGGCTGTAATTACAGAGATAGCTCACACCATGTCACCCAACAATGATACATAAAAATGCTACATAAACCCGTCTATCTGGTGCTCTCAGATCATCTCTCTGCCTCTCTATTTATTCCTTCCTCCAGCCTCTCACTTGGTACTGTGCAGGAGCTGGAAATGCCAGCTGCTGAAAATGCAATTTGTTTTGATTCACCAACATCTCCCAAAATATCTCTGTGACCTCTTGAATTTTTTTACAATGAATTATGATAATGATGATTTTTATTTATGTTAACAAACTGCAGTAGCTCAGCATGGCCAGTAAATATATACAAATATATATATACATATATTACTATCTTTTAAATAAAGATGCCTTAAAACTGTATCAAAGAGAAGGGATTTTTCTCTCTTCCTTTCTCTCGTCTCCTTTTCTAAAAGGCATCAGTACCAAATTTCTACCCTAATTATAACAATGCTTCTCCTAATGAAAGAATTAATTTGCCTTCTCTAATCAGCTGGCTCGCTTTGGAAATTGCAGCCGATCTGGTGGAGGAGGGGCTGCGATAAATATTTGGAGGAGGCAGCCCACAGTTTCCAAGGTACCTCAGAAATTAGGAAGCCGCATCCAGAGGAGGTGCAAATTGGGGGTGCTGCTGAGAACCGCACGGCAATGCTGGGGTGTGTCTCCCTGGGGGGTCTGGCACCCGAGTCCTGGCGCCCTTCCTGCCCCTGTGCAGTGCCAGCTCTTCCAGGAGGGAATTGTGAGCCATGTCCCTGGTTGGAGAGGTACCCCCAGTGCTGACAAACAGTGGTTTTATGGCACATCAGTCTGTTCTTGCTTCTTCTCTCATGGGGGAACATGGAGATGCTGAGACAAAGAGGTGACATCTCCCAGCCCCCAGAAGGTCTGGAAGTGCAGGCTCTGGGAAGCAGGGGGGGGTCTGGGGGTGTTTCTGCTTGGTGTGTACGGCTGCATGAGCCCTGGGCTGGCTCCCTGATGGGCTTTGGGGTGGTTCAGCTGTGGGGGGACTGACACAGCTACAAATTAGGGACTGAGTTTCTCTCTCATACTGCTTTGGGCCATGGGCAATGGGGCTTTGGGGTAGCTCTATGAGGGATAGGGCTGTCTCCTGCCTCGCTCGGACTTCTCCCTGTCAGTCCCATCACAGGGGACAGCACCCTGGAGCACAGGTCCCTTAGCAAATCTCAAAATTAGCCCACTCCATCAGTAACTCGTGTCAAAAGCCCTCACAACCTGGTGAAGACTGGCTCAGGTGCCTGGGCCAGAGGTCTGGGTGCTGCAGTTCTTTGCAAGGCCCTGGCCTGGACCCACTTTCTGCTGCCGAGCAAGTCACTATCAGTACTTCTGATGCCCTGCGAAGATGTACCAGTGTGGTACAAGACACCGGTATGTCTCATACAAACTGCCACACCTCGAGTTTCTGGTTCTGTAGGTGCAGTCACAGCAGAGCAGTGCGGAGCTGTCTCCTGCAGGAGGAGACTCAGAACTGCCACAATCACCCAAATGTGGTTAGAGCCCCATACCCATGTACAAAGACTTACACAGTAGGAAAAAAAAATCAGGTGATGTGAGATCAGCTCTGGAGTATGGGTATCTGGGTAGTCATAGGAGAAACTGCAATTTAAGCCCTGCTCATAGTAGGCCTGGGGACAGCACAGTGTTTGGTGACAGGACCAAATACTACTGACTTTGAGGCTGACTTTGGCTTTGTGGGAGGGATGTGGACTTAGCTGCTTGCTCCAGCCTGATGCTACCCAGCAGAATTACAGGAGGTGCCAGGCTGGAAATGGTAACATTTTATTCAGAGCCTGTTCAGCTGGTGATGATTTCAGTAAATGTGGGCCTCTCTGAGCCTTGGGACATGAAGATATGGGGATTTTCAATGTTCCAAACACTGCTAATCTTTCCTTTCCCTTCTCCAGTCTGCACTGCTCTGGGATGGAGGCAGAGCACAGAGATGTGCTTCTACTCGTTTGCCTGAATAACAGGGATGTGGAGGCACCACGAGGGTCTGAGGTTACCAAGTGCACTCAGAGATACAGAGCACTCGGACAGTGTTGCTCTCAATGCTGTGAGGTCTCTACATCCATGAAGAAGGTTCCTACCCTTGCAGGTGCCAGGTAGAGTGAGACCAGGATGCCCACCTGGCAGTACACACAGCCCGTGGCTTATAAACCTAAAAGGCCCTGGCTGGGCAGGGCAGGATGTTGTATCCCAGCCTCCTGCCTGATTCCCCATCAGTCCCCAGCATCAGTTCCCCATCCTGCCCTGTCCTCTCAGCCCATTTGCAGGCTCACTGACACAAGACTTTGCCTCAATTTTGGCAAGTTTTGGGGAAGTGCAACAGGAGAAGCTGGAGCAGGAGATTTGAGAGTAAATGGGTGAGGCCCAGCAGCTCTGGGTATAGCCTACTTCAAGGACAGGGGTTGAGTCTGGGATGATCAGGTGATGAGATGTTTCTGGTAAAAGTAATGCAACCCCTTTGTTTGGTGGTGAAACCAGGAAAAGGGTTTAAACCCCAAATAAAACAAGTAGGACTGACAAACACTGCCTTAAATCCTGGGAAAATGCACATTTTCCAGCACAGCATGGGCAAGCAGGGAGTACCAGCAAAGCTCTTTTAAGACATGACAAGCAAAGTGGCACCATGCGCACTGAGAAAAGACCAAAATCAGCCAACAACCTGAGTGTGTATGGACACCATGAGCACACACAGACACAGTGAGGTTCTCTTCTCCTCCTACCTAACCACAGGTATCTCTCCCAGGAGATCCTCCAAGAGGGTAAAGTTCTGAACAGATGGATCACCTCATGGATCTGCTTATCACTGGGTGTTGCTTATCGTGCCCTGGGCTATACCTCTTATCCCTTTAGGGTGCATGGTTGCTGTGTAACAGCCCTTGCTATAACTCTGAAAGTCCCTTGTCTTTCACACCTTCTCCTGTCCCTGTGCAGAGAAGTCTAAGTAGCTTTTACTGCACTTTATACCCAAGGGAAACATCTCACCATCATGTGGAGGTGGTGAGGCACTGGAACAGGTTGCCCAGAGAGGTTGTGGATGCCCCATCCCTGGAGTTGTTCAAGGCCAGGTTGGAGGGGGCCCTGGGCAACCTGATCTGGTGGGTGGTGTGCCTGCCTATGGCAGAGGAGTTGGAACTAGGTGATCTTTGATGTCCCTTCCAACCTGGGCCATTCTATGGTTCTACGATTCTATGATTCTATGAGTTTTTGACTACGATTCTATGACATGAAGACACAGCCATGCCAGGGAGCTGTGGGCCATGTTAACCTGAGCCCCACCAGCACATACTGTCTTTTTAAACATATTTGTCAACAGGTGCAATGATGTTTTAATGTTTAAATAAGATTTTATCATGGTAGTAAAGGCAACACAAGGCACCTGGAAACCAGCCTGCGAGAGGAGAGGTCCCAGAGCTGAGATAGGAAGCAACACCTCTGTGGGTGGTACTGCACAGAACCACGTCATTTGACTGTCTCCTCATCCTCTCACTCTCTGGGAAAGACCCAGAAACTCCACACAGCTCCTGGTGGGGTTGTTCCAGAGGTGCTACATGGGCATGCACACCAGCACGCAGGTGCCTGAAGGGTACCCAGCCCCGACTGCAGGGCTGGCTGCCTCGGGGTAGCGCTGCACTGGCACCAAGCACAAGGCAGGGGCTGGAGGGTGCTCACGTGCCGAAGCCATCAGCGCCATGGGTGCTCCTGTGACAGTCACCGGGTATCTGTTTTCCCTTCGATGGTATAAATGCTCTCTTCAGAACAGCACATTCCCACCACCGCTAATGAAAACACATGGTGCGTTTATGCAAAAGCTCCTTCTCATTCTTGGTAATGACATTGGTGGTGGCAGCTCCTGTCTCCTCCTGCTGCCTCGCTCCCTCCCAAGCACCCTTGTCATTTCCCTTCCTTTTATCGACAGCCTTTAATGGGATGAGTCTTTTGCCAGCAGAAAGGAGCCAATGTGTTCTCAGCGGCTGTCAAAGGCACTTCGACTGCATAAAGAGCCTCCCATGTGGTCTCACAGTTAAAATATATATACATACAACAGACAAAACTGTCACCAATGTGCCAGAACCATCATTAGCACTTGATCTTCCTAGCACAGAGGACATGCCTCAGCCAGTTATTTTCATCCTAAAACCTTATTTCTTTTTATTTTGGGAACTGGGCTGGGAAAGGGTACTTTGTTTCCCCTACACTTCTTGGAAGAAACAACACAGACCTGGTGGGCACATTATGTTACCAGTAAGGAGCTGTGGCATCTCTACAAGATGCTTTCAGAAAGTGTCAGACAACCTCCAACCTGCCTACCCCCCTTCCACCCTTTGATGAGCTTTAGATGAGACTAAGCTAGCCGTGAAGTGCAGGAAAGGGAGAAATTACACAGCATCAAGACGGAGCAATAAAGCGAGGATGCGCTGAGCAAGAAAAGGAGCTGATTTCTCTGCTAAATCAGCTCACAAGGGCCCTGCAGCTCCTGCTGCTGTTGAAGAGGATCTCAGCAGGCAGACCTGGATGTCTGCAGTTGCCATAGGAGAAGGGAAGGGGCCTTTCCTCTGAACCAATGTTACTCGTTACCCTGACCCTTGTGCTGCAGATCTGGTGCATCTGGGTCTGCCCAGGGTACAGGGCACTCAGCGGATTGATCCTGTAGGGTGTGCTGGGGACACTGCAAAACAAGCAATGCACGTGGGGCAGCTGCATAAGCAGGTTCCTTGTCTCCCTGCAGAACATCTGCCCGTGACCTGTTTTCCAGCAGTGGTTATGGTCTGCCCCCTGAAGACAGCATTGCCCATTTGCACATCGTATCAGACGCTGGAGAAAGAAGCTGGCTCACCTGGAGGTGCTGAGAGGTCCTGTGGCTGGTGTTGCTTCCCTGCCTGCAGGAGAGGAGCTCTGCTGGCCCCAGCAGCACATCGGTGTAGCAGTGGTGCATCAGAGGGACCCCAGCACATTCTGCTGCCAGACCTCAGCTCATGAGCACCTGCCCAGAGATGTACTCCAGCATTAATCTTCAGGAGGATCACACCCATCATCTCCACCTTGTAGACGTGCTTTGGAAGGCAATTCCTTGTGCACAGCCCAGTCCTACAAGCATGGACTTTGTCTTCCCCCACCAACGTTCATTTCACCCAAGCAAACATCCTGCCAACCAGCTCCTCTAAGATAAAGAAACAGAAAAAAGGGTCCAAATAACAAGAGGAAATTTCATTTAATAACCAGAAGAGACTCTGACAGGACAAGTTTCCTCTGGCTCCCCAGCTCTGGGCGCAGAATTGGACTTAAACCATCTCAGGCTGCAGTGGTGAAGGTGCTCGGGGCTGCAAGGAGGCAGAGGGCAGGGCAAGGCTTTGGGCTGGCCAAGCAGCACTGGCACGGCGTCCCCGGGGCTGGGGCACAGGGAACACAACGCAGGCGGCTGCAACCCTCAGCTGCCCGCGGGAATAACCGCGCCAGCCACCTGCGTCCCAGCCAGCTCAGCTGAGCCTGTGCCGGAGAAATGGGCAGAATCAGACCGGAATGATGAATACGTTGGAGGATGCCATGCGGTTTCGCAGACAGAAAGAGAGGCTAAATTCATCTACTAAATTATTCACTGTGAATTTTTGCTCTGTTCTAGCAGACGCACATCCAGCAGCTATATAATAGGGAAATTCAGCATATATCATAGTAGTTAGACACGTATCCATTACGCACAGCAGTTGTTAATCTTCAGTGAACGTATTTAATAATAGCTATTTATGTAACATACATTAACTACCCCTTTTAAACTGAAATTGAATGCATATTTGAGAACCTTAATTCAAAGCACTACTTAAAGCTGAGTCTCTGAGTCAGGATAATAAGGATTTTGAAAGTGGGGTGTTTAAGTACTTTGGAATAGAGAAAGGTGACTGGTTCAAAAAACTTTTTTTTTTTTTTTTAAAAAAAAAAAAAAGAGGAGGGAGGTGCACTTGAAATCCCTCCTGGGTGCAGACTGGAGCCAAGTGGCCAAGCAGGGACCGCTGGCAAGGAGACAGCATGGAGCTGGCATGCAGCTGCTTATTGCAAGCAAGAGATTGCTGAGTGCCCCAGAGGCACTGGAGCCCTGGGAGCACTCGCAGCCTCGCCAGAGGCCAGACGGATGATTTGGGTTCTGCATCTCCCTTGGGCAGCAAAGGCTGCTCCAGCCACGGGAACCTCCTCTTAGTGGCAGGGCTGCTGCACTGAGCCTGGCCACAGCCCCCACTGCACGGGGAGGGTGAGAAAGCACCGTGGTACCTCCAGCCTTGCAGCAAAACCTGTCACAGACCTTCTAGAAGGGAAAGGAGAAAAAAGCACAGACTCAGAGAGCACTGCCAGGCTCCATCTGTCCCCATAGCACTGAGGATGAGGGCAGCCTGAGCTCACTGCCTGGGGCCAGGGATGCTGCCACACTAGAAAATCCTAAAATATCTCCCTATTTTTTTATTATTATTGTTTTAAATTGTTTTTTAAATCCTAGAATTAATAGAGATGGGGAGGAGAGGTGGCACTGATAAAGGATCAAAGTGGGACTTAATTGTGCACTGGGGGCACTGGATACCCTGCCCAGAGGGCATGCATGACCTGTGGCTGCCTCACTACCCAGAGGGGCAGGACCAGGGTGTCCTCCTCCTGTCCTGCACTGACCACCTGCTTGCTCCATTCTTCCTGCTCCTCTGTAGCCTCCAGCCCTCCTGATGACCTCCCCAGCTCCTCCCCTGCCTCACCAGTTTTTTTTCTGTTTTGCTGATCACTTTCTAGATGACCCAAGGTGAGAGAAGCTTTTCTGTGAGCAGTGGAACCATGGCACCTGCTGTTCTCCAACTTTATGTCTTGGAGAGCGAGACATCATCAAAACCTTTCCTGAAGGCGGGACAGTCTTAACTGTGCTTCTGCAGGGGGATTCTGGTTAAGATCCAATTTCTACTTCTCTCTTCAAGACACTGATTTAACTTTCCCTTCCTATTTTAATAAACTTTGTGGTGTCCCAGTGTCTGTCCTGTTGACTCAGACTGTCATCACCTGGAGGCCAGGACCACCAGTTTCTTTATTACTAGATCAGCAGCAGGTGCTCGAGGAGTGTGAGAACAGGGAGAGCACACCAACCCTTTCCTGATGTCCATCCTGAAGGCTCCTAACCCAAAGGTGCATTTTGTCCTTGGCCTGGGAGGCGTGGAGAGCCAGCAGCCCTCCCTGGGCTGCCCATGGGTTTATGCACACCCTCAGATTCCCACTGACATCCCTCTGGAGGTGGGACCAGAACTGCCCAGGCTTGAAGGCAGAGCCCACACAGGATGTACGTGAGGACAGATTGGCAGCTTCTGATCTTTATTCCTTTCCTAATAATTCCTAATATTTGATTTGCTTTCCTAACCACTGCCAAGCACAGAGCTGACATTTTCAAAGATATATGTATTATAACACCAAGATCTTGTTCTTTAGCAATGACAGGCAGCTCGTGGTACTTTATTTAATTCATAAAGTTAGGACTGTATTTTTCCATGTACATTACTTTCCATTTATCTACATTGAATTTTATCCGTCATTTTGTCACCAGTCACTTGATATCATGAAGTCTTTGTGCAACTCCTCACAATTGGCCCTTGTCTTTACTACCAAAGTAATTCAGTATCTCCAGTTCCTGGCTGTAGGTATTATTGCAGAAAAGAAAATTGATGCTAAGAAGCAATCTGTGGTGGCATTCAGCACAGCTAAACCATGTCAGCCTCAAAACAGAGGTGGGAGTGAGGCTCTCAGTTAGGCTTGATGGGACACATAGCTTGGGGCATCCAGGCCGAAGCACCTTAGACCTGCCTTAGACTCATTCGAGCACCGACAGTGTCCAAGAGCAGTGCCTGGCTCTATGCAAAACCCCCAGGGTCCCAACCAGCCTGCCTGGTCATGAATCTCTCTCCCACCCCATATTTTCCACCTGAATTTGGGCTCCTGAAACCCGATCCTGCTGAAGGAGCTGACAGACCCTGGAGGGCCAGACCTTAGCAGAGGGAAGCATGCAGGGCAGTGAGAGGAGCTCGTGATGCAGCCCCTGACATCGACCACAGCCCCGTGCCGTGACAGGGAGCAGGCAAAGCAGCAGCAGCAGCAGTTGCCCTCCCAGCTGCCTGGGCCAGAGCTTGCTCAGATGTGTTTTGTCTATTATTCAGCAGCTCTGTGTAGCTGGAGGTCGAGGGAAGGGGCAGGTGAAATCGTAACTATGATTCCTTGCACTCAGCATGGGGGATTGGAAAGGCTTTCGGGGTCATCACCAGCAATTCATACCTGCAGGGTGCAAAACCCTGACCCACGGGGCAGCATGTGAGAACACGATGATTTTCTGCAGTTTTCTGACAACACAGACAGTGTGGTGAGGAACGGGCACTTGTGCCCTGTGTTCAGCCCTAAGCACCCTGGGGAGAGCTGGATTTCCAATTTATGCTGGTGCCATGGCCAGCATGATGGAGTCCTGATGGTGTCGATGTGGCTGCTACTGAGCATCAGTCCCATGTGGGTGATTGGAGGGAGCCTGGACAGAGACAGGGCAGGGTTCAGCCAGGACAGTGAGCAGGCTGTGCAGTAAGGCTCTGCAGATAGACTAGAGACACTTTTACCATGGGATACAGAAAGCTTTTCTCCCTCCAGGCTGCTCCGTTTCAACCACATACATGAGAAAGCACTTAGATCCCACAAAATGAAGAGAGACAAGCAGGAATACCTTATGGAGCCGAAGCATTTGCACATGGATGATGCAGGACGAAGAGCATGCGTCTCCAGAAACCCTTTGATGGGTTGGGTCACACAGCAGCGCCCTGCCTGCTGCCTGTCATGGTGTGAACAGAAGAGACCACTGTACCCCTCTTCCTGGTTTGAACCAAGGCTGCTCTGCACAAGGAGAAAGCTGCGGGGCTGGAAGCTTGGCCTTTGCTTTCCTCCACAGCCACCGATGACAGCACTGGGTTTGAGCTTGGAGACACAAAGCCCAAAAAGCGACACCCTGTTTCTGCACTGGCAGTGTCAGGACTGCAGTCCCAGAGAGATTTGCCCTGGGGCATCAGCTCCAAGAGCCGTGAGGTACTGCTGCAGGTGGTGCCGTAGTGCCCAGCACAAGCCAGAGGGATGCTTCTTACCTGCACCACCGCAGCAGGAGCAGTGTGGCTCCCTGTTACCCCTGGGCAGGGCTGATTTGCTGCCAGCTGGGTTAAGCCAGCCCTGTCTTCTACATCTGCCTGCAGTGAATTAGTTGGTCTGAGAGCAGGCATGCAAAGGGTATGGGGCGGGACACCAAGCAGCAGACCAACACATTCATAGTGTCTTCTGCGGGTAATGGTGGCATCCCCTGGATAAAAGAGGTGAGCAGGGCCAGGCATGGGGCCACCCTGAGCTTCCTGGTGAGGATGGGAGAGCAACACCCCTTGGCTTTCCCTGTCCCTCACTTCCCCAGGGCGGTTCCCCTCCTGTCTCCCTCTCTCCCACCTTTTCTCCCTCTTTCGCTGCCCTATCTGTGTGCAGAAGGCCTGACCAGAGGAGCAGCCGTTCCCCTCTCCTGGGTTCTGTAACCATCAGCTCAGCCACAAGCTGGCAACAGCAGAGCGGGAGCACAGAGGAGGGTGCTGGGGGCAGCTCCGTACCCCATCATCACATCCCACGTGTGGGGCTGTGCTGGAGAAAGTCTGTGCAGAGCTCTGGGTCACGTCTGCACGATGGAAGGATGGATAGGCTCATGCCAAGTGCATGGACACCCCTGGGAAGAAGGATTTGGCTGGGAGACCAGGTACTGGGAATGATCCAGAGATGGCATGTGTGCTTGCTTTTCTTTGCAGTTCCCGTTGGAGGCTGCTGGGAAGCTGAACAAGGAAGGGACCGTCTTTGCCACAGGTGGTGTGCCTGGGCTCTGGGAAAACAGCCCTCCTGGTCTCCCCGTGCCAAAGCTTAGGCCAAGAAGAGCTGCAGAGATGACACGGCTTGATTTCTGGGCCAAGAGGGAAAACTTCACCCCTGTGGAGCACAAGGTTTCTGCTTGAAGACAGCAGATCCTGCAGCAAGGTATCTGAGTGGATGAACAGCCTGGAGTGATGGGGACCCCAGCGCAGGGCAGAGCGAGCTGTCAGAGGGGGTTCTCTTGCTGGCTGCTGATGCTGGCGCTCAGCTCCCGCTCCCCATTTGCCTGGCTGTACCCTCCAGCTGCTAGCTGATATCCTGCTTGGTCAGCGAGCCAGCTGGCTGTTTGGTGTCTCCTCCTCTCAAAGGCACTTCTAAACTCAGCCGTCGGTTGTTAATGCTGCCTTGGATTGAGCAGTGAACATCGTACCTTGCACTTCTTTCCTCTCCCCGTGCACAACAGGTTTCCAATACCTCCAATCATCCCTTGAGTTATTTTCTGAGGATTTCCAAATCTGTCACCAATCTTTTAAATAAATACACAGACCTCTGGCATAGGCAGGAGTTCGGTGACTGCCTCAGGAAGCCATGTCCAAAGGTAATGCCATGTCCCTGCTGCAAACTGGTATTTCCCTGCTTATGGAGCCAAGAGCTGTTTCAGGCCTGGCAGCCACGTCGTGGTGGCTTCTGGTTTGTTCATTATCCATGACATCCGCTTTAAAGATTTTACTTTGTAGCATGCAGTCACCTCGCTTTCTATGGGCCAGATTGTTCCTTGGATTTGGAAGGGGATTTTAGCCTTTTATTTTTTATTTTTGAAAAACAAAAAATAGGAAATGAAATGGTTTTAACAACTAGAGCTGCATGGAAAAGAGATTCCTTTTAGTTCATTTGCAAACTGTGCATTTGTTTGTTTTTAATGTTATTCAGGCTTGGAACAAAGATAGAGTTTTTCCAAATTATTGTCAAATTGATTTTTAAAGGGTTTGGAGTCAACATTTCATTTGACAGTATCAGAATACTTTGCTTCAATCAAGCTTCTGGATTTTTCAAAATTAAACGAAAGGGAGTTTTGAAACTGAAGAATGTTTCAGACCCAAAAAATCAAAACATTTCATTCTGAACATGTCAAAACTGGCCATTTTGAGTGTTTTCACGTTTTTTTCTCCAATAAACAAAATTGGGCAAAATCACCATAATTTTGCAAAATACTCCAGAGCAGACAAACTTGCGTTTCTACCACAGAAAAGTTACACAAAACAAAATTCATTAATCTCCATTCCCTGTGTGGCATTCGGTGGAAAAAAAATAAAAAAATGCAAACCCTGGAATTCCAAGGCAAAAAATGAATTAGTTCACTCTCTGGATAAACAGTGTTTCCACTCCTAATTTTTGTTGATAAATTGCCACTTGCTGCATCAGCACGCAAGGCACATGAGGTGCCGAGCCTAGCGGCATCGTGTGATTTCTGCCCCGCTCCCCTGCCTGCTGCATGGAGACTGCTGAGGTCCCACTGGTCTGCGGTGGTCTGCACTGGGCAGCGTCCCCTGCGTATCAGCACCCTCCATTTACTAGCGTGGATAAATGCCCTTCCTTTCCTGGCTGGGATCCATGTGAAGTCCACCTGCCTCATTCCACTGGAAGCCTCAGATGAGATGTACAAAACACCTCAGCACAAATCTAAACAATGTGTCTGCCTAATGGTCGCCAAAGGGGCATTTTCCTTCAGAGCAAATCCATCACCGCGGCGAGCACCAGGCTCGGAGGGCTCAGCTCCGGCAGGCCCAGCTCTGCTGGCCGGTGGCTGCAGCACCCACCGCCGAGGTGGGCTTTACGTGAGAAACAGCCAAGCACCCTCCAGATATTAATGCTGAGAGCCCACGGTTAATTAGCCCCCACAAATCAACTCAAGGCTAGCTTCAGGCTTGGGAGCGACCTGTGTCTGCTCTCCAGCAATGTCCTCCTGCTTCGTCCCCCCTGTCCCTGCCTCTTGGCTTGCATAAGAGGGACGTGTGGCAGGGGGCACAGACCCCCCGGCAGCCCCTCAGCCCTTGGCATGAGCTGCACAGCTCTGCCCAGCCAGGGCGAAAGGAGCTGATTGCCTCTGCTCGCCAGCTCCCTTGTTGATTGATTTATGGAGTGGGAGATTAAGGGCTGGAGCTGGTAACAGGGAGCTCTGAAATGAATGAAATTGCAAAGAGGATTGTGAAGTGCGGCTGAGCTGCTCTGGCAGCAGCACCGAGCAGCCGCTTTGTGCCAGGCGGGGAGGACGGAGGGGCAGCGGGCTGCAGGGAGTGCTGCGACGCCACGTGGATACACAGTTTGTCCCTTTTCCCAGTGAAAAATAAGTGTCAGGTACAGATAAGAGGGTGTCACAGGAGCATCTTGGTCTTGCCTTTATCAAGGCAAGATGTGGCCACAGGTGCAAGAACCTCCGTTCTTGAAGCAGGGTTTCCTGCAGCCGCTCCCTGCTCTGCGGGTACCCACGGGCACTGGAGCGTTGTTGTGGGCTTGGTGCCACCTGTACCTTCTGCCACTGGCCTGGGCAGGCACTGTAGCACCACAGGTCAATTAAGATGTTGTAAAGCAGTTGCAAAATCACCTTCAATCATCTGCTCTCCTGCTTGTGCTCCTGATGCCTGAATTGTGGGTTCTGCATTGGCCTTGACGCTTCCCGATGGCTTCTGTGGAGCAATGGGACAGTGTCCCTGCTCACATCAGGGCTCTCATTTCGTTACTTCCAAGGAGACCTTGCAAACCAACACGGAGGTGCTGGTGCTACAAGCTCCATGGGTCAGGAGGCTGTGATAATGGGAGGTCTGGCTCTCCTCCCTGCATGCCAGTGATTACATTTTACCATAAGCCCATCATAGGCAGTCAAAGTAGGAACATGGGCCTGAAGCAGGTTTCTATTACGGTGGGCACCTGAATATGTGCATGAGGTTTTTGTACTGGTTGAACAATGCCCAAACCCACCATTGGAACACTTCTTTTGCAGTCTGCGGTGTTCCCTAACACCCCAGCACCACACACCCTGGGATCTGGGGTAAGTTTTGCCTTTCCTGTGTCCTTCAGTTCCCATGGACACACCAGCAACATATCAATGGAAAATCAAGAAGACTTAAATTGCTGCAAACCAGCAATGAGGAAACCCAGCCAGCCCAGCCTGAACTTCTGGCACTGGAAAACTGTTGCTTTTACCCTTGCACAGGGCTTCTGCAGCAAAGCGCCAGCACAGCGGTGTGAAGGCTGGTGAGCAGTGGCAGGGTCCTGGGGGGTCTCGGGGCAGGGCAGCACCCCACGGAGCAGAGGGAGCCCAGCCTGGGGTGGGATGGGGAGCGATGAACATGCCTTTCACAGCAGCCAGCTCAGCACCGAGGCAGTCGCACGCCAGCCCTTGGCCAGCCCCGGCACAGCAGGACACAGCTGATCGAAGCCCGATGGATCGAGGTAGATCAAAGCTCCCCTTTTATCTCAGCCTCCCTTCTGCCTTCTTCCACAGCTGGAGGGCGTGTGTTCCCCTTCTTTGTAGATGCTCCATCCCCATCTTTAAATCTTCCCTTAAAGCCTCCCTTTCTTCTCCAGCATGCAGCTGAGTCCTTTCTGAGTGTGCTGTTGTAATGCCCATGGAGGGTCTATTCTAAAGGCATAAATTACACTGCACCGTGTCGGCTCCCTCTAGCTGAGCATCTTTTTCAGGTAACACTTTGTGTTAAGTGCACATTACCCAGTCCTGAACTGCTCCAGTACCACAAAGCGTGGCTCGGGGGACACCCTTCCGCCTGGCGTTCATTAGGATCAATGCCGACAGCATGGTCCAAACGAGGATGAAGCTTGACACCCCGCTCCTCTGTTGCTGGGGCTGCCATTACCTAATTGGATCCAATGTAACATATTAGAGTACACATTATGAGATGACGCAAATTGGGTTTGGCTCTTTCTCAGCACATGAAGGGGCCTCAGTTATCGTAATGAGCCCAGCGAGAAGGAAATGCATGGGCGGCCAAGTGATCTGTCTGCAGGAGCCCCCTGGACCACGGCCTCCAGCTCAGAACAGGTCGCATGCTGCTGCCGGCCCCTTTAACCTGCAGAACAGGGTGGAAGCACTGCTTGGGCTGCTCCAGGGTGAGGGCAACCCCTCACAGCTGGCTGCAGCAGCAAGGCTCACAGTTCACCAGGACTGGACAGCCCTCCCAAATGCCATGACCTCACTGTGGTAATGAGGCCTTCATGGAGGCCTTCAAAGGGGTCTGGTTGTCTGAGGAAAACAAGGTATCCCAGAATATAACTGGTTTTAGTGGTACGGGTTTATGCATGAGGCCAGTTCTTCATGAAACAGAAGAGGTTGCAGGGGACTGTTGTTGAAGATCAAAGAGAGTAAGGCCGGGCCTCAGCAGTCTCTGAACCAGCTGGGCTCCAGAGAACTCTGTTTCCAGATAGCTCAGCCCAAGGGCTGCTGCTGATCATCCCGTCCCACTGCTGCCTTGGCCTTTTTTCCAGGATACTGCAGATCCACTCTGCTCCCCTAGGCGGGTGGGCAGAGGGCACGTGCAGAGCATCTCTCCTCTAACCCGCCTGCCAGGGACAGGGGGCACCGTATCTGGGGGTGAAGATATTGGATGGAGTGTCTCATTAATTCTTACCATGGTCAGTCAGCATTGCCCTCTCATTCCTCCCAAAGAAGCTTTTTGCTAACCACAAGTGCAAGAGTGGTCAGCCTGTGCTGTGCAGAAAGAGGGTGCTTAATGTTTACTGGGCTTAGAGTGACTGCAGATGATGGTTCATAGGCACATCCAACCTCTTTTAATATCTAGTGGCAATAAGCTCCGCAGATTAACCACACGCTGTATAAAAACTTGTATTGGTTTTGAATTTACTGCCTTTTAATTTCCTGCATTATGATTTTCTGCATTTCCTGAGTTTAATTTCTTGCATTTCTTAACTTCTCAGCCCACTCCAAGATCTAATATGGAGTATTTTCTTACCACTGATCCCAAAAACCACTGGGACCAAAAACACCACAAAAACAGCAATCCTTGAAATGTTCTACCATTTGCACCTTCATCAGTTTTGGATTTTTGTGTGTGTGTGTGAGAGAGATTTTTTTTTTTCCCTGCAACAAAAAGAAAAAAGACTGAAGAAAACTGAAAGCTCCTAAGCAAAGCATGGCAAATGAGCTTCTGAAGGTACATGCAAAACTGGAGTTTCTGCTCAAGATGTTCCTGTCCAAGCAACAAAATAAAGAAGTTTGGTGTGGGAGGAGGGTTTTGAGCAGATACATACTGCAAGGCCGTGCTTCTGTGCTGAAGGGACTCAGGTGCTGGGGGAAATCAACACCACTTCCATTCCACTCATGTTGGAACTAGAAGATCTTTGAGGTTCCTTCCAACAATTCTATGATGTCTTCCCGCAGAGCTGCTGAGTTGTAAGCGGTCCCCTCAACCTACAACTCGTTCCACCTCAGTTTCTGGCCGTTATTCTTGCAGTCCTCCTGTCGTCCAGAGCTGAAGTCTGCCCCAGTATGTAGATGGAAGAGATGCCCAGGAGGAGAAGACCTGCCCCACGGTCTGTGACACAGAGCTCTGCTCAGCCCCTGCCCCAGCAAGATAAGCACCAAGCCAGCACCAGCCTGCAAAGCATGTAGTTATTTCGGTGCAACCCTCAGCACAACAGCTTGCAGCAGCTCAGAGCAAGAGCACCAGGTGCAGGCAGATGCCTTCAAAGTCCCATCCAACCCACCAAGAGACCCACCGATACCTGGGCACCCAGCCCTGCTCTGGAGACGGCTCACCTCCACACCCCAGGGTCTCCGGCTCACAGCCTCATTCACCACAGCCCAGGTTCCCCCCTTCTCTCTGAATCACCTTTAATAGGGGAGGATAAAGTAGCAAAACCAGGGTCTTCTCTCTTCTCTGTGCGGTGTTGGTCCCACTGCCCTGGCTGCTGTGGTCCTGGAGCAAAGCAGCAGTTGGGTGCTCCCTGAGATGGGTCCAGTGAGGCACCAGTGGGTGCTTGCACAAGCAGGGGAGCCAGAAAATCTGACACTGAAGCACCACTAGAAGCTGTGAGCTGACAGACAGCTCAGGCTCAGTCTCATCTCTGCAAGACCGGGCTGGGGAGCCGGGCCCGGATGCTCCCGAGGAAGACGAGGGTCTCCTGCTGAGCACTGTGACACTATGCTAAAGTGTTTGGAGAGATCTTCCTTCCCAACCCAGGCAGCTAATGGCTGGTTTATGTCCTGAAGCGTGAGGGTTTAGGTCCCCTGCAGATTTTTATCCCATTTAATGTAACTGTAGATATCCTCTGTATTCATATAAATGAATAATCCTTTCTGAATCCTTCTAAGCACTTTGCTTTAGCAGGCTGGATATTATTAATCATAATGCTCTGCACTTAGACAGTATTTTACCTATTCACAGCACTGAACAAACACTGGCTAATTAACCCTCCCCATGCCATGGGAGGCAATTATCACCGTTGATGCCCAGAATGGGGGCGGTGGCACCAGAAGAGGCAGGGAGCAGGGATCTGGGACCAGTGCTGCCTCTTCTCCCACAGCGTGGCACTGGGGGCACTGGAAAGAGGGGAATCGCTCTATGGTTTTGGACCTGTTTAAAACTTAGATGCCTTCTTCCCTGAGAAGCATGGAAGAAATCTAATTTTATGTCCCTCCACTCCCTCCACTCCCTCTATCCCCCTCCCAAAAAAAAAAAAAAAAAAAAAAAAAAAAAAAAGACTGCCTTTTTGCACTGAAAGAGCAGAAAACTGGCAACTACAATTAAAAGCATTTAATTAACTAAAGAGAAATCAGCATTCAGAAAGAGAGATGTTCTTGGGGGCAATTTCTGTCTAGTCAAAGCAATGGGGAGTAGGGGTGGGTTGGGGGAAATGCCACCAGAGCCATTCTGAATGGTTTTTCTGTGCAGCCACCACCAGCTGCAGGGGAGTACTGATGATAATAATAATGATGCTAACGATAATATTTCTGTGCCTGCTTTCCCTGCAGCATCCTGCCACAGACGGATCCCAAAGCATGTTATAAATGGAGTTGCTGTTGACATTCCTCTTGCACAGGCTGGGCTATCACAAATGCCATGCAGCTGAGAGCCAGACTTCAGCTGTCTCTGCACTAGGCAGTTGCCAATTGCCTCTGCTATCCCCTGAGGGGACCAAGTCTCCGAGCCGCTTGCTGGCAGGGCTGACACAGTCTTTCCCTGATGATGAGGGACTTTGCACCCTTTCCTTCCACGTGCTGCTCCGCTTTCAGATGGATCCCCTTGGTGGAGACAAGTCGTCCTCTCCCTTTGCCCCTTGCCCCATCACACAGAATTTATTAACCCTTCCATCCCCTTGAACAGGGAGGTGGAATTACCCATGGCCAGGATTGCTGGCAACTGATCACTGAGGTTATCTCGGCAGCCTTAGTACGAAGTTCTCATTGCAAGATGAAGTAGGATGGGCAGGATCTGTCCCTCCAGCTCAAGGGAGGAGCAGGCAGAGGAGGCGTTATTGGGATGCATGACCTGGAGCAGGAGGGCAGGCATCAGGAGTAGCAACATGCAGAGGGGCTAAGTCCTTTTAACTGCCTAGGCATGGATCTGCTCTTCTCAACAAGCTGGTCACGTGGAGAAGCATCCTCCCAAGGGACAATCACTGAGGGAAAGCCCTAACATCGAGCCCCAGGTGATCCTGCTCACTGCCAGCATCCAAAGCTCCCCTTCGCCAGGCTGCCAGTGGCTGCAGGTCATGGGGCTCAGCCAGGAGGACAACATTACTTCCCAGTCAGATTTCACCCCGGGCACATCTCCAGCCGAGCCAAAACTGCCCATTACTTTCCCAGCTGAAGCCCTCATTTTGCAGACAGAAGGCCGTTTATTGCCAGATAAATAACACTGCAGCTCACAGAGCCGGCTCAGGGCGGCACAGGGACGTGGAATTGCAAGTCGGGATAATCACAGGTGTATATCATATCTCAGGGGGATGTTATATCAAAGGCATACTTGCCTGTATGAAGACAGCAGCCTGGATTTGACTCAGATACCAAGTGCTTAGTGAGCACGGCTTCACTAGGCCTCATGCCTTCTAGCTGGTGCAATTTGCTGCCCTCTCCGTGGATTGCCACTGCCCTTATCTATCCCAAAAGCTAGCGCACCGGCATGTATTTGTATTGCCCTGATGTCATTTCTCTAGCTGGCAAACGTGACAGATGAACTAGACCACTCATGCTGTTAATGGAAACCCAGCACAAGCAAGAGCCAACAGAAACACTCGTAAGTCAGAAGAGATGCTGTAATTTTCACTTGCCTGCCTCTCTCTGGATGAGGAATGGGGTTTCTCCTGCAGCCCCTGCCCCGAGCCCCAGGCCAGCTGACAGCGAGAGGAAAGGTGCCTGCAGCACGGAGCCTCCCGCAGCAAAGGGAAGGGAGGAGGATTGCTGTGTGGTGCTACCAGGATGAGCTCTTGTTCTGTTGGGGGTAAGGAAGTTCCCTTTGGCTCTGGCACTTGAGGAGCTCTGGGGCTTTGCTTGCTTTAATGCCATCCCTAGGAGATGAAGGGTTGCCTTCTGGCAGGGCACCTGTCCCTCCCGGTGTGGTCGGCTGGGGAGGGAGAACTCTTTCTTCCCTTTCGCTTCACAGGCCCTGAAAAGCCAAGCATAAGGAGGCTTTGCAAACCCTGAAATGCCAAGGGCTGGAGCACAAACGTGGGCCTTGGGGCAGACCCTTGCGGCCATGTCCCTGCCAGCAGCCCAGGCAGCATGCCCGAGGGGCTCCGTGTGCTCCAAAGCAGCCTGTCCCCAGCAGGCAGGAGGGTTTTTGTGCACCTTGTGAGCACAGGGGGTCGGGACTAGCCCAGCACCTGGTTCTGCTGTGCCAGGAGATTTGCAGCAGGAGCTGGAATCCCACCTCAGGACCCTTTGGAGGGGAGGTGTTTGGTAGCCAGGCCACTGGTTTAGTACCTTGGAGAGCTGGCTTCAAATCTTTGCTTCTGTTCATGCTTGCAATGTGACCTGAAGCAAATTGTTTTTGTGTGCCTCAGTTTCCCCGCATCATGGCAGGAATGACAGCTCTGCACCACGTTCCAGAGACCAGGGAGAGGCTGTTTGCATAAGGTGATGGTAGAACAGTGCGTGGCTTTTGGAGACGGTGCTTCCACACCACTTCTCTTCCATGCTGGGGAATTTGCTCGGGAAGCTGCACGAGAGAGAAATCCCCTCTCCTCCTGGTCTGCCCACTTGTCACCCTGGGAGAGTTCTGGCCGTGATGGATTGCTTGAGCGGGAAGGCAGGAGTGCCCTTTCTGTTTGTGTGGAGTGTGTCTAATATACTGATATATGCTGCATTCATCCCTTGTAAATATAAATCAATAAGCTGCTATATTTCAAAAGAGAAGAGAGCATGGGCCAGTCAATGTGCAGTATAAATGTCCTCATTCCCCGGGGTCCCCCTGGCTGGACTTAGGGCCGTAGTGCAGCCACCGAGGGAGGGGAGACGTGCTCAGGCCTTTCCAGCGAGCGGTGCCAAGAAGCAGGCAGCAGCACGTCAGGGTTTTCCCCGTGTCCGGACGCTGCCAAGATCCCCAGCTGCAGCCGCAGGAACCGGCCTGGAGCTGGCACCTGCGCGGCTGCTGACCCAGCCTGCCGGGACAAGGGCAAGCTGCTCGGTGCCCCTGTCTGCACCCCTTTCTGGGCCCTTTCTGGGCCATTGGCAGCAGCTTGGATCCCTCTTTTAACTTTTTCCTTGTTTTGGTCTGCTGGATTCTGACTGTGTATGTGCACACGGTGTGCGACCCAGGGTGTGCTGCTCAGTTACAGCAGCCACGTGCACAGGAGCAACGGTCTCACCTGATTTCTGTCTAAGCTGCTGGGGTGTCGATGTTTTTCATGAGTTCTCCAGGAGTCAGGGACCTTGGGGTACATGTGCATTTGTGGATCCAGAGTCCAGACCTCCCTACATCCTTTGCCCCTGCTGCTTACCTGGAAAGCCTCCTGGGCATGGGCCAAGGCTGCACCTGCTCGACAAAACCCTGCAGCCCAGGAAGTAGCCCAAGCTCCCCCGTCCTTCCCAGCAGCCAAGGGCACTGTAACCATGGGCTCATCCCGGTGAGCATCATGGGCTGAGCATCTCCCTGGCCATGGGGACAGGGCTGGGCATCGGTGTCCAAGACAAGGCAGAGGCAGGGATGTCAGCTCTTCCTAGCTGAAGCTTGTTCAGGCTCAGATAATCACAGAATCACAGAATCATTAGGGTTGGAAAAGACCTCCAAGATCATCTGGTCCAACCACTCCCCTACCACCAATGTCACCCACTAAACCATGTCCCTGAGCACCACGTCCAACCTTTCCTTGAACACCCCCAGGGACGGTGACTCCACCACCTCCCTGGGCAACCTGTCCCAATGTCTGACCGCTCTTTCTGAGAAGAAATGTCTCCTCATTTCCAACCTGAACCTCCCCTGGCACAACGTGAGGCCATTCCCTCTAGTTCTATCACTGGTTACCTGCGAGAAGAGGCCGACCCCCAGCTCCCCACACCTTCCTTTCAAGTGGTTGTAGAGAGCAATGAGGTCTCCCCTGAGCCTCCTCTTCTCCAGACTAAACAACCCTAGCTCCCTCAGCCACTTACCATAGGACTTGTATTCCAGGCCCTTCACCAGCTCTGTAGCCCTTCTCTAGACATGTTCCAGGGCCTCGATGTCTTGCTTGTAGTGAGGGGCCCAAAGCTGAACACAGCACTTGAGGTGCAGCCTCACCAGAGCAGAGTACAGGGGGACGATCACCTCCCTGCTCCTGCTGGCTGCACTATTCCTGACACAAGCCAGGATGCCGTTGGCCTTCTTGGCCACCTGGGCACACTGCCGGCTCATGTTCAGGTGAGCATTGACCAACACCATCAGATTCTTTTCCCCTGCACAGCTTTCCTCCCTCATTTCCTCCCTGTGCCAGGCTGTCTGGCCGGACCCATGCAGGGGATGGCTCAGGGTCAGTGCGGGGAAAGGAAAATCCCTCGTCAGTGCACGGAAGGGGCTGAATGCTGGCTCCAGCCACCACTGTCTGTGCATGAACACATCCACTCGTTGTTGCCTGTTATTCTTCTTGGAGCTGGCAATATTGAGGCCATTATTAACTTTACAGTAAAAATTTAAAAATAAATTAAAAAAAAAGTAAATCCACTCTGCACAACTGCAAAATGGTTGCAGATCCAAGAGCTGATAATTATACAGCAGTTTCAGATCTAGACTATTATTTATGATCAAAAAATGTCAATTTGTATAGACTCCAACATTTCACCTACTAAAAAGCTCACCCATTAATTCACGATGCATTTAAATGTTCATTTTAGGCCAGGTTTCTCTGGTTAATGCACATGATTCTCTTTCAAGTCCTTTGGAAGCCAAAGTTGAAGTTGAAAAGGAGAAGTGGCCCCTTTTCTGGAATCTTCTGCTGAGAAAAAAAAATATTAATTATCTCTCAATATTTTATTAATAATCAATTTCTTATGATTATTTTTTTAATGAGATGTCATTACATAAATGCCCTCATTTTCTGGAGTGCATTTGGTATTTGTAAGAGTCTGCGATACAGTTTGCATGAATAATTCCCATTCAACTGACTATTCCCAAACTGTTCACTTCAATTCTCTGCTATTTATTACTTGAGATGTGTGGTGGGCCATGCCATTGCTGGGCTATATTGTTAATTGGAGGAGTGTAGTTTTTCAGAAGAGATGCATTTAGGGCTAGCGGGCAGCATGGAGGACAGCATGCTACCTGCAGTTGGCAATGTGGATAAATACTCAGATTTGAGGCATTTCAGGATCAGCAAACATTTCCCTGAAGCTCTGGGTGTCTTTTAAATGGTCACATCCAGCAAGCACCGCACCTGGGCCAGGACAGCCTGAGATGGCTGCAGGGCAAGTCCTCTCCAAAACACTTCTCCCATGTTGTGAGGTAACTCCAGACTTGATAGCAACATCCAAACTTCCCAGTTTAGCACCCAATTAAAAGGGAGAAAATTACCATTTGGGGATTTCTAAACACACAGACCCTTTCAGGATTCTGTGGCCCCAAAGTAAAGGGGAAAAAAACAATCATAAAAGATTTAGGATTTATAAAGGCACCTTTCAGGACTGTGATACGTTTGTGGTTGTGCTAAAGAGCATCTTGGAAAGCAAATCTCATCCTTTCGTTGTGCAACGTGTTTCTTGGGGTCAGGAAGCAACCTCTCACCACCAGCAAAGGCTGGGCGGGGTTTCCCTCCTGTTTCTTTCTAACTACAAGGCTTTCAGCCATTCTCAGCACTGAGCAAACCCCAACGACCCTGCAAGGGCTTTTCTGAAACCAGACCAAGCATCTCAGCAGCATCTCCCCCTGCCAAAACCAGCCAGCCTAGGAGACAGCCCTGAACACCGATGGGGTGCTGTCCCCTCCCAGCACACCGTGCCCCGTGCAGGATGAGGCAGTGCCACGCTGCACCCCGCTTTGTGGAGCTGCTGGCGGTGGAGAGGGAATCCCCGCATTTCTGCGGGGGGGGGGGGGGGGGGGGGGGGGGGGAGGGGGGAGGGGGACACGGGTGATAGGACGCTGGCAGCGTTCAATAAGTCGGCTCTGTCTCAGAGCCCGCTGCCTAAGTGAGACGTTGACAGAAACAAAAGAAAGCCCGTTAGGAAATCTCTCCCCCTCCGCCTGGAAGAGGGCGAGGGTTTTGTTCGGGGGGGAAGCGGAAGGTTTGCATACATTTCAAGCCTCAGCCGAAATACAAAGTGCTTTTTGTGAACGCAAGAGAAAAGGACGTGAAGCAGGCAGAGGAGGAGGAGGAAGAGCAGGGGAAGGATGCCTCAATACAAAAAAGCTTAGCCTGATAAAATATTTAGGACGGGCTCACACATCAGAATATTAATGCTCTGCATTCCTTGTGCTTGCACTCTGTTGATCTTCATTCTCCAGTGACCTTGTTTACAGTATCTGAATTTGCAGTCTGCATTTTAATAAGGCCCTGAGAGAAGGTCTGAGACACAGCGTCTCTCTGAACCAACTTCAAAACCCTCCTCCGACTGGTGGAAATTTGGGAGGATGGGATATGGCTCCGGGGTGCCTGGCACCTCGTGCCTGCCCGGCCAGCCTTGGACCGGGAAACCGGGGCAGCGTGCGGGGGCTCCTGCATGCATTTAATTAATTTTCATTCCCACCTTGTTGCCAGGCTCGGTGGGAGCCCGGTCACCTCTGCATGGTGCAGGCAGCCCCTGCATGATGGCTGCTCCCCTTCTTCTCCAGGTGACTCCAGGGACATCGACCAGCCAGCGCGGAGCTAAGCAGCTAGAAGTGATCCAGAGCCACGGTCCCCTCGGCAGGCGCAGGAGGGGTTCAGGGGTGGCCGCTGTCTGCAGCAGCCAGTGGGAGAGCAAAGCGTGTTCCTGAACCTGAATTGCTTAATGGGCTGTGGCTGGGTCTCAGCAGGCAGTGCAGGCTCTGGGGGATGCGGGACAGATCGAGCAGCCGGCGTGTTTGTCATAGCTGTCGGCGGCTGCTGTGGAGATGCTGTCGAGGAAGGGAGCAGGCAGGAGGGAGCCAGGGAGCTTTCCCAGGGGATGCTCAGTATCCCAGTGCCCGAGTCCAAATCTGCTAGCCCAGGAGCCGACCTGCAGGAGCTGAGCTCCGGACAGGAGAGCAGCAGGGCACCGGGCACCTCCTGCATGGGTCCACGTCCACCCAGCAGAGGGTGGTGGCTGCCCATGGCTGTGCAGCCCAGGGCTGCCCGTGCTGGGGCTGTGCAAGGAGCTGTGCACATGGGGATCCCCCGGACTGGAGCAGACCTGGGAGGAGGGGAGCACCCAGCAGCTCCTCCCAAGCCCTGCTGTCCCAGCTCAGCTCTGGCCCCAGCAGACAGCCCTGCCCTGCTTGCAAAGGGTACAGCTGATGGTGAGGTTTGTGAGGTGCCCAGGCAGGGCACAGTGGGTGTCCTGGCACCGCAGGGATGGGTCGGAGCAGAAAAATAACATCAGGGCATCAGGGGTTTTTGGAACTATCCCACTGAAAGTAAATACCGGAGATGAGCTTTGTGCCAGTCACAGCCTTCCAAATACCCACATCCAAACCATTTGGAGGGTGGGGGAGACATTTCCCCAGTCCCACCCCACTCCTATTTGTTCTTACTGTTGGAAGGAATAGGAATGCCCTGTGATTTGAGAAGGGTCTGCAGCATGCCTCCTCCTCACCCTACCATGTACCATCCGCACCAGGCCTGGTGTGTCCCCACAGTGCCACAGAGGGGACCTCAGAGTCCTGGAGAACCAGCCCGGCGCATGCTGTGGTTGGTGTGCCTGCAGCCAGGAGCCCAGGCTGGACTTCCCATCCACACAGCGCTTTGCACATTTTTACTCTGACATAAATGAATGAATCCTCACAAAGCCTCTGGGAGGGAAGGGAGGATGATTTTTTTTTTTCTGTTTTACAGATGGGAAAATACAATGTTTAATCACTGGCAAAGCAAAGATAAGAGCTTGGAGCAGCTTTCTTCCAGCCCTACCACTCCCCTTGACATAGTGCCTCAGTGGATATGGGGTCACGCAGCCAGCTGGGTGTTCCTGCTCCTGTCCAGGCCCCTGCAGGAGACCTTCGCTGCTTCACCCCTCCGTTCCCCTGGGAAAAGCTCATCAAGCCTCTCCCCTTTGACTCCTCACAGTGAAACAGCTCAGGGCAATGCATCATCTTGCCTGAGAACTCATCCTACCCTGTGGCACCCGTGGGTCTCTCCTGGGGCGCGGATGACAAGCTCCACTGCCTGCCTCCTCCCCTGCGGATGGGAGCACTCACAGCCTGGGCTGGGGAGGCTCTGAGCTGGAGCCCTGAGTGGCCAGTAAAGCAGGAGAAATTGCAGCTCTGCCTTAGGTTAAAGCCATCATCCTGAAGAGGTTTGGAGATGATTTGCAAGAGCACAGAGGGAAGTTCCCTCCTCCCAGGCAACCTTCCTTCCTTCTCCGAGGAGCACCAGGCATGAGCATGTGTCTTGTGCAGGTCCCTCCTCAGGTCTGCCTGCAGAACAAGCGCAGACTGGTGACGTGTGGCCCTGTGGACCTCTGCTTCCCTGACAGTCACTTGTTCCCCTCCTGCCTCTGGCTTTTGGGCACTCCAGAACTGAATCTGAATTATAAAATACTATGAGGGAGGTCTTGTGTCCTCACTTGTGCTTCTGGGGACCATTTCCTCCAACAGTGCTCTGCTGCTCACCTACCTGGAAGCGAGCGCCCTGGCCAGGGCCAGCAATGGGGCATCCACAGCCAAGCTGGGTGTCCATGCTCAGTGACCGTGTCCCTCAGGGTCGGTGGTGACCTGGCCAGCTCCATCACTGGAGCCCAGAGTATGGTGCAGGACCCACCTCCTGCAGTGCTGCAAGGCTCAGATTGCTCTTGGTGTAATGCAAAGAGCAAAAACTGCATTGGAGAAAGTCAGGCATAGTTTTGGTGCTATGTGATGATCCAAGCAGAGGAAAAGTGTGCTGGCAGCACCATTATCCTGGTCTGAACAGTCAGAGCTCTGCACCACCAGCAAGGGTCACTTGTGTCCTGCAGGGAAGGCAGGAGCGCAGCGGGCACACATCTCTGGGGCAGCACAGAGCCTGAGAGAGCCTTGTGCCCTCTGTGATTGTTCCTGCATGTGAGTGAGCTGTTACACTGCAAACTGTGGGATGTCCAAGTTACAGAGAAGTAAAACTTATCACTTCTAAACTGCAGATGGCCTGGGACATGGAGCCACGCTGGGGACAAACCAAGAAAACCCACCCAGCCCCAGCCTTGAGATAACTGGAAAAATGATGGAGCTTGCAAAGCTCATGGCTGATTTTTGTTTTCCAGTTCAGAGCCCTTGGCACAGTGTCCTGTATTTCCAACTTGGCTGTCCGCTGTCAGAAAGGCCAGAATGTGACTTCTCATTAAGGAAAAACCCAATGCTCCTTAGGACCAATGGCTGAGCTTTCAAAACAACTGAACGGCAACATCTCACTGCCAGAAAGGTGAGATCCCATGGGACATGTCTGAGGCAGGCCACCCTGAGGTGCAGCACGCCCAAGCCCGGGCTGTGCCACCACCCACTGGTTGAACATCCCCATCTGCTCCTGGCAGTTTCCATCATGGCCACCACTTTGCCTGGTGTCTGGAGAGATGTCATTGGGAGGAGCAGGATGAGGCCACTGAGCACCTGCACTTTAGGAGCAGGGATGGGGAAGGTGGAGGTCAACCATGGGCAAAGACGTGTCCAGTGAGGGGCTCTGGGAGATGTTTTGGGGGCACAACAGTGCAATCTGCAGAGAATACACTTCAGTCACGGGGGCAAGGGGTGGCCACAGTGGGGTGCCAAGCGTGCAGAGAAGGGGGTGACCTCTTGTGGCTCAGCCCCATGGCCAGGGATGATGGGCAAGAGCTGGTCTGGGCACCAAGCTCCGGGTCAACCTGCCCGTGGGCAGGAGCCATCCTATCTGTGAAGGTCCCTGCTGCCCACAGGGCTGTTGGTGGCATGAAGAAACTGGGATTCTCCCAAAGGCAGTGGGAAGCAGAGGGCTTCAGCCATGCTGAAGCATCCAGGGCATCAGGAAAGGGGACGTGGTGATGTTAAAAGTGCTTGCAAATTCAGGCAGTCGCTGCTGAGTTCCCAGGGTGACACCACACCATGTGTGCCCTGGGCTTCTTGCCGTGCCTCACCAGCCACCGCCACCGGCTGGATGATTTGCCACAAGACCACAGCCAAACCGCTGCCAGGCACCCAGCAAGCCAACTGCTCAGCATCCTGCAGCATGGAGGAGAATGGCTCGGGGAGCATCAGGGGGTGGGAGAGCTCTGCCTGCTCTCAGCCACACCATAGCAGCAGAGATGCCACCACAACTGGCACCTGTGGGTGGCCAGAAACGTGGGGCTGAGGCTACATGGAGCTTTTTTCTTCCATAGAAGAGCCGTGAGAGCTGCATCCACTGTGCCTATGCAGAGAAGCTCAGCAGGAGGCTGAGCAACCACAGCTTGTGAGGGACAGATGGGGAAGGACTGGGAGCTGGTCCTAACACCTAGGGAAGTCCCTGTCTCCCACATGCCTCAGTTTCCTCACCTGACAAATGAGTTCAATAATGCATTCTCTTGCAACATTTGGGGTTTAAAGATGGGCTTTTAAACACAGAGTAATTGAACCATTCCCTCTTTCCCACCACACTTAACAGGGTGGGGTAAAAATTAAATGTTAGGACCAGGGCAGATAAGGACACCCTGCCCCAGCAGAGCTGGAGCAAGAGTTCTGTGTGCTCAGCTGCCTGTGTCTGCACAGTTGTCAGGCTCTCTCAAAGGTCCTGGAGCAAAGGAAAGGCCATTTTATTTTTTCACATTTCCCAATAATAATCAGGCTGGAAGAAAGCAGAACTGCAGTGCAGATAAAACACAGAAACATTTCTTGTGGTTCTTTAAAGCTCCTTGTCTCCCTGCCTGGCTCTGTGCATGAGCGAGGCTGGTCCTCAGGCAGCAGGGTGAGGGGATGGGGCTGCAGGGCCAAATCTGTCTGTCCATCTGTGTGCAACCTGTCCAGCACATCTGGGGCTCAGAGCAGCAGCAAAGTGCCCTGGCAGGCCCTGACCGACTGCGGGGAAGGTCTCATCTTGTCCCTCAGCTCCTGGAGGTGCTGAGGTCCATCAGCACAACCCCCAGGCAGCAGCAGGCAGGTGAGTGCTCCCCACAATCCTCTCGCACTTATCCAGCACCAAGCACTGGGCACAAAACCCCCAAAGCATCAAAGTGTTCCCCGAACTGGAGCTGGAGGGACATGGGCAGATTCAGACCTGGCATGGGAAAGGGAGGAAGCGTGGGGCAACCTCTGTGAGGGATGTTCCAGGCCACCCTGGAGAATGCATTTTGGGGTACCTTTTCCTCCTGCCACAGGGAAGGATGTGCTGCTCGGTGCACTCCGTCTGCCCTTTGATATGTATGGTGCATACAGAGGTGTGCAGAGCCAGCGGGTCCCCAGCTGAGAGATGCTGGCTACGAGTGCAAGAAATGCAGGGGCAGAACCATTTCCATGTGCAACATGGAGAAACCCTTGGGGAAAGGCAGCTTGTCTGCCTGCTGCCTGCTATGGGCTTATCCATCCCCGTGGGTTTGTCCATCCCCACGCCAGAACTCTGCCTCCCTCTCCTCCTCACCCCACTCCTCCAGAGCTGGCAGAGCCTGGGCGAGGGACGGCGGTGATTTATTTCAGAACATTTCTTGCCTGTTGAAAGCCTGACCTCAGATATGGAGAGACGACATGGGGAAGATGTACGAGTGTCTCTCAGCAAAAGTGCATCAGAGAAATTGAGCGTGAGCTGCCATCAATCTGCCCGGGTGCAGCAGCCCCGTGCAGCAGTGAGGGGACCGGGGCCGGGAGGGATTTGGCGAAGGTCACCTGGGAGCTGACTCAGCCTCCGCTCCCTATGCCCGTCATCCATCACGCCGCCGGGGAAGAGGCAGGGAGCAGAGGCTGGAGGCAATCTCCTCCTCTTCCCTCATCCATTCCCCTTTACAGCTTCATTTAGGAGACTGAACAGACACGCCGGCACAAATGTCACTGGGGGCACGGCCAGCGACAATTTTTCGGCAGCAGTAACAAGCCCTGACAGGCTGCAGTGGAGAGATATCGCCCCAGCCAGGCCCCCTGCCCAGGGACCCCAGGGATTGGGACAAGGACAGGATGGATGGGGACATGGGGACAGAGGTGACAGGAGGGTTTTTCCCTCTCTGACTTCAGCTCGCACAGCACCAGCATTGAACGGACAGGTCGCAGGACAACCTGCAGATTCTCCCCCCCAAAAAGTGGGGGCTAGAATAAAGCTGAGCTCCTCTTAGGAGTTTCTGGAGGAGTAGGAATCTGAGAGGAGCTGTCTCTCCCTGCTGAATCAACAGCACAATATGGATTTGCTTTGCCAAGCCCCGTCCTGAGGCCAGCCTACCTCCACACCCCGCAGGCAGGTTTCTGCTTTACCTCCCAGGAAGGCCAGCCCCTGCAGGGAGCCCGTATTCCCTCAGAGCAGGCTCTCCATCATGCCCATGCCAGGGGAGGTCCCAGGCTGGGGCCAGCACAGCTCAGAGAAGCGAGCTCCTGGTTGAGACTGGGATGCTCCCACAGAGTGCCTGAACCTCAAGAGGAGGTTGTCAGAGGGTGGCCTGGAGAACCAGGGTCTGAGTTCAAACCTCCATCTGTTTTGTGAAGTGAGAGGGTCCACTGCAGGGGGCTGGACTGTCTTTGATACCCAACATGGTTCAGCAGACTGCTGTAAGAGAGAAATGCCCCTTCTGTAAGCAGAAAAAAAAAAAGTCCACAGGGCTTCTTGCTATCAAATCTTACAACTTAGCATAGACACTTCCTTGACTCCTTCAGTAACTGTTGAATGTCTTTTGATTACTCCTTGTGGAGCAGGAGGGGGAATCAGGCCCTCCTCTGCAGGCTGGAGATGGCTCCGCTCTTCTCTAACGAGCTGTCACTACCGCCAAGCGCAAGCATCCCCGTGCCTGGCCAGGTCCCCTGGGGCTACGGTGGAGCACCATGAGAGCACAGCCCACTTGCAAGCACAGCCTCATTGTCCTCCAGCTGTGGTGAGCAGCACACATGGGTCTGCATCGCACCCCAGGGCGGCTGGTTTGCAGCCCTCCCACTGCTCCCCTCCGGGTGGCATTTCTGCATGTCGCAGTTCGGCACCCACTGCCTGCCTGCCTGCTGCCTGGGTGCTCATGGGTCCAGCAGCTCCGTCCAGCCTCCTGAGCTCCTGCTCCGTGTTCCTGCACTCATTTACAATGATGCTCTGAATACACAGGCAAGGAAATGATGTTGAGTCCAACCCCAAGTGCAGCACCCACCATGCAAAGAAGCATTCTTAGATTTTGTCTTTCTGCAAAGGGCGTCCCCTGATGTTAGCAAATGGCTGGCTGCACGTTGGGAAGGACTGCACCTTTCTTCATTGCTGGAACTAAACAGAGGAGCCCGTAACCTGACACACTTTCTTGTTTAAGCTAAAGACCACCTGTAAAGTCCTTGCAATACTCCATGTTCACACCAGTAAAGCCAATGCATTGCTCCACAACCCCAGTGAGCTCGCCCAGAGCTTTGCTCCAGCAAGCTGCAGTTTCTCACCACCCAGCCTGAAGTCTCCACTCCCCTTTCGTTTCCCAGTTCACAGCAGTGCCATGTGTGACAAGACCACCAGAGGTCTCAGCACCAAGCAGCCCCATTTCTCACCTAGCCCGCATTTTAGCTGGTCACCTTCCGGTAACGTCAAACAGCACCTATAAAAGAGTGCAATTTCTGCGTGTGATGATGGGAATTGTGGCCAATCAGAAGGTTTTCAAAAGTCCTCAGCCTAATGAAGATTGTATGTCCCATTTTCTACAAGAATCCAGCCCTGTCTGAGCCTGAGTCTCTCAGACTTTTAGCAAGTGTCTTTGGAAAAGTGCAAAACGTTACATCTACAGAGAGCATGTGGTGGTTTCCACCAGGCACCTCGCTGCAGTGCCAGGCACATTCATACTTCTGTGAATCTGGCCCCAGATTACCTTAATATCTTCACAGATCAGAAGCTGTGAGAGTAATTGATTCTTCACTTCATTAGTTAAACTGAAAAAAGTATTAAGAATTACAGAAGCTATGCGAAACTGGTTGACCAAACACTTATTTTGCTCTGAACAGGTAAGCTTATCTACCTGTTTTTTTGTATTAAATGTGAATGATTTTGAAAAGAAAACATTAGGATTCAAAATGGAAAATCAAAACCTCATTACCTTTTAGAATTTTCTTTTGCTAAAATGATGCCACTTTTCTGTTACTTCATGGAATTTTGCAGACAGATTCAGTGACACCAAAATGCCATTTTTTTTTCCTGGTGAATAAACTATTCATTCAAAAGAAGGCATGCAACTGCCCACAAGGCTCGCTGTTGGTAAAGCTGAGAGGTTTTGCTGTGTGCTCTAAAGCACTGCTGTTTAACAGAGGCACTGGACCCTGCAGCAAATCCTCCAGGCTGGGTCAGTGGGGCACAGCCTTGGCCACATCCACCTCTGAGCTCTTGTGCTCAGAAGCTCCAGGGCTCACAGGGTTCTGGCACCGGGATTTGTGGGAGGAGTGGAGGGAAAGGTGCCCAAAAGGACACAGAGAAGGAAACTGCATGTCCTTGGGGCCCTGTTGGATTGGGACTCAGGAGCCTCAGTGGGAGCAGAAGGCTGCCACGAGCTGTGGGCTTGCGTCCCATGCAGAACAGGAGCGTTGGGAGTGTGCTCCTCCCTTAGCATGGACACCCACATCAGATTTCCAAGCCAGAAGCAAAGCCGACCATACTCTCTACAGACAATGGGAAGACATCAGGACCTTCCTGCGAGCTGAGATGCTCTGGAGGCACTTGTTCACCTCTGTGGGCTGAAAATGGAGCTCGGGTCCAGCCAGGCTCTCGGGGCACCCTGCGGCCAGCGCACCTCCGGGGTGGCAGCGCCGAGACTCCAAGCACCATGTGGCTCTCCCACAGCTTGGCGGGCTGCGAGCAGATTGAGCTGTTTGTTTTGCCTTGTCTGTCTCTTTATACATCCCCAAGTCCCCAGTGACTCTGACAGCAGCTTCCAACACCGAAGGCATCCTTGTTTTCATATATCTGTTAAATAAAATGTCAGCAGGTGACAACACATGCTTCGTTGGTGCTGTTCTGTAATTTAACAGATTTAAGAGTGGATCAGAGCCTGATTCCACATCCACATTTAGTAGCTACTTTCAATTTTGGCACTATTTCATATGCACTCGTTGCACCGCACTGTTTGATCTGCACTGGCTAAACTTGTGTCCGATAAGCTGCTGTAGGGTTGCATTCATTCAGCTACACCCAATCTAGCACAGATGTGTTGGTGGAGCACGGTTCCCTCCCCAGCAGTACTGCCACCTACTAAATCAGACCCCAGGAAAGCATGAATGAACACATGCTAGAGGCTTTCTCCAAACATCTTTCTCCAAAGCCTTGTTTTTCCTTTTTTGCCAAACCGAGATATATCTTTGGCATAAGCCAACACATTCTTTTCAGTGACTCTGTTCATTTGAGACCAGTGTAATGCAATCTGGTCTTGTCGCTTAGATTTTTCAATTTAAAAATGGACTTCATATAACCATAAAACAGAATCTGAGCTAGTAACGGAAGACTTTTCCTGTACTGGGAGCAGGAGCTGGGAAAGTGATGGATGAGCCCAAGACCCATTTGCTGGTCTCATCCAAAGCAGTAGCTCTGTCAATCAGAGCCCACATTTTGGGGAGAGTAGATTTTTTCCTTTCGAAGTGGCATATAAAAAAACTACCCCTGACCTTCGCTCCCCTGATCTCAGTCTAATGCTCTGGAAGCTCCCCACAGCCACTGGTTGTCTTCAGGTGAATATTTAATTTATAAATCTTGCATTTTGTAGCTGAAGAAAATATAATATTTGCATTCTTTGTGTGGGAAGGTTCCAACACAATCCTCTAGCAATCCTTGTTTTCAGCTGACACTGCTCATCATGACTAAATACAAAACTTTTAATACCAGTTACCATGGCCATGAACTTCATTTCTATTGTGGTGTATTCACATCTCTTCTTTTGTTCGTTCTGCAGCACACGAGCTGCTGGACTCCTGCCTGGCTGCCTGGTGGTAAGTGAACTGCCCTGATATTCCCTTTAAAAGCATCAGCAGAAAACCCTTTTTTTACATTTATCATTGTAGTACTGCAGGTCTGTGAAGTATCAATTAGCTGTGTTGATTTTTCAACTCTTTAAACCACCACATAAGCACAGTGGTGAGGGGCTTAACCCAGCTATCACCTTCCAGCATCCTCTGTGATGTTAATTTATTTCCAGACAGGTTATTTGCAGAACAGGAGCTGGCATTTTGACTCGCTTGGCTCTAGCTCGGTAGCTGGAGTCGCTCTGACTCCTTCTAAAACTTGTCCACACTCTGGTCACACTTTGTGCTGTTTCTCCACAGATGAAAACATTGGTTATGCAAACCCTGGTGCCATCAGAGATTGTTGCATTTTCTGGTGAAAACTAGCAGCAAACAATTGCCTAAAAGACAGCATCTTCCAAAAGGCGTGCTGAAGGTGTGTATAAACCTTCTCTTTTTTCAAACAGCCCTTCCCCAGATCCTGTTGCTGCAGGAGGAACAGAAAAGCATTAATCATCAGCCATTTCTCCCCGAAACTCTTCTCTGCAGGTCATGGGAAATGTCCCCCTGTGACATACTCAGTTAATTAATTTGTGTCTGTATGCATGAGAATAATTGAGTCTTTTTCTTTTTTTCCCATGGTGTTTAGCAAGTATCTTCACTCTGCCATGTGCAGGGTTAGCAGAGCGATAAGCCCACCTTAGCCTCTGCTTTGGGAGCGGAGATTTTGGGGACAGCTCTGCAGTGCGTGCTGGTGCGGGTGGCATCGCACGCTCCATCCCTCTGAGGCTGTCCTGCAGGGGGTGGCCATCCCAGCCCCATCAGCCTTGGGCCACCCGCGTGCTCCACGCTGCGGTGGGGGTGCTGCCAAGCCCTGCACTGCCTGGCTTTCTCTCCTTGGCAAACTCAAATTGATTTCTCAAGAGCTCGTTCTGGGGCTGGAGTGGTCTGTCCCAGCGCCGTGTCTCGGCTCCCCGTCTCAGCTTGGAATCCCATCAAGGACCCATTTACCATCCCCAAAATTGCAGAGCCCAGGCTGGGTTGGTGGCAGATTCCTCTCTGCATTCACCTCGGTTTTGTATTCTTTGTGACAAACATCGCTTTCAGAGGTTCATTATCACGTGAAGTGCAGCTCTCCGCAGGAGCCGGTGCTGCGGTTTCACAGCCTCCTTTGCTCAAGTTCACCGAGCGCTATTAAAACCATTGAGTGCTTCAGAGCCAGCTATTGTCAGAAAATAGGGTTACCTCCCGAGTGCCTCCATTTGGCTGGCAGACAGAGCAAAGCACTGTTCAGCCTTGTCCAGCTGCCCTCCGCCTTTCCGGAGGGCTCCAGCTCCGAGGGGCTGTTGACTTGGCTCGCCCATTCAGCGGTTTCTTGGCTCGCTCTGCTCCTGGCAGTACAGCCGAGCTCCGAGGAGGTCATGCTCTGCTCAAATGGATCCGTGCCCTATTGCACGACCCTTTAAGCAACACAGCATCTCGGCCCAGCGCCAGGCAGATGCTCGGGTCCCCACTCGGGCTGTCAGGATGCACCCTCTGCTTCGTGCCTCCCGTTCCTCAGCCCTTTCCACCGCACAGACGGACGGAACCAGCCCCTTTGGTGCCCCGCTGCGCTTCATAATGTGCAAACATGCCAAAAGGAAGCAGCCGCTCTCCTCTGCCCTAGGAGGGCTTCACACTGCAAGAGGAGAGAGATTCAGATGGTCTTGGGGGGTCCCACAGCAGGGAGAGCAGCAAACGTGCCACCTGGCTCCGTGTAGGACAACCTGCCTCCTCACCCTTTCTATTTCTATAGCTGTCACAGCAGCCCAGCACTTCCGAGCAGGCAGAGGCCGTGTGCATCCAGCCCGTCGAGCTGTCACCATCTCAGAGTGACAGCCGCTTCACACGCCGCCAGACAGACAGGGCTCAGCACCCTGCCTCCTGAACCGGGGCTGGGGGCAGAGCTGGCAGGAGGCTGAGCTCAGCTCGCGCTGGGGCTGACGCCGGGCCAGGAATTACGCACGCAGACCAGCTGCCCTCTTTGCTCACTGGCAGCACACATTGCAGACCCAGGACTGCAGCTCGGGGAAGCTCCCTTGACTTCTGCAGAGGCAACATTTCCGCAGACGTGTCCAAAGACCTGCTGTTGGGGCAAAGCGTGTGCCAAACCTTCGCTTGGCCCGTCCGTCCGTCCATCCACCCACCCTCTCTGCAACTTCATGTGGCTCTAGCTGGCTCTGCTTCTCCCTTTCCCTCCCTGGGTGAGTGTGGCTGCCCTGTGACAGGTCAAGGTGACTCAGCCACCAGGCAGCACTGCTCTCTGGGGACATGCTGTAGGGGCAACACCAGAAAATTAGGGCATGAAAGGAAAGCACTGCAGAGCAAAACCTATTGTTTTGAATGTCCTGGAGTTGTTCATCCTCTGAAAAGGAAAACAGGACATGAAAACAATTTAAAGAAAACCTTCAAACAGTCAAAGCCAAGCTGGTGTAGAGACATACTGCAAACTCAGGCAGGCAGCCCTGGACCTGAGAGCCCCTGAGCATCATGAGCATGTCCTTACATCACAGCCACTGACCGTGGGAATCACATACTGTGCTGGAGACCAAAGCACAGGACAGCTCGGCATGGTCACCTCTACACCATGTGGGATGTTCACAGCTCCAGCCCTACCCCTTGAACCATACCGGAGTGCAGCTGTACTGCTGGGGGAGAAGAGAATTCATTAAAATACATTCCTGTGAAGGAATAGCACTGGTATTAGAGTCTATCAATAATGATTCACTAGGCCATGATAGCAATGAAATTGCAGTGATAAAGGGTGACAAAATATTGTAAGATATGTGCATTGAGGTTGTGGAGCAAATTATCTGATCGGAGGAGCAACACATTAGGACATGCGTGAGGCTGTCTGCTGCACACAGCGGAGGCTACCAGAAGACACGGGGAACACATGGTGGTTTTCGCTGGACAGTCCCCTTGGGCTGGGGATTGCCCACAGCACAGTGCTTGCACACAGCCTCCCCCAGGAGTCCCTGCTGTGGCCATCTCCCCAGTCATCACTGCAATACAAGCGATTAATTATTAATGGCTGGTGATGAAGAGCAATACGCGTCCCTTCCAAACGCCCTGATGTGGATTTGCTTTCTGCCTAAAACACTTCTCTGGGGACATCCCTGAGTGCTCGCTGCTGGACTTTGGGTTCCTCACGTTGTTGCAGAGAGCTCCAGGCACAAGCACGCAATTGCCTCTGGCAGCAGCTGGGCAGAATAGAACAGGCAAATTCCTGCTGCCTGCCTGATAGCTTTGCTATGCCAGAGCCCTAAAAAGTGGAGCTGGCTGCTGAAGGAGTGCCCGGCCATGTGCAGTGGGGTTGGGGCAGCAGGAGGAGCTGGTCCAGGTCTCCTTGCTCTCCCCCCAAACCCTCTGTCTCCTTTCCCCAGCTGGGACACCCTGTCCCCTTCCAAGGCAGCGCTGCTGCTGCTGCTGAGCAGCCCTGAGCCGCCTCTGGCTGCAGGCCAAGCCGAGTTGCAGGGCAGCAGCAGAACAGCGATGCAGAGGAGCTGGGGAGGGGGGTCTGGCTGGGAATCCCCTGTCCCCATGCACAACCCATCACAGTGACACCCCCTTCCCAGCCCCCCTCACCCCAATGCACAGCAGCCTCCCACTGCCGATGCCCCACGTCCCTGCCCTGCTGCCTGCTGTTTGCTGCCTGTTACGATCAGGTCCCCCAAGCCTTTCCCTTGGTGCCAGCTCGGGATTGATGGGGCTTAGGATTGCAAGCAGTAAAAACGTGGTGTGGAAACTGCAGAGCATAAAAGCTGCCCCATAAAGAGCAAAGGCTTCTTCTTTTCCTCCTTGCAACCTGTAAAACATCTAGTAAATCCCAGCACGCACTCCCAATGCGGCACAGAAACCTAATCCAAAAAGCCCAGGAATATCCCGTGATTAGGTGCACGTTATGAGTAATGGTTTTAGCGAGGGCCAGTGGGAGCTCTTCTCCAACTTGCTCACAGCTTATGTGATCCAGCTGGGGGAATCTCCTGTCCTTGAAATAAAGCCACCTGTCCATAACTCATTGCTCTGCTTATGCCACAGCATTAAGGGAACACGCTGATGTTACGACCAAGCTAAATGTGTCATGAGAAACCAAGGGGGAGATGGGGAAGGAGAGAGCACCGCGAGCCACGTTGCTTTCTCCTTCCCCTAATGGACTCGATAATCGACTGGCAGTGGGAGAGAAAGTGCTCTGGCGAGGCAGTGTGTGCAGCGGGATGCTCTCCTGCCAGCATGCCGTGCTGGGGAGGAGGCAGCCCCAGGGGAACGGGCAGAGCCAGGGCTGCAAGTGGGGCTGAAGGAGGAGCCCCAAGGAGCTTGGAGGTACAGGGGTAATTTGGGGGGGTCTGCATGGGATGGCAAGCAATTGCTGAAGGGGGAAAAATCACCCTCTGCCCGCACGAGAGATGCACCGTGGACGTTTGCTGCAGTTCTGCCTTCTGGGACGTATCCTGCCACACGGATGCGCCTCCATCTGCAGCGCTTTGTGGAGCTGGGAGGGAGGGTGGGAGATGCCAGGGTGTGATGCCAGCCTGCACGCAGCTCTGGCGAGCGGCAGCTGCTCGGGATGCAGAGAAATAGGTGGTCCTTGGTGAAGGTGGCCATGGGAGGCAATCTCTGAACTAGGGGTATGTGCCCCCTGATCCCCCTTATGTAAAGCATTTGCTGAGGTCACTGCTGTCCCCAGCTCCTCCACAGTGGCTCCTGGAGGGCCTCAATGACATGATTATCCCTCCTTAACAGAGTATTTTCAAAGCCCAAGGAGGGCTTTGCTCACTAATCTGGCATTCAGTGCAGATAATAGGCTTTGAGAGAAGCCCTCCTGGAGTCTATTTTAAGGTGGTTTTGTAGCATGTTGTCTGTCACAGCAAGAGCCATCCTGCTGCAGTCCTCCCAGGACACGCTCTGCAGTAACACGTCCACTGCTCCCTGCCTTTGCCCCAGGCCCTGTGGGCTGGAGCAGGATGCAATACAGGGATGCCGTGCCTGGCCCCATCCCCTACAACTGCCCAGCCTTGCTGAGCCTCCATGTGCCCCTCTCCAAAAGGTTTAAGGGTGTCTCCTTCCTCCAGGTCTCCTTGGCAAGAGGGTGGAGGTGGGGAGGACACCTCCCAGCCCTGCAGCAGGGCTGCAGCATGGTGTTTGCCCAGCACCTTTGGCTGCAAGGTGTCACCTTGGCAGGGATGCCCAGCTCCAGCCCTGTGATCCAGCCTGGGCCAAGAGGTAATATGTGTCTGGCCAGGGGGTTCTTCTGTATCTGGGAAGGAGCTGAGGCTGTTTGGGAAGGGGAGGCTCTCCAGAGAGAGATGAGGACACAAAGTGCCCCCAAGGAGTGGTACACCTCCAGGGATGCAGGAGGAAAGGAGCTGTGATGTGCCCCCTCTCACTGGCATGGAGAAATACTTGGGATGTGGTGACCCTGTGCTCTCCTATGATGCTCCACAGTTCCAGCTCACACATCGCCTTGCTTTTCAGGCTCACGTCACATTTCAGGCTGTGGCACAAGGCTGGGGAGAAAGGGCACAGCCCGGGGACACCTCTGAGGTAGGGGTGTTGTATCGCACGCACCCCACACAGCCCTCGGCTCCCTGAAGCCTGCACAATCAGGATTTCCCAGCCTGCCGAAGTGGAGCCAATGCATTTGCAGCAGCGTGCGGGAGCCCTGAGCCAGCTTGGCACCGGGGGAAGAATGACTCATCTGCTCCTTCTGCTCCACTGGGAGCCGGGCTGGGAATACACCAGTGCCAGCAATCCTCCCAGGTAGGGGCAGTCTCACCCGAACCTCAGCCCTGGTGTGACACCCCCTGCAGCCCCAGCAGTGCCACGCAGGGGCACGCACCCACCTGGGACCTCCTTGTCCCATTGCACGCACCCGCAGGGGTTGCGCTGGGGACAGACACGGTGTGGTTATAGCCTAGGGGTCTCCCCAGCCTCACCTGCCTCACCCACCCTGCCTCTGCAAAGAGGAGAGCAGGAGGACGATGCTGTGGTTTGGGAGAGAGGCACTGGCTCCTAGACACAAGCACTCGGGCATGGGGAGCCGAGGACAGGCTGGGTTGGCGGAGGGGTGGCTGGGCTGTGTGTCCGTCCCGGTGTGCACTGCCAGAGCCGCCTGGATTTGTGGACTGGAATAGCATGAAGCGATGCTGAAAATCCGGGTTAATCTAAACTGGCTCCAAAGGCCAGCTCGCCGAGAGCTGCCTCTTTATCTGCAGTGCGAATCCAAATCCACCGCGGGCTTAACTCGAGTCTTGGCAGCTTTATGTCGACTCTGATTAGCTCACACCACCTTCTTTGCAGCTTTCTGACCCTCAGCTGTGGAGGCTGTCTCCAGATTTGTAAATACCTTATATTTACAAAACAGCGAAACAGTGCTCAGGAGGCCCTGGGAAGGGCAGCTCCCGAAAATACCACCTGGCCTCCCTGAGTGCCACCATCTGTAAGACGTGGTCCAACATCCTTTGAGAACCAGAACACTGCACGGGGCAGGAGAGCACCCCACACCGCGAACCCCTGCCTGAATCCCACCCAGCCACATGGAGCTGGCACCAGCCGGGCTGTTGTCTGACCTGTCTTGGTGTGGGATGTATGATAATGGGAAGGCGTCTGGGGACATTGCCTCTGACCAGAGGAGCTATGGTTTGTGCTTTAGACCTGCCACTGCGGGTCCTGGGTCAGAAGCACAGATCTCACAAGGCAGGCAGCAGTTGGAAAGCTGCCACCGTTGCTGTAAGGAGGGCAAGGGCAACAACTGGGTGAAAGGCAACTTTCTGATAAAGAGGGGAATTCGGGGTGATGATTCCCATGTTTCAGCCCTCCAGAGCCCCTCTGCTCCTCCTCCTCTGCCCTGTCTCATTTCCACTGGCACATGGGCCACCAGACTGGTGTGCTGTGTCCATGTGGTGCTGAGTGGAGCTGGACCAGAAAAGCCCAAGGAGCTCCTGGGCTAAGCAGACTGGGCTGAAATTTAGAGAGCAAAAGAAGGAAAACCACTCCTTTCCATGAAGAAACAAGAGTTTAGACACTCCACAGGGCAACCACTACAGTCTCCAAAGGGCCAGAGGACACCCCGCTGATGGCCTCGGCTACAGAGACCCAAGAGCTGTGGTCTCTGCAGAGCATTTCTGTGTTCAGGAGATGCTGTCCCTGCAGATGTGTTCAACTCTGCACTCGTGTTACATTTGGGTGCACAAACAGGAGCACATGTGAACAGAGCCCTTGCAAAGAGCCAGGGACCTTCCTGTGAGATAAAATCTCTCCCCCTTTCCCCATTTGCTTGTTAACCGTATGGCTCCAGGCCCCAGGGAAGCCGACTGGGACAGGAGGTGGTGAACTCCTTACAATTACGTTTCGCTGCTACCTGACAGACAGCTGGTATGATCAGTCCTACTGTGCCACCCGGCCACCCAAACGTGTGCCTCACATTTCTCAGTAGATGGTGACAGAGCTCTCCTTCTCCTGCAGTCTCTGGAGCTTAGGATAGTGCTCTGCACCAGCCCTTGATGGTCCATTCTTGATTTGAGCAGCACGTGCCAAGGACCTGGAACCACTTGTGGTTCACTGGGGAGGTGGGCAGGGCTGGACACAGAGGAGGATGCAGTGCCCAGCCTGAATGTACAACAAGACACGGCCCTCCTCGTCCAGCCGGAGTGAACACAGACACAGGGGGATGTGGGCTGACACCCCCCATCACAGAGACCCACCAGGACCCTCAGTGGCACTGAAGCACAGGTGGCCATAAAGCCAGGAGGATTGTGTCAGCTGCTTGAATAGAAGGTGCAGATCTGTGGGTACTGGCTCTGAGAAAAGCTGACACCACTGCCTGAGATTACTAACCACACCGGCCCTTCTGGGAGGTCCTCAGATGACTGTGCTGGGCCATCCCTGCTCTAGCAGGGGTTGGCAATATGCCATAATTAAGTGGGCACAAGTCTAATCAGTCTTCAGTGGCATACAGACTTGGACAAACACACTGCTAGTCCCTCTTATCGCCCCCCAGTAGGAATAAGCAACGTGTTAAATTATGGCAAAGCACCAGCGGGGCACAGGCTGTCACCCGGTGACTCTTGCTGCTGCAAGGAGCAGTGCTCCAGCTGAACACGATGGTCCCAGCGGGTTGAGCAGAAGGCGGCCCCAGATTGTGTCATTTGGCACAGGAGAACCAGCACCTTGTCCAGAGCCCAGCAAGGGGACAAGGGCACCCAGCTCTGGCCCAAGGGTGTGTGACAAGGAGCATCCTCAGACAAGCAAGATGACAGCATCCCCAAGCAGTGAGCATGCAGCCCTCCGAGAGCAGCAACACTTCTTTCCCCAGGCTGGTGAAATACTGGTAACAAGTCCAGCTGGTGGGATGCTGCACACATCTACAGCTGCATGTTACACCGGAACAGTTTTTGGGTTCTCTTGCTCTCCCAGTCAGAAGGAGGGTGCTGGGCCCTGGCCCTGGCCAGGCTGCCCCTCGCTGCCCTGCAAAGCAGAACTCTTGCTGCCTTTCTGCACACAGCAGGGCTCGGGTGCAGGGACCCATGGAAGCCCCCCGTCCTCCTGCCCCTGCCCCTTCCCACCCCGCCGAAAGGCCGGGCAGCAGAGGGGTTAAGGCCGCAGCGAGTCTGCACTCTCCACCATCAATCCATCCTGCAAATCTGACGGCCCCATCTCTTCAACGGGCCCAGATTGATTTCTTGACTGGGAGCAATGAGCAGCTTCACATGAAAAATGAGGCTTTGCGCCGTCAATAGAAGTTCTAATTACAACTTAAATCCAGGACATTCTTTACAGCGCAGACCAGATTTACAACGGCTTGCAGGTGGGCGTGCAGCTCTTTCTAATTAAAAGCAGCACGCATTGCAGATTGCTTCAGACGGGCCATTTCCAGCTACCCAGCACTGCAAGGGCACTGAGAACTTCTGGCATTGAGCTTGCAAGGGAGGTACCAGGCACCCCAAGGGCACACAGTACTGCTTGCTTTGGAGCAAAAGGGGAAGGACAGAAAGCTCTGATTTCCTCCTCTTTTTCTTCTGTCCTGCTTCTGCTGAGGTTGCCCACTCTGGGTGCTGGATCTTGGCTAAGCAGCTCCATGTGCCCAGCACCTCCCTGCTGGGTCACCTTATGTCATTTTCCATGTGCTGTGCCACTGGAGAAAGGCAATCCAGCTGGGGACACATGCTGTGACAACATGGGACTCCCCCTGAGAACCAGGCAGGGGCCCAGAGCCTGCTGCGAGGATGCTCTGTGGGGTCACCTGGAGGTGGTGGAGGGTAGATCCTAAGGCCTCTTTCCAGTTCTGCCATGAAGGCTCACCCGTGCCTCAGTTTCTCCACATCTGAATTAGGAGAAATGTCTTTCTTTCAGTCTTTCCAAGGGAGAATGGCAGGGAGGTGTTCTGATAACAGGCTGTGCTGGAGGAGCTCTGTCAAAGTGAGGTGGTGGCATATCACAAGCCTGGATGTCTCACATGTTGTCACCTCTGTGACACTTTTGGAAAGGTCTACCCGAAGAGGTGCTGCTGTTGTCTTACCCTCGCTATCCCCATCCCAGGGTCTCGGCTTCCACTGTCTCCCACTGCAGCATGGCCCAGCCAGCCCTCACTGCTCCTCCTGGTGCTCAGAGCATCCCTGCTCCCAGCTCTGCTCCTCCTCCAGTGGAGTGGAGAAGATCCTCCTGGGCACTTCTGTCTTCAGCACAGGCTATGTGGAGCTGAGGGGGGTTACCGGGAGCAGGGAGAGAAGTGATTTCATAGGGCTGGAAATATAATTAGGCTTGCCATGGGCTGCTGCTTTTAAGAGAAGAAAATCCCTCCACCGAAAGTCTGCTGGAGGTTAGTGGTGATGAAAATGCAGTGTGTTGGAGCTCTCCAGAAATCAGCCCTACCTTGCTAGGGACTGAAGAGATGGAGCTGTGTTTAGAGTCCAGAAGGGTGGTGGACAGCTCTGTGAAACTGATTCTCCAGAGCTTTCCCATGGGGAGCTCAGAGAGGCAGAAAGGTGAAGCTGGAAGCTGCTATCCAAGGCACCTATCTGTGTCCTGGATCAGAGCCTGGCTCAAAGGCAACCAGCTGTGCCTGCTGGCTGGGAGCAAAGAGCTGCATGTGCTAGGTGACAAGGGGAGGACAGGGGGTCTGCCCAGTGAACAAAGGCAGCCAGCTACCACTGGGACAGAAGGGGCAGGCGGCTCGCTGCATCCTGCAAAAAAAAGGCACCACCAGCCAGGAGACAGATTTATAGCCAGCAGCCAGTGGGATGTGACCCTTCCAGCAGCCTGCCAGCTCAAGAGAGGCCACAGATGCCTGTGAAATGTGAGAGAGAGGAAGGCCATGTTAGGATGAGCAAGAAATTGTCCTCATGACTCAGCTCGTCTGGACCCGACCTCACCGCAAACAGCTGGGGGGAGCCCGGGACATCCTGGATGGAGAACCTCAGAATCCCTCCTCAGTCTTTCAGATTTCCTGCCTGAAGCAAGATAAAATGGGTCTTGTCATCCAGCCCCTGATGTGGGCGAGCAGTTACCAAGCCCAGATGTGACCAGCCTCATCCTGACGCGTCTGCTGCGATTTATCAACGCTGGTGAGGATGTCAGCAAAGTTCACGCACGTGGTCCCCACTCCCACGTGGGTCAGGGTGCCTCCTGCACCAAGCTGGCCACCCTGTGAGCACATCAGCTCTGCATCACTGGGCAAGACAGAACAGGGGAGAGCCCCTCAGAGCTGATGAGCCTCAGACCTGTTATCTCCCATGACAGCCAGGGCACAACGGGAGAAATGGAGGCCGGGACTGGTTTCTGACCCAAAGCTGTCCAACTACTGCAAGCCTCAGGGTCCATAGGGGAGGCTCAGACTCAGGCTTTCAAGCCCTCCAGAAGATGCCCAGGGCTGCCTGGGGTTAAGCAGAGTCATCCTGCACCCTAAGGTAGGCTCTTGTGCCCTCAGTGAAATAGCTCTGGGCAGGGATGTGGACATGGCCACAGCACATTGGGCTGTTTTATCTTGGGGATGAAGAAAGTGGGAGGCTGATTCTTTGGGATTCAAATGGGATTCTGTTGGCTGTAAGAGGTGCATCAAAAGCATACTTATGTTCTTGGTAGACTTCAGCCCTAAAGAGTATGGGTCAGTGTCTTTGGAGGATTTTGTCTCTGAGCAGGAAAGGACGTTGAAGCAGATGTTTTCCATGCTTGTACCCAGTCTGCAAGGAGACCTATTAGAGAAAAATTGGTATAGACTTGTTATGGAGGATTTCTGGAGCTCCACAAACATGAAGCCATAGCTGATGGTACCATCTGCAGTGCTTATGAAGCTGAGCTACGTTTTGGAGAAAAGTTTCCATCATTCAAAACAGTATGTGTTTTCTTCTGAGCTAACCTGCCTCCCATTTCCGTTTTCATTGCTGTGGAGTGACCTGTGCTCAGAGCTGGGTTTGGCTGCCCCCTCCAGCAGCCTCCCAGCAGTGGCTGTGCCTGCCAAGCGAGGCAGCATAGAGACAGCCTCGCAGGAGCCCCAGTCCTGGGGAGGTGCTGCAGGAGCTCTGGGGGTGGCTGAAGGGACCCTTCTGGGGGCTCCGGGCAGCCCACCGACAGCAGTGTGCCGTGAGACCTACTGATAAGAGGGAGAGGATGTTCTACAGCCGACACACATCAGGTATGCTTTCAGTGGGGCCAGGACCCTGCGGATAAAATATGTTTCTGGAAAAAGGCATTTTTATCGTGGCTTCATTGTGGGCCCCGTCTCCCAGCTGAAATCATCCCCACGCTGGGCTATGCAGAAGGCTGATAAGGAGGCAGAGAATAGGAACCGGTTTCCTGCGTTCAGCAGACAACGCCTGCGCCTCCCTCTGCCTCTGCTTTTATGTAGTTTGGAAGTGCTCTGAAACTGCTGGGCACAGACACTTCTGAAGCAGCAGCAACTTTGCACGGCGCGTTTGTTTTATGTCTGAACTGTACATACAGCAGTGAATAGAGCTCATAAAAGATGGATGTATTCTTGTTCTTTTTGCTGGTTTTGATTTATTATTTACTTCACTTTTTTCAACTCTTCCGAAGTGCTGTAAATCATCTAAATCATTTTTCTCCTCTGCTTGGCTAGTTTCGGGGAGCTGAAGCGAGATTATTGTGCCAAGCTCCTCTGCGTTGCAGGGTTTGCTGTGGGTTTGTTAGGAAGAGAGAGAGAACCAGGAAATTTGAGCTCTTACGTCTCCACAAAGTATCTTGGAAAGACTTAAAGGTCTTCTTCCATCTGCTCATTCCATTTCCAGAGGCTGTAGTCTTCAGCCATCGCTCAGATACGCGAGCACTTGCTAGCGCAAGCAGTCTCATCCATGTCTCTGGGTGGCTCGTGTGAATAAACACTCACCAACGGTGCAAGGAAGGTTTGCACAACCTGCTCCTTGTGCAGCTGGGTTGTCCCACGGCCTGGAGAGTCAGCTCCCTGGGCTTCACAGGGAACATGGCTGGGTATCCTGGCATGGTGACTCCAGAGATGTGGTGACATTTATAAGCATATATGCACAGGTCCGCTCCAGGGAAGCAGCTCTGGATGTGGACAGTGCAGAGGGCCTTGCTTGGGGCCAGTTGATGTCAGGTTGATGGCACTCAGGGCAGTGAGATGTCTCACTGCTCAGTTGGGTTGGAGTGCAATGCCAAGGTGCTCCAGAGGCTGGAGGCACCCCAGCAAAGTTTCCTTGGCCCCATTCACACTGTGGGCAGCTGAGCAGGAGCTTCAGAGCCCAAAAAGAGAGGGCAAGTCCATGTCTACAGCCAGAACAGACCCCAGAGAGCAGGTTTTCAAGAGCATTTAGCACAACATAATGCTGTTGGTGGAGCATGGCACCCTCCATGCACCCAACTCAGGCTGGTGTTCACCCATGCCATGCTGCTGAGCTGAATCCTTCAGAAAGCCAGGACAAAGAGACACGTGTGAGACCCAGAGCCTTGCTCCTCCAAGTCACTTGTCCTGCCAGCTCTTAGTGGTGTTGGGTGACTCCATTTACCCTGGATCTATAGCGTTGGAGTCCATGGTTTCCTCTGGGTTCAAAAGTCATGCACCAAGCAGGGAATAAATACAGCAGTCCAAACCCAGGAGAAGCATGGGAACATTTTTGTCAGGACCGGGGTGATACATCCTAAAACGCCAGCCAGCTCTGGGCTCGAAGGGCTGGAATCGAGGACTCTTTCTCCTTTCTGTCACTTTGTGTCTTTTTTTTTTTAAGCAGAATTCAGCTGTAGGGGGAGAAAACAAGCAGGCTGCTAATGAAAGGGCAGCTGCTGCTCTGTGTCAGGCATGTGAGACCCCACTGGGTGCTCAGCTGGACACAGTAGGTGGCTGGACACCGTTTATTTTTACATTAGAGCTATTTTCCTCTCACCCTGTCTGCTCTGTGCTCTTTATTTCTGAGTCAGTTCATCCCCTGTCAGACAGACATCGATGCAGGATGAGAGCACAAACCTTCCTGGTGAAGGCTAATTTTAGGATAAAAACTGATGGGGGAGGGCGTCTTGGCTCAGCATCCGTTAGCATAGATGGCACAGCTGTCCTTGAGGGATGACACTGCCCACCTTCTCCTGGTCTACTCCAACTCTCCGACAAGCAGAGAGGAAATGAGCGACGTGGGGCAGAAACCCACTGCCTCCTGGTCACACAAAAGATTTGTAAAAATACTCTATCCTGCCTGTCCCCCCAAAAGAAAAGACATCTGGAACTGGCTGTGTGTTTGGGAGGCGAGCATCTGGGGCTGCTTTCCTGGGCAGGGAAAATGTTGTCAGAGCACAGGGTGCCTGTACGTCTGCAGATGGGCAGGTAGGCTGCAACAAGCCAGAGCTGTGCTTGAGAACATGTAGGATCAGTTGTGGGCTTCATAGGAGCAGGGATCTCTGCAAACTGCCTTTTCATGTCTGCTCTGGACATTGAGCTCCTATCATGAGTCCTCCATATCCTTAAGAACATAACCCATCTGCCTTGTGCTGGCTCTCTTTCCTGGACCTCTGAAAAAACACCATTAACTTTGCCTCCAGGACTGCTCAGAGCTAAGGGGAAACAAAGCACACCAGTCCTGTGGTCCTGGGAGTGCTGCATCCCACCAGCGAGCAGTGAGAACAACCAGGGTCTGCGTGAGTGGAAGGGAAAGGAAAACCTGTCCCCATCCCATGCACTTCTCCGGTGCATTCATGAGCAGTCAGGAATACTGAAAGTCTGTAGCCCCCATTTTGGGCACAGATTACTGAATTTATCAAAAATGTCCCCACCTTTTTTTGTCCTGAAATGCCCATGAGGTCAACAGAGGGAGTCCAGTGCTGGCAGAGTCACCCCATGGTGCCACCACACTCATGGGGCACTTTGGTACCCCAGAAGGTGCCAGGCCCCTTTTTGTAAATATGAGTGAAAATGGTGTCAGCCATGCCATTACAAAGGGTGTCACAGAGTTAGCCCCTCCCTGGAGGAGCATCTCTAACTGTGCGTGGTGTTGTACTGCCTCTGCAGCAGCCACGGGTGATGCCAAAGCTTTAACTCTCCTTGTGCTTTGAAAGCTGCATTGCCCTGGTGTTGAACGGGCCTTAAGTGGATATCCTAACTTCACTGAAAAAGTAAGATATTTGAGGGTTGTGCAAGGTAATTAAATGTTGCTGCTTTAGGAAACGAACTGCCCCAGCAAAAAATCTCCAGACAGCTTCTGTGTCCTAGGTTTCACAGTCCCCTAGGACTTTTCCCATGTTCCCCCCCAAAGCTGTGGTTCTGCGAGGTGACCCAGTCCCAGTGCTGGGGGAGGCAGTGGGACACTGGGAGCCCAGCGCTCCCCCGAAGCTTTTCCATGCGACCTAGCCCCTAGAGAGCATCACTTGGTGCACAGCCTGGCGAGGGATGCAGGCTGCTCATACAGCCTGGGGCTGAGGCTGTGGTACCTGGCACACACAGGACAGAACAAGCCAAAACTCCTCAATTTCTCCAACTGTCCTGACTGCCTGGTGGGCTCTGCAGGACGTGTTGGTGCAGGTGTGATGCTGCAGAGCTGGTCGGGCTCCTGCTGGTGCCCCAAGCATCAGCAGAGCTGGGCACAGAAAAAGCATTTATTTCCATAAAAGACGGTGCTGAGTTAGGAGGCAGGAGGAACCCAGCTTTGCTCTCAGACAGTGATTAATCACGGGGACAGGGTGCCAGAAAAATGGTGGATTCAACTCACCTAATTTCAGAAACGCAGAAATTCAAGGTCTAGATGTAAGTTAGCCATCTCAGCTCCCTGTGGGCTGAGCAGAGAGAGACGGGCACATCCAGAAGGTGAGTCTCTGCAGAGCAAAGCAAGGCTGGAGCCAAATAGGTTTGCCAAGTTGAGGAGCTCAGTGCCAGTAGCAGGAGGTGGGGTGGCCAGAGGTGGGGAGCGTGGTGCAGGAGGGGGGCAGAGGGGTGCAGTGCAGAGACAACTGCCCAGGAGCAGGCATGGTGACAGGATGTGACAGAGGAGCAGGGCACCAGGACTACATGAAGCCTTGTGGCTGCGAGTCCCCTGGATCCACTCATCCCCAGAGGCTTTGAGGCTGCCCACACGCCTGGCACAGCCGAGCATGGCGATGCCCTGGGCCAGCTGGGAGCGCCGTGCCCAGGCTGCTCCGTGCTGAATCAGCCTGGCAGCAGTCAGGGGCGTAGCAGGCTCCAGCATCACATTTTAAATGCCCATAAATTTGGAAACAGAGCCAGAGCTCTTTAATCTTAGTTCATTTTTTTTCATTTGTAACGAGATAACAAAGGAAGCCAAGCGCAAGCTCGAGCCATGAATTATTTAGGGAGGGCACATCCATCTCCGGGGGTTTGGGGTTTGCTCTGCCATCCTGGGATGCGCTGGGTGAGCATCGGCTGGCTGGGAGCCAGCTGGATGCAGGATCCCCCCCACGTGTGGCGTGATGTCCTGCGGGCACTGGGGCTTTATTCCAGCCCTCGGGGATACAGCAAGGTACAGACAGGTCCCGGCCCCTGTGCCATGTGTGTGGCCTCCAGGACAGCTGTGAGGTCCAGTGCAGCACCAGCCCCATTGTCCTCTGCATGGGGAACAAATTGCAAGGATTTTTTCCTCCAGAAAAGAATGAGTTTAACCCCACCACAGAAGATATTCAGCAAATTCTTCCCTTAATGTAAAGCAGATACGTGCCTTAATGTAGAGAGCAGAAATATTCCCCAAAGAGTGGAAAGCCAGCAAAGCAAGGACCCCCAGCAAGATGCCTCTGCTCATGCTGTCCCTTGAGCAAGGCTGAGACCTCATGATGCTGGGAATGAGGGAACCCAGCTTCCCCAAGCCGGGCTGGGGCCAGAGCCCTCCATCTGCCCGAGGCCCCGGCTCTGCAGGGGATGCTGTGCCAAAGCACCGGGGTGGAGGAGCTGAAGAGGGAAGCGTTCCCACCCTCGCCGGAGCCCAGTGAGGAGGATGGAGGCTCGCGAGCAGCCTGGAGCACCAATTTCACGGAAATCCATTTATCTCTGCTTCCTGCAACCCTCACGACATGAATAAATGATGATTGCAGAAGTGATGAACCTGCCCCTGTTTAGGTGTGAAATGAATGTTTACAGGCATAGAATAAATCAAGTATCCCACGGGCGAGCAGCGGGATATTAAACCAAACACCTCTGTGTGTTTAGCACTTGCTGTTCAAGGCCAAGGGTTTGAAGCCTGGCCAGGTATTTCCAATAGCCCCAACGTGACGGGCACAGAACGCTGGGTACCTGCTCTGCAGAGGCCAAAAGATCTGGAAGGACAGGAGAGGGCTCATCCCCAGCGCCGGGATGAGCAGCTTTTCTTCTGCCTTCTCCACCTTCCCCCTCCGTTTCTCCACACACCTCTCTCCCCGCCTAACACTACAATCTGCCCAGGCTCTAAGAAGTCAGGAATACAATGCAAATTCGCAAAGGATTGGCAAGAAATTGCGTGTGTGCTGGTTGCCTGTCAGCATGCAGAGTATTTCTAATCTTGTCACATAAATAATACGATTATGTAAAATATCAAACAGTTGGAATAAACTTAAAAGCCACAATGTTCTAGTCACAGACTTAATAGAGTGAAGAAAAAAAAAAAAAAAAAGTAAAATCCCTTTCTTTTCCTGCAGCATTGAGAGGAAATGGTTCCTCACTGCACCAACTGGAACCAACTGGGTATGAGGAGGTGGGGACTGGCTGGGGAGCCTATCCTGCTCCCTAGGACAGCCAGACATGGACCCAGCCTCAACCAGGCAGGACTGATGGAGAGGAGAGCAGGAGCCTCCCCCAAGGTTGCTGGGGACTTCAGTAACAGGACACAGGGACGGTGCCCCCTGCCCACTGATTTGCCTCACCACCTCTTGGAACCCTCCAGAGCTGTACTACTGGCACTACACATCCCCTTTAACCATGGGAATTATTCAGCTGAGATGCAAATACCAAAGCAAAAGCCCCCTGAGCCATCTGCCCACATTGTGCTGGTCCTTGTTACCCCACACACAGCCCAAGAACCAGGACATGGAGGCAGCAGGGGGTGCCTGCCCCCAGCACAGTTCCCCCTGGCCCCTTGTGCTCCACATCCCCATCCCCGCACGTCGCACTGCCCGCAGGGTTCCCAGCATTGCTGCAGGATGAGAGAGGAGCAAACGGTGCCCAGGGAACTGCCGGGAGGGCTTTGCTGCTGGCCCTGAGATCAAACGCGGCATGAAAAGCCACCATCCCTTTGTTAGAGCTCGCTAAAGAGACCGGGCTGACTGAGCTGGGAAGCAAAATCCTCTCTGCTCCCCCCACAGGCACAGCCCTGGCCTGGTGAGCTGGGACCCCTTGTGCCCATCAGCAGGGTGTACAGACCCCTCCACCCGGGACCTGGAGCCATAGCACCCCTGAGGTCTGCCCAGAGCCTCCCCCCAGCCCACAGAGACAGATCCGGAGCAGACACGATCGCAGCCACAAGGCTGAGCTCCTTCCCTGGCTGCCCCTGGTGAGACACGGAGGGGGGATTTCATGGTGGGGACTGCCTTCATTGCGGGCACCGAGCAGCCATCAACTGCACCCTGCTCACTGCTGGGCTGGTAACTTCTGCCCTGCAAGCAAAGGGCTTGGTACCTGGTGGGTACGGACAGGGCAAAGCGAAGCCCAGCAGGGTTTGGATGGCGAGTCCCTGCCCTTCCCGTCGCTCATGGTCCCCAGGGGAGGTGCTGCAACAGAATGGGTGAGATGAGAGGCCTTTGGGCCAGGAACGACCACCACTGCCTGCTGCAGCATCAGCGCTCAGCCAAGCTCTGCTGGCTCTCTGCAATCACTGCTGCATCTCCCATGAGTCTATCACAGCCAGATTCGCTGCTCCCAGACCTTGACAAGTTCTGGACACCCCTTGCCTCAGGACAAGGCCGTCGCACTTCCCAGTCGAGCTCTGCAAACCTCTCCAGGGCTCAGCGTGAGCTCCCTCCGCTGCCCCACCGCCCGCAGTGCCCGGGCTGTGAGGGACACGTGGCTGAGGCTGGTGCAGGGACGTGGCCATGCCCAGGGACTGCTGCTGGTTCGCAGCTGTGTGCCCTGCTCGGGGCCACGTGTAACCGAAGCACTGAGCTGCCCCTTCTGCTTAGGGAAGCAGCGGTGATGAGCCTGGCTGCGGGCAGCTGGGTACCCGTGACCGAGCATGGGCGCTTCCCCTGCCTCCCGCTGCTCCCACTCACGCCTCACTCCCTCCAGTTTGCCCTTTCTGGGTGGGAAGACAGTCAAGGCCACTGTCTGTGCTGCTTATTTAATGAGAGTTTCTCTCGTCTGGCCTTTTAAAAAGAGGGAAGAGAAATTGCTGTCTTTGTGGCACCCTCAAAAAGAAGGAGCAGATGCCCACCACAGTTTAATGGATGATAAAACTGGGCAAAATGTGCATCTATCTCCTGTGCTGAGCAGACCTTCATATTGGGGGCCACATATCTTTGGGTGAACCCAGTCCCTAAGGACTCCTTCTCTTTGACCGTCCCTACGAGGATCAGCCACCCCAATCTTCTGGGCTGTAGCAGGCTGAGACCCACCAGCTCTTTGCACAAGCTGCAGTCCCACGTCACTTCCCAGCTGGGCCTCCTTGGATTAGTGCTCTGAGAGTCCTGGCCTCGCTTCCACATCAATTCCCAGAGGAAAAGTCCTCTCTGATGCCAGATATCTGCACCTGATGCCCACATCTTGCCACTGTTGCCACAGTGCCCAGGGGGATGCTGGCTGGGGGAGCAGCTGCCTGCTCCATGTGTGCTCCTCTCCTCCCAGCTCTCTCCCCCTGGTGCATCTCCCCAGGCAAGGCAGGGTGGTAGAAAAAAGCCAGAGCCCTGCCAAGGCAGCAGCATGTCCTCCAACCCCTCCTCTTCCTCCACTCTTTGCTCTTCCCCGATCCCCCACACCTTACAGGCAGCCCACAGCTAGAAGCAGATTCTCTTCCCACCCTCCTTATGATCACATCACCCTCCTGTGTCCCCTTTCCTAGGGCTGAAAATGACTTTGAATGACAGGACCCACAAGCTCCAGTGTCCCCCTGTCTCTTTCTCCTGGCCCTGTACCAGCAGGATGTTTGGGACTTCCCACTTTGCTCACCTGTGAAGCTCTGCAGCCTGCAGAGCCCTCCTAACTCTGGTCCTGGTCCTCTGAGGCTTAAGGCAGCTGATGGCTATCACTGGGAATTGGGGTTTATTTTAATTCACCTGAAATTGCATCATTTCTACCCAACTCTCTGCAAACATGCCTGGCCTGTGCAGTCTCTCTGTTCAGAGCTTGCTCAGCAGGGCCGTGCTCCAAGGCCCATCCCCTGCTCCCTTGTGGCTGAACAACCCTGTTACTGGCCTTGTGCAAGCACTGCTCCATCCCCTCAGCTACTGGCACGCAGCTCGTTCCCTGCACATCCTTTGCAGCACCACTCCATGGGCACTCGCTGGCAGACGCGTGCTCCGAGCTGACTGAGCCTCAGAGAGCCCGGACCTACACGGTTGTGAGCAGTAGGTAATGCAGCCTGCAGGGCTCGGAGCATGGGCACAATGAGCCTGGATGCGCAGCACAGCTGCGCATCCCATGGCAGAGGGTGGCACCTGTTTCCTTCTCCTACCCCAATGCAAGGAAGCCTCCTTCCCTTTCTCCTGACAGGTTTCTACTCCCAGCAGTTTTTGCTAATCTCACTTCACAGTGGAGAGCAGTCCCAGGATGATGCTATTAGAGTTCTTTAGAAGCTTGGCCAATAACGCTGAACTGAGAAATTCAGTTATTTCCAAAAAATGTGGGGGAATGGAACACCTCTGTGGTTATCAGTGACAATTCATGGGGCTTTCAACACACAGAGAGAAGAAATATTAAGTCTCACCTGATCCCACCACATCACCCTTATGTTTGAGGCTCCCTTCCAGCCTAAAGCCCAGGGCTATAAATCAGAATATTTTAATGAAGCAGCCTGACCCCAGGATCTTTTTTTCTCCCACCCTGTTTTTCTCAGCACAAGTTCTTCACCAAAGCAGAGGGAAAGCCACAAAGTTTTCCCATGTTACCAACTGCAATCCTTCAGCAGAGGAAGGAAAGGCTCCAGCCCAGCTCCTGGTGCTTCTTCAGCCCCACAGACAGCCCCAGCCCCACCAGCAGCTCCCCTGGTCTTTCCTTCTGGCTCACCATGGAGCCCCTGCCTCCCCAGAAAGGAATCCCTCCCCACGGACATGGGGTGAGAGGACAAAGCCCCGAGCATCTCCTGGCTTTTAGTGGGCAGGCAACCCCTCTACTGCCTCACAGAGCCCAGATCCAGCATGGGGCTCCAGCATCTCTCCAAGCACAGAGCCATTGCTGTTATTCAAAAAGAGAAATATCTCTCTGAGCAGGAAAAAACATTTCCCAGCATCACCTCCTCTTCACGTTATGAAGAGATACAGCTCAGTGACTCTCATCCTAGCCAAGGGCAGTACCCCCATACCAGTTAGCAGTAGATCAAGCCCAGGTTTATTCAGCCTCCCGCTAATCCCTTTGCAACAAGAACCACCTGCAGTCTGGAGCCCAGGATTTAGCAGGGATCAGTGTGCAGGTGTCTCTGATTTGATCATCCCTTTGGAAACGGCCGTGCTCTGCAGTCCAAGTGAAAATCAGCCTGGGGCAAGGAAGCCGTGACAAGGGACAGGTGGCAGGACAGGGTGTCTGCAGGGCCAATGTGAGCAACAGAGATGAGGCTGGTGGTCTCCCCCCTCAGATGTTTCTGAGACACCAAAAAACATTGGAAAAAGATGGGAAAGAAAGGAAAAAATCTCTTATTTTTAAGAATTCTACAGTACGTAAAAGCTTGAGACCCACAGGGGAAGCTAATAAATTTTAAATAGTTTGGAGAGTTGAGACCAGCAGTTTAACTTTGTGCGGCTGCTGAGTTGTTTTCCAAGTGTATTTAATGAAACCCTTCATTATGTTCAGATAATTATGATCTCCGTATTTCTGTTGCTGCTTGAGTTTACCATCTGTGCTCACAGGTACACGCTCTGGCTCAATACAGTGGGTTCTGCAGGAGATGCTCACACTGGGCTTCACCAGCAGCCCATGGGGCTGTGGGGATTTTAGGAGGTCTGGTAGTGCCCCTGGCTGCTCCTGCCCAGGAGCCGCATGGTGCAGCCGCCAGCCCACCACTGGGGATGTGGCAAGGACCGAGACCAGCCCTGGGGGCTTCAGCTGAACATTCCCCAGGCCCCCTGTGGGCATCCTCCACGTGTGGAGTTTGTCTCTTGATGCTCCTCTGTGATGGTGGTGGGGTGAGGGTTCTCATGCCAACAAGACATCTGGGGTGAGGGCAGGACCCTGCCGTCCCTTCTGCTCTTTACTGACCTCCAGTCTGGGCACCTCTGTCTTGGAAGAGCCTTTGGCTGCCCAGGACAAGCTCTGGGCTCTGCAGCAATGGGGCTTGCTTTGATGTCTGCAGCTCCCAGCAGCAGCTGGGTTCCCCATCCCCTGCCTGTGGGCTTCTCCCACCTGCCCACCCCATGCCCTCATCCCAGGCTGATCCCCGTGGGGCACCCCCAGTACCCCGAGGGAGGGAGGCAGCAGCAGAGCTGTGCCGCCAGCTGCTCCCGGCCGCCCACACGGATGTTCCTGCCCTGACCGCAGGGCCCGTTGCTCACCCGGCTCTTCCCCTGATGGCTGGGGGTGAGTCAGCCCTCCAGGGCCAGTGGTGTCTGCAGAGCATAGCCCCAGCTCCCAGTGAGTCAGATTTAGAGCCCGCCCCAGCTCCCAGCCTGGTGGGATAGTGTTTTCCGTGTGCTTGCATGGGGATGGGGAGACAGGGGATGCTCAGCTCCTAGTCCCCAACACCAGTGCACGGCATCCTTCTGGATGTTGCCTGGCAAGTCAGGGTCGATCCTGCCCCAGGATGTGAGCTGGAAGTGCAGCTCCCTGGACCCGGCATGGGTCAGGCTGGTGTGGGATGGGAAATGCCCTGGCCCTGCAGCTGGCACGCTGAGGTCTGCAGGATGGCTCTGCTCCAGGACCGGGCAGCTCTGCTCTGGCCGTGGTGAGCAGCGATGGTGGAAGCGTGGCAGCCTTGGGCTGTTTTGTAGAGGCTGAAGGGAAACAGCAGCAGGAGGCAGAGCCAGCGGTGAGGCATGAGAAAGAGGACTGCAGCCCTGCGGGGGAAGGAGGGTGCTGGAGAACCGGGTGCTGCTCTCTCTGTCTGCCAACTGGGCGATTTTCCCCAGCTCTTAAATGTCAGTGATGATGTTTCCTGCCCAAGCCAGCTCTTCCCCTTGGGGACCGGCCAGCAGGGTCTGTTTTATACCCACTCCCAACAGCTTGGGTGGCTTGGGACTGGGGCTGCCGCCTGAGCTGTGCCAAGTTGGCAGCAGTGCCGAGCTCCGCAGCCAGCTCCTCTTGGAGCCGGCACCCGCTCGCAGCGCCCGTCGGCTCCAGGGCTGCAGCTCGCCCCTCCGGGGTTTCCTTCCACAGAGGGAGCAGCGGATTTCCGAAGTGGTTTAGGAAAGTCACAGGTCAGGTTAGAGGAAGGACTTGAGGACCCCATGTCTTACCTTGAATCACCCTTCTCCTGGGGTGGGCAGAATGCGGTCCCCTGGTGCAGCCCTGGGAACGTCACTGTGGGAACTCTGCATCCCCCAGGCTCCTCTCCTTAAATTGCAATGGGAGGCATGGGCAGTCGCCAGCAAAACCCAGGAGGAATCCAGGCTCCCTGTGGGTGAAAAGCCCAAAATTTCTGCTCTGTGGGCGCAGCACCCGCAGGGACCCGGCTGGAGGAGCTCCCCTCTCTGGTGGCCACGAGGTGGTCCAGGGACCCTGGTCCAGGTGGCTGGAGCAGAGCTTCCCCACATGGTGCCCATGCGGTGCTTGGCATAGCAGGGCCCCTGCACACAATTGTCACTCTTTTCCTTCCAGAGCAAAAACTGAACGTAGCAGCTCCGCTCAATTCCCATGTTCAGCTCAGAAGACATCTGCATGGCTGCAGGCACTGCGCTGGGTGTTCGGAGCAGCACCAGGGTGTGTGGGGCTGGGGCTCACATTGCGCTTGCATTTATGGAGCTGCGAGTTGGCTGAGCGGATGGCTCTGCCATGGGCTGCGAGTGGCGGGGTGTGCTGGGCATGTCTGGCAGGGAAGGGAGTTTTGGGGACAGCCCCGCTGCTGGCTGTGGGTGTAAGGCAGCTGGTGGAGCTGGTTGAATGGGAGGGTGCGTCATGAGCTGGGGGTGCTGCAAACTAGTGAGGGCAGTGTGCATGTGTGTGCAGGGGACAGCGTGCAAGATGCAGATTGGGGTAGCAGAGGAGTCCCGGGGGGGGGGGGGGGGGGGGGGAAGTGGGGGTTCAGCCTAACCCATGGTCTTAGAGGGCCCTGGGAGGGAAGCGTGCAGCCCAGCCTTGGGACAGGGACAGGGCAGCTGGCAGCAGGGCAGTACCACAGGGCAGGGGTGTGACAGCAGAGCTGTGCAAGGCAGCCTGGAGCGGGTACATCTGCAGGGCAGAAGGGCAGGTGGGGTCCTCGCTGCCTTGACTCTCCCTTCACGCTCCACAGGTGTACAATATCCCTCCCCATGTAAAGTGCCATCCCTATCCCACTCCCTCCATCCCTGTCCTGTGCAGTGCAGAACATCCCCTCTCCTCTGAGCCTGTCCCCAAACCATCCTGTCCCACGTGTGCCCTGCACCGGGATATTCACCTCCAGCCCCTGGGGCACACAACTGCTCACCCCTTGCCCACTGCCCCACAGGGCCGTGTCCCTCCTTGAGCTGTGCTGCCTTGCGGAAAGGGCTGTGGTGCAGGAAGGGACGGGGTCAGGCTCTGTAGTGACTGCAGCCAGCAAGCCAGCCACAACGGAGTTCCTGCAGGACTTGGGGACCTGTGCTGGGTGGTGGGGTTGCCCCTGCCTGGTGGGGACTAGTGGGAAAGGGGAGCACTGGGCACCATGAATGTGGCTTCAGACACCAGCTACCACTTTGTCTCATTTCAACAGGGTTCCCATAGTCAGGATCCCCAGAAAAGGTCCCCATCTCATGCTGGAGTGTCCCGGCTCCCTAAATTGTGTGGGAGGGGAAGGGGCAACAGAGTGGAGATGGAAAAAATGCCCGTAACGTGTAATGATCCTTTAATGCTCTCTCTGGCCCTCTCCCAGCACATATGGGAGCTGGATGAGCCAATTAAACCGACACCAATTAAATCAGCATAAATCACATCCCGTAAACCAGAGGTGGGGCTCAGGCAAACGCCCCCGCTGCCAAGGATGCCGGAGCTGGCCTGAGGCTGACCCGCACGGGCGGCTCCCATTCAGCTCCGGGGGGCCAGGACGTGGAAGTCCCACGGGGGGAGGAAGGGACGGGTACGACCCATGCCAGGAAGGGAGAGGGGGAGCAGGCTGGTGGGGAAGGGTGTCTGTCCCTTCCACCTTCCTCCCCATCCTCTAATAAAATGTTATTTGCTTGGATGCCAGCCAGGTGTCTGTGCTCACCTTGGCTGGAAGAGCCCGGTCCTGCCCCTGGGCTGTGCACCCCCCGGCTCTCACCGCCCACGGACAGCAGTTCAAGGAGTCCACAAAGCCAGGAGAGCTGCTACAAGTGGCCGCAGCTACCTGCGAGTGAAGAGATCCCAGTCGCACTGGAGATGTCTCAATGTCAAAGCGGCAGAGCGAGGTCTGGAGCCCACAAGTGGAGTGGCAACTCTTGACTTAATCCAGAGAACTGTCACTGAACCACAAAGGAGCAGGGACTCTAATTAAGTCCCGCAGCCCTTTGGGAAGTATCAAGCCAGAAAAACAGTTCGAAAGCTTTAGGCAGGGTGATTTTAAACAAATGAGGAAGTGCCTTAGAAACAGCTTAAGATGAAAGCTACCAAATTAAAATCCTTACAATCAGTATGGAGGCTACTTATGCAACAATCTCCCGAGGAGGAATTGGAATCCCAGAGATAAAACTCTAAACAAATAAAGAGACAGGAGATGAAGAAAAAAAAATAAATGAAACTTGGTCAAAAATTGATATACAACGGGCTGCTTGAGCCGAACAAGCTGTCTTTGAAGAAGAGAAGTCTAATGTCAGGAAGGGTGATTTTGCAAAGGGACAGAAAGCAATGTCAGGTAAGTAGGGGGAGTGAGGATGAGGAGGGTATCTGGGTCTCCAGTAGGTTTGCAGCAAGCAAAGAGCTCCCCCGAGCACTCAGGAGTATGGCTGCTGCTGTTGGTCAGGCACCTCTTGATGCACAGGACCTCTGCATTTGGTCTCAGGAGGTTGGGGTGAACATCACAGTCCCTGTAAGATGTTTTGGTTTGGGTGCTGAAGGTCCCAGCAGGGCAGCTCCCCATCCACGGAGGGAGAGGATGTTGCCCTTTCACTTGAGTTCCAGGCAAGGCTTGGTGGGTGCAGATGGTGGCTGGTCCCCCAGGGAAGCTCTAGGAGAGAGCAAACACAGCATGAAACCTGAAAGTTGAGATTCAAACCTTGAGCCAGCCCCCAGCTTTTAACACAGTTCTTGGGCTGCATTAGCTGGGAGGCAAAGGCTGGTGGGCAGGGAGGTGCAGGCAGATGGGGCAGTGCAGAGACGCAGGAGTGCCCTGGGGGGTTGCATTTGCCCAGAGGGTCCTTGTCTAGACAGAGGAGATGGTTGGTCCCACAACAACTCACAGCCCTGGCGTGCATGGCTTGCACACTAAGCGGTGTGCACCGGTGGCATCCTCCAAGCCTGGGGTGTTGCTTCTGAGCCCTTCAGAGGTACAGAGTGACCAGGGCTGAGGAACTCATCTCAGGGTGACAGTGTGCTCAGCTGCCTGGGGACACCAATGGCAGCAGGGTGAGGCAGAGCCAATGACACAGGAATCAGCTGGGTTTTTGAAGGACATGAGGGCAGAGAGATGCTTCGAGAATTACCCAAAATTCACGGGTGACTCCTGAATGCCTTGGGCTCACCATGTGCTGCACAGAGGCACGACCCAGCTGTGCCCTGACCTGGCAGCAAGGTGTCGTGGGGCAGGCAAGACCACGAGCTCAGGGTCTGGCATGGTGGTGGGACAGCTGCCACGCCGAGGCTGGGCTCGCATTCGGCACCATCTCCCCTGGGGCCTGGGCACCACCTCCAGCCATGCAGAAAGCTGCTGGGCAGGCAAAGGGGACAGCGCAGGGCTGGGTGTGCAACTGAGCAGGCAGACTGCCTCCTCCTTGGCCCTGTGGCAGGGAACTGGGCTCCCAGCAGCGGTGAGGGGAGGCTGGAAGCCCGGTGAGAGGTTCCAGCAGACCCAGGGGGGCCGTGCCTGTCGCCAGGCTCTTGCACGGCAGGCGAGCGGTGAGCAGGGAGCAGCTTCGCTTCAAACCCAGCCGGAGCAAGCTTAGGAAATTAGAAGGAAGGGGGGCAGGGCAGGATAGAATAAGCTAAATAAAACCAAATAAAAATAACCCCCAAACCCTCCGTTCCTCTTTGATTCTTCCAGTGTTGTTTTTTTTTTCACGCCAAGATTACTAATTGTCTAAGCATCTCAATTTGCTGGTTTCACTTAATCACAGACACTTTGGAGATTATCAGCCTTCCCCACATGTTCGGTACCTTGCTTCCAAACTACAAGACCCACAGGGAGCAGCCAGCAAGCGCCTGCAGGAGCGACAGCAGCAAAGCACCGGCGCTCGCCTCTCCCTGTTCCCCTCCGTCCCTCCGGCTGGGCTGTCAGAGCTTGATTGCCTCTGAAACCGCCGCGTCTTCCCCCAAAGTTCCCGAGGACGGGGGGCCGTGAGGAGCGACGAGGGGGGGCTGGGGGCACCGTTGGCAGCTCCTGGCAGCTCCCAGCCTTTGATTTGCACAAAAGAAAGGAGGGAGGCTGGGGGAGGGAGCGGATATGATTTATTCAGCAAGTTCCTAACCATTTTTTTTTCTTCTTCTTCTTTTCCAGAGGCTGTGAAATAACTGAAGCCGACGGAAAGGTGAAGTGCTGGGAGAGATGAAGGAGGCGCGTTTGAAGGCATTTTCTTCTTTTTTGTCACATCTCACCGCAAAGCTTTTAATTCCTGGAGCTTGGCTCCTTCCTGGAAAGCCTGAGCTGCTGTGATGGAGGGGGTGGGCTCTGCAGGGTGGGGGTCCCACCAGCTGCGACAGGGGCAGGAGGAAAGAGGTCTCAGCCCCATCCCCACCTCTCGGTCCCTGGGACGTACCCAGCAGAGCTTGTGCAGGAGCAGCCACCGAGGAGGAGGACACATTCCCTCCTGGTGTCACCAGGCCAGGCGGTGTGGAGAGGACACATCACTGACAGCAGGGTTGCCATGAGTGAGGAAGGACCCAGCAGTTGGGTGTTTTTTTCCTGCACCCGTATAGAGTTGCCATAGTCAGGGTATCAGCACATCCCTCTCCCTATCGGAGGGTTAGCAAGAAGCATCAAACAGAATTCACAATGTGAGAAAGCATCTGAAATCAAATTTTCTTCTTTGGAGGGGAAAAATACCTTTTTTTTTTTTTTTTTTTTTTTCTTTTTTTAAGGAAAAACGGTGATTGGAAACTTGACTTTTACTTGTTCTGAATTTGTCTGCCTTGGGATAGCTGTGTACTCCGCTAGTCCTACTGCATTTTTCACTCTTAAATAATGGAAACCACAGCCCAGCTCCAGGAGCAGGGGTACCTGGGGGAAGCATAATAAAATCGCAACAACAGAGATGCCAGCACCAAACCCTCGCAGCTCTCCTGGGGTGGTGAGGGTCCTGCTCAACTCGTGCCCACCAGGCACCCCCACTGGCTTCCCTGCTCTGAGCGTGGGTGCCCTGGGGAGGCAGCTAAAAGAGGCCCCATCCTGCAGGACCATGGCTGGGTTTACCCATCCATCAGCACCCAAAAGAAGGAATTTTCTAATTATTCTTTTCCTATTTAAAATTAATTTAAAATAAAGAACCTTTTGTTGCAAAGGTCTCAATCACAACCGGATCCTTCTGGGGGCTGCTTACAGATGCAGTGCCCCTCCTGCAGACCCAGTGGGGACCTGCATCTCTGAAATCCCTACCCCTTTCCTAGGGACCCTCTGACACAAACCGTGGCAGTGCTTTAAATAAAACCAGCAGAAATGATTCACCACGAATGATCATGGCTCTTTCTGACTGCACTGGCAAGTGCCGCAGCCCTTCTGCACTGCCACCAAAAACACCCTCACTGTGGGAAGGCAACCTCAGTCCTGCAGGAAGAATCATCTCTTGCATGATTCAGGGAAGGTTTACTTTCTTCTTTTTTTTTTTCCCCATTTGCGAGTTGCTGAGAAGCCGATCCTGATTTCTGCAAATGAATTTGTTATCTGCAAGTGTTTGCTGAATAGTTTATGCAAACAAATTTCAGCCCATAGGGTGTTTGCAAACTGTTCATTTCATGGTATGTGATTAGTAGAAATGGTCAGAAAATGGGTGCAAAACAAATTTCATGAGCTGTTCTCAACACCCAGTCTCCTTAAGCATACATTTCCATTGCTGCTTTTTTTTTTTTTTTTTTTTTTTTAAATGAAATTAGAAAAATATTAACCAGCACAATAATTAGTCAAACTTCTCATGCTTTGTTTCTAGGTAAAACCTCCGAACGGAAGGTTTCTCCTGCCTGGGTCTCACTGCTCTCTTAGGGCTCTCAGTGCCCACAGAAAGAGCAGCCCCTTCCGAAAAGCACTGAAAAACAGAAAGCAGAGCTGCTGGTGAACCCCACTGAAGGATGAGCAAGCAGGGGTAATGGCCAGGCGGGGGCTGGCTTGGAGGTCTTTAGAGACCAAACGCTTATCTGTGGGTGCTGCACCTGCAGACCTCAGCCAGCCCCGCCAGGAGGAACCCAGAGAAGAGCTATAAGGGATGAAATAAAAATTCAGGGAAAAGCTCAGAGGTCCCACAGTCAGAGGTTCGTTTTCTGCTCAGTGATTACTCCAAGAATTCCCAACAGAGCACGGTGCCATGATCTGGGACATCCTCTCCGCCCCCAAAAAAAGCTCAAGTGTCCCATTTGGGTGGTTTTCCAAGCAAAATGCTCCAGGTGTGTGCAGGAGGAGGCATGAGCAAAGGCTGGGAGCAGGTCCTGGTGCTGGGTCTGTGGTGCAGATGCCAGGTCTGCAATGGAGATCCTCTCCCAGCCCTGGGTCCCAGCAGTGCTCTTCACTACCAAAGCATTAAATGGAGCACCCTGCCTGATGTCCCAGAGCGTTCACCACCACCACCACCCCCCCCCCAAAATCCCTGCAGCACCGTGCTCACTAACATAAAGTGTGAAATCTGTTAGCTGCAGAGCTACAGCATCCACCCAGCATTGCCACAGAGGGCCACCCCCCGCACCAGGATGGACGGAGATCTGCCCAGACCGGAGATCTGATCCAGGTCCTGGGTGACCTGAAGGGGAAAACCCAGAGGGGAGGTCCTGGGGCAGCTCAGCCCAGACCTGCCCAGACCCCAGACCCCGTGTCCAGAGCACAAGGGGGCTTGGAGGTGGCACAGACAGCTCAGAGCAGAGTCGGAGGCTTTCCCCGTGGGTTTAACAGTGCTAACAGAAAACGGTGCCCGGAAGATTTATTCATTTAACGCATCTGGTAATTACATTTCGGCAGGTGGTATGTGGGGCCTGGATTCGTTCCACACACACCAGGCTTGCGAAGGCTCCAGTCCCACGTTTGATAAATCTCAGAATAGAATAAATAAATAAAATCAACAGTCCCCAGCTGCGAGTGCGGAGGAGGCATATCCTCTCCCCGTGCAACGCTCTCCCCTCGCCTCCCGCACTCCCCCGCGCTGGGGCTGTGATTCAGCGCTCCCCTCCTCCCGGTGCGGGGATTCTCCTGCTCTGACGGTGCCACACGCACACGCGCAGGCACAACGGAGGATGGGGAGAGGCAGCGTGTGTGCAGCGGGGGCACCCGGAGCAGCTTCCGGGGCCAGCTCTCCTCCCAGCACTGGGTTCCGCACGGGATGCGGGTGGAAAGAAGTGGTGGGGAAACGTGTTGGGGAGGGGACCAGAGAGGTCAGAGAGGCAGAGGACGGAGGACCAGAGGTCCGGAGACCTCTCTGGTGTTGTCGTTGCAGCCATGGAGGGATTGCAGGTGAGAGGCAGCCGAAGCGGAGCATGGAGCAGAGGATGCTGGAGGAGGTGGGTGGATGGTGGTCATGCTGCGGAGGTGCGGAGGAGACCTCCTGGAGCCATGGCTTGGGGACACCTTGGAGCTGAGGCACCATGGACTGAGCCCTGTGGGCATGTCCCCCAAGGTCCCTGCAATTGCAGATGGCTCTGCCCGTGTGGCAGAGCAGGACAGGGGTGCAGGGGCAGAGCAGAGGTCTCATCCCCTCCATGCAGAGCAGGAAGGCTGGGCCACCGCTTCCTCTCCAAGCACTCTCAGACTTTCCAGGGCTGACCCTGCAGAGGTGGTGGCACTGCCTGGGCGTGGGCATTTCCCCCGTCCCCACCCTGGGCTCTGCTGGATGTAATGAGGATGCTGTAAGCACAGCTGGATGCTCACACCCAGCCCGGGGCACGGGAGCTGCCTTGGCTCAGCCCTGCCAGGGCTGCACGGGGACCCTCATCGGGGAGTGCAGAGCGCCTGTGCCAGGGGTCCCCAGGGGCACGGGGGGACCCGAGGGCACCCACAGCACCCACAGGCAGCCGCAGGGCCATGCGCTGGCACAAAGACTGCGGCTGGATTTTATTTTTATACCTCACCTCCCTGCCCCCTTTGTAGAAATGACATAATTATGGGGATTTAATGTTCCACTGCTAAATTTCTTCATTTTTCAGGATAATTTCCACTATTTCATCAAGGAATAATTAATTGCATTGTCTTTAATCAGTTGTTTTACAAATCCAGCAGCGCAAGAAATTTTCATAGACAGACAATGCAGGCAGCTGCTCTTCCCTTCTGGGCGCATTAATGAAGTGAAAGAGCTCGAGCTGGAAAAAAATCGGCTGGCAAAAAAAGAGATCTATTGACAGAGAGATTGAAAAGATCACAGTGTAATCCCTTAATGTGTGCGGCAGGGAGGGAGAGGGGAGAGACGGAGCCCAGGTGTGAGGGCAGGAGGATTTGGGCTGCCGGCAGCGCTCAGGGCTGCAAAGTCCTCACCCAGGTTCCTGGCACCCGCGCTCAGTGCCCCCAGTTTTAATGCCTGGGTGCACAAGGGTGTCTGCAGGCGTGAATGTGTGTGTGCATAGCGAGTGTGCACAGTGAAGTTGAATGTATGCAAATGCACCTACGCCTATAGGACATACACAACCCAGGATGGCTTCATGGTGAGGCTCAGGTCCCCTGCGTGCACATGGGAGCGGTGAGCACTGGTGGGCTCTGGGTCTCCACCTGTCCGGGCTCCAGGGTGAAACTCCCACCTCTCTCACTGTGACCAGCCTCCCCCCCTTTGGACTGTGTGTGGGTGATGGAAGGAGAAGGGGCAGTTAGGTGCTGCTGAGGTGCAGGCATGGCCCCACACCACAGGGTACTCCCCAAAATGTGCTTCGGTCAGGCCCACGACTGCCTGGCCAGGAGCCTCCCCTCCATCCCCAGCATGGCCAAGACCTGGCTGAGTGTCTGCGCGCAGGATGCGGGCCTGAGCACCACCCCTGTGCTGGGCTTCGACATCCCACCACCTCCTGCAGTCACCAGCCGAGCTCTCACACGGCACTTTTCATCCGTTCGGCAGAATATACACCACAAAGGAGGTCGTGACACTTACCCAAATGGCTGAGGGTAGCACAATGCTCTGCACGGTGTGCTCAGTAGTTTTGGCACACGTGCATGTGTGGTGATAATTCAAGGTGCCAACAGACCTCCAGGTGCCAAATAGCCTTGCTTTATCTCAGTTCAATTGGGTAAAAGGCCAGGATGATGGAAGGGGAAGGTAAGACATTCTCTCAGCTCTGCCTGGATCCCAGCTGGAATGCAATCAGCTAGGGAGATCCAGTGAGAGGGAGCTGGGAGGTACTGGTGGGGACACAGTCTCCACCAAAGTACTGGTGGGGACACCAGCCCCTCCAAACCCAGTCATGCTGCCACATCCAGCTCTGATGGCTCTGCTCCAGCTGGGACAGACCTGAGCTTGCTTTTATGATGAGAAGGTGCACAGCACCAATGCCCTGCACCTCTGGGAAGCTTTTTGTGTCAGGAGACACCTTCCCAGCCCGAGAGGGCTCTGACAGCAGACACAGGCAGCTGAGGCCGTAGCTCCAGGGTCCAGCTGAGGCCATGCCCTGGAGAAACCTCTGAGCCCACCAGTCCCTCTGGGGGGGATGTCCCAGTGTGATATTGCAGCCATTTATGTGTAAGAGAGAGAAGGGGACGGAGCTGTGAGAGCCCTGTGCACTGTGGTTTTCAGGTGCTTGTAAGCGCTTGTGTTTGCATAGGCGTGAGCAGGAGGGATCAGGGTTGCTGTGGTTTTCCCTTGGTATCTGCTGCAATCAGGTATCTGAAGGTTTTCCCTAGAGGCCTTGGCAACAGCTAAAAAGAAACCGGTGTTACCAGAGAGGCCCTGTTATTACACGGAAGGTCATTGTCAGGCACGGGAAGAGACATGTCTGTGTGCTCGGGGCTGGGGGCGTCTCTCCTCCTCCACCAGGGGACAACCAGCTGCACCGCAGATTAGGAAGAGATAAGGGCCCCCCTTCTGTCCCTCCTGCCCTTGCTCAGGCGGAGGAGGAATAAGTGAGGATTTTAATCCTGCTTATCTAGGAGGGCTGGGAGAAGCCAGCTTGCTTTTGCCAGCCCCTTGGAAGCAGTGCCACACAGAGATGCAGGACAGCATCTTTCCTCCTTTGGAAGCAGTGCAAGGGAAGGAGGTGCTGAGGGTGAGCAGAGGGAAGCTGCAAGGCTGAGGACACCCCAGGCTTCCCCCCGCTGGGCTCTGAAATACCACGTGCTGCTGAGAACGGGCAGACTGAATTGCCTGCAGATGGGGGACTGCACAGGGCATGGGGCACATGCCTGCCACAGCTCTGCATGAGGAGCAATGAGCACCCGTGGGGGCCTGGCCAGAGACCCCCGCAGTGCTGCAGTGAGTGGGGAGCTGCAGGCACTGGAGCATCATGTGGGTGGGTTTGTGTGCACCACCTGAATGCTTGTGCCACGCTGCCTTCTGGCACAAGAGCACAACCAAAGTTGCACGCACACATGCCTAGGACTGAATTTCCCATTTGTGTTCATGAATATTCACAGTAAGTTCCAATGCATTCTCCAATCCAGCCCTGGCAGCAGAGCCATGTGATTTATCGTGACTGATTGCCATGTGGCCAACACAGCTCAAAGAGCCCACACTAAATACCCACAGGATCCACAGAGTTAAATTATTTGAAGGAAAATATAACACTCACATAATTTTCTGTAACAATCACTACAATCACAAGCAGCTTGCAAATATTCTGTGCATGAAAAGGAGCTGATTTTCTCTGGGGAACTTCCTACTTTGCTTGCAGAATAAACCTCCTAAAGAAACACCTTCAACAGGTTTCTGCATTAGAAGCGTGCTCTTCGTTATTAAGCTGCTTTATACAGTTATCACCCCAAACTCCTCTGCAGCGTAAACATATCATTCCTGGGAGAAGCTGTCAGTGGAGTGCCAAACTACAGCATGCAATTAAAGCCCTAAACAATACAACACAATAAATCACTGGCGCTATGGCCGGTCAGTGTCGCCAAGCATGGAGTAAGGATCTTAATTACATTTAGACCAAACAAGTATTAGATTATTTATGGGATACTGTAAGTGCTTGACAATGGGTAGAAAGTCATTCCACACGCATCCCTGGGCATTTCAGAGTCCGGATGAAGAGGTAGAGAAAGAGAGGGAGAGAAGTAGAGCCAATATCCATCAAAGAGCAGTATTGGAAGGGAAAGAGCTGTTGCTTTAAATACGGCCCAATTGCATCATCAATTTAAAAGCAATAGCAGCAGCATCTGAAGAAAGCAACAGCTGCCACAGGTGGCCAAGCAGCTGGAGAGCTGCCAGCACCCACGGGAGCCACCAGAATCCGTGGCACTTTGTCACACTGCGGTGCATTCCCAACCCTTCCTTGCTGGAGCCCCTTTGCCAGGGCAATACCCTGTGCTGGGAAGGGCCCTGCAGCACCCAGGGGCTGCTGGGGCCAGGCAGCACAGGGCTCCTTTGCATACATTATCCTGCATGCCCTTAGCACATTCCAAATTCAGCCAGGACGTAGAGAATGTAATCTGGCTGGGAAATCACTGGATTCAAGAGCCAGGGCTGTGGGAGACTGCCTCCAGCCATGGGACAGCTCAGAACCCATGGATCCTCACATCCACCCTGTGTTTAAAGCCCAATTTAATGCATCTTTTCTGTCCAGCGCCCCTGGAAACCAGAACCTCTCCTCTGCTCAGGGTGGCCATTTCTGAAGGACTTGTACTTGCAGCCCACAAGAGCTGTATCTCTGAGTTATGTGTGGGTCTGCCCTGCTGCCCTGGGCTGGCCACAAGGGTGTCAGAGGGTGCTTGTCTATCCTGGCACACCCCACGCAACATGACTGCACCATCACAACCTCTCCACGGCCTTGGCATCCACCAGAAGATGTGGGAACCTCGTAGTCTGGCCCCTCCATGTGTGAACTGGTGCCACCAGGTCTGGGGGTGCAGAGCACAGCGTGTGTGCCCACGTGCGCTGGGGAAGGGTTGGAGCAGGTGGAGCCGCATCTGGCTCCAGAGCAGGGTGCTGGGAGGGCAGACAGCTCCTCCAGACCAGAGCTTGCTGCTGCGAGCCCTGGGGCACGCGGACTGCAGGGAGCAGGCTGACCTGGCATGGCTGCAGAGTGAGCATCACTCAGCCCACACTTGGGATGGTGCCATCCCCATGAAAGCCCCAGAGCAAACCACAGGGCAGGACTCCCCCCGTGACTGCCCACACCCCGGCCCCGCCGTCTCGCCAGTTTGCCCCGTGGGTTTGTCTGCTCGCACAACACCCAACGCCCAGGCACGAGCAGAACAAGGGCTGGCTGTCCGAGAGGCTCCTAATCGGGGTCTGAGCCCTCCCTAGGGCCAGTCAGCAGGACCGGGTCCATCTGACTGCATTCAGACGTCTGCAGCGGCACTCCTTGTCTAGACAGCCGCCAGCCCAGGCAGGGAGGGCTGGTGGGCTGCCCTGCAGCTACCGGCTGCCTGGAGTAGGTCAGAGGGGTCTGTCTGCCAGCAGCTATTTCTTCCTATTGACCTTCCAGCACGGGACATCTACATCCAGACAGGGTGCATGAAATCACACAGACTGATCGTGCTCTGCATCACCAGGAGCCAAGTGTTTCCCTCCCTGTCCGTCCCTCTGTGTCTGAGCTCTCAGAAGTTGGCCGTGGGCTTAACCAAGTGGCAGTGAGCCTGGCTGCAAACCCCTACAGCAAGGTGGTGTGCCTTTTTGGTAAGAGCTGAGCTCTGACCCAGAACTTCAGACCGAGGAGATGGTCTGGCATGGCCAGCACCATCTGTGCTGCAGAAGTGAGGACCTTGCATGTCAGGCACAGGCCAGATTGTCTGGGAAATAGGCACGAGGGACAACCCCCAGATGTGCCCATTTCCACTTTTTGACCCATCTGATCCTTGAGATCCAGGGCATGGAGCCCACATTGTGGGGCAGCCCCATCCTGGCAGCTGCGGATGGGGACGTGGCTGGGCTGTTTGCATTCCCATTAGCAAGGGCAGCACGCAGGGCTGCGGGGGGGCAGGCCCTAATTGCGAGGCTGATTGATCAAGCTGACAAGCCCAGCTGATGTCAGGCGCTAGTCCGAGGCCACACCATGTCATGAGGTGGTCACAGCTCCTGATGGATGACAAGGTCGTGGGAAGGCAATGAGAAGCAGGGGAGCGGAGCCGACTCATTGCTGGGGTTTATTCACCAGCGATGAGCCAGCTCAGGACCACCAGCCACCACCAGGCTCCCCACCCAGGGCAGGTGATGCCCACGGCTTTGCTGGGGCTGGGGGATGCCCCAGCCGAGGCTCTGCCTCACACAGGACCCTGCTCCCATGGTGCAAACGACTTTGAGGAACTGGGTGTTAATGCTCTTTTTTATTTTTTTCCCCCACTGTTTTTTTTTTTTTTCTTAATTCTCCCCCTCTTTTCTGTCTCAGCTGCCGACAGGCAGTAAAAGACCCTTTGCAGTTGTCAAGGCAACGGCGTATCACGAAGACGGTGCCGTGAAGTGGCAGCAGCCGAGGGCTCTGCTCTCAATCTCCGCCGCTTCCCTCGCGAGGCCGTGGCTGCCGCAGCCAGCGCGATGCTCGGCACGGGCACCGTCCCAGTGGGACGGCAGGAGGGGAGCGGGCACTGCCGCCAGCCCCAGCCCCGTGCACGCGATGGGGGCTGGAGGTGATGGGGGCACAACCTGCATCCCTCGGTTGTCTGCTCTGCCTGGTCCCTCTGCCCCACAGCGCTGCATCCCCGTGCCTGCCCCACAGGCATCCTCTCCTCACCCCTCCTCATGCTCTCCCACGGTGGAACCAGTCCTTGGGGTGCCACAGGGGCTGTTTTTATCCCACAGGCCTGCTGTGTGGAGTCACCAGGAACAAGTCCTGAGGTCCCTGGGCTGGAAACTAGCTGTGGGCACAGATGAACCCCACCTTGGTCAGCCTGGCCAGGAGCTTCTCCCTGCAACTCGCCCCTTTCCAGCCTGCGGCGATCGCTGCAGGGAGTCTGTAGCTTGTCCTTGCTCGAGCAGCTTCCTAGGGGGAAATTCAGCCTCTCCATCCTCCCACCATCCCCACCCCAAGCAGGAGCATCCTTCCTGTTGGGGAGACCAAAAGCATCTCCTGGGCATGGTGAAGCAGGTGGATGAGATTTGGCCAGCTGTTTCCTGCAAACGAGGCTTCCCAAAGAGGACAAAATGTGAGGACAAGGAAAGCTTTGGCTGGCAGCAGCACACCGTAGGAGGCTGCTGGAGAGCCTGTGCGCTGTCCAGCCTGGGGATGAGCAAGGAGAGGAGTCAGGGAGGGGAGGTGTGGATGGACAGACGTCCCTTGCTGCATACTCTTTGCCCAGCAGGGCTCTCCCTGCAGAGCTGGGCAGCATTCATGCTTCTCACCAGCTCTCATGCTGTGATCTGAACTGTGCTCGGCGCCAGTTACGCATCCTAAATTGGCCTTATTTTTCCCACACCAGCTTGGACCAGCCAGAGGCAAGGGTCCCTCTGCTCCAGCTCCATTCACTCCTGCGTTGCACAGCCTGGGCAGCACCCAGCTTAGCACGGAGCCGCACCTGCAGCCCCCAGCAGTGCGGAGCCGTCATCCGGGCTCTGCTCTCGGGGGCACCTCTGCCAAGTCCCCGAGCAGCAGCCCGGAGGGAGCCCTGTGGGCCTGGTGTTACCATTGAGCCTTGCTGTTGACACCTCTGACGGTCCCATTTGGCTCCATGGCTGGCTGCGAGCTGAGTACACGCTCAGGTCCCTGCTCAGCATGGGGCACCGTGGGGACAGCCATATGCCATGAAAGGAGGCGGGGGTTCGATCCCATGGGAGCAGCAGGGATGTGCACAGAGCCCACAGAGGGGCCACAAGCCTTCATCTCCGGCCACGCTCTGCTCTGGCTCCCTGGCTCCTGCCTCAGGCTGGCGCCTGTCCCAGCAGCCCAGAGGAAAGTGCTAAAGCAGGACCTGCGAACCCAGGCAGCCTCGGCGCTAACAGGGGCTGCAGAAGCAGATGATCATCCTCCACACGTTTGGCATTTTCTGTTGCTCTTGACTCCAGGGAAATGATTGCTCTGCTCCAGGGGATCTATAAATAGACTTTGCCCACTAACCTCTGCTCCAGGAGGCTGGCAGCGTGGCCAGCGCAGCCGCTGCTGGTGGTGCAGCGATGCCGCAGCCCCTGCCTGGGTCAGTGCTACCTGCCAGGGCCCTGGACCTGCCTGTGCTTGGAGGGGAAGGACCCTAAGGAAATGATTTAGGCAGTGTCCAGGATGGTTTGGGGGAAGAGAGATTGAGGGAGCCTCTGTGCAGTGTGCACTCAGGGGACACTGCCCCATGAGGGGCACGGACGTCTCCCCACTTTGCCACTCTCCCCTTTGGGACAAGCAGAGGAGGGGCAGGGGATGCAGAGAAGGGGGCTGCTGCTTTCCTTCTGTGCTGGCAGCATCAGGCAGCCCAACACCCATGTGTCCTGGAGGATGGGGCTGTCCTCTCACCACGGGGCATCCTCTTCTTGGGACTGTTGTGAGCGATCCCTGTTAGGGGGATGTAGGCAGGGACATGAATGCACGGGGCACCCTTCAGGCTAGCAACTTGGCCATTCCCACCCCATGGAGACACATGGCCCTGTGGGCATCTGCCAGCATGGGCAGCAATGCCAGCAGGCTCGCTGCACACTCAGGCAGTCACAGGTTCCATCCCAGCTCTGCAGTGCACCCAAGCTCCAGTCTCTGCTCCTGTCCCATGTCTCACAGGCTGGAAAAGACAAATTCAGGATGGGGGGCACATCTTGCCTGTTTTAGGCACGTCTCAGAGCCCCTCTTGCTTTCTTCCAACTCTTACAGACCTTGTCCCCCTGGAGGGGCCCTCTCTGCTCTGTGTCCCCCCACTCCACATCACATGAGTGCAGGACTTCCCTGCTGGAGGTCTCTGCCCATGTGCTACCCATCCTGTCTCGTTATAGCAGTAGTATGCACCATGCTGGAGCAAGCAGAGGCTCAGGTAGCACTTGGTGCAGCCTCTGGTGGCCACCCACACCTTGTGGGCTCAGGGGAGATGCTGGGCAGTGACATCCTCCTCATATGGGACCCTGTGTCTGCCGCAACCACGGCTTGGGGGCAGATGGCCATCCCTTCCCATGCAACCATCAGAGACCTCAAAATCGGTCCCAGGCAGCACTGGGATGAAATCCAGGACTTTTTTCACAGGAAATGACAGCACCAAGGAGGAATCCGGAATCAGCCAGCACTGGGGGCTGACATGTAGGATGCAGGCTCACGTCTTGGTCAATGCCGGGTGCTCCAGCCCTAGTGCTGGGGTCAGCCGGGGACACAACGGCACGAAGATGCTCTTCCCCCGCAGCAGGTTGTTTTTTTTTTTGTGTGTGTGTGTGCACTGTTTCCCAGACACACTCCCAGGGCTGCTGGGTATGTGACAGGACAAAGACTCCCCCCCAAGCACAAGCCCTGCAGATGCTGCCGTTGGGGCCAAGCTCTGCTCTCACTGGCAGCGCTGCAAGGGGAGGAGACCCCCCTGAGGAGACCCCCCCAGCCGAGTTAGCACAGCTGCCAGGCACGGGTGCGGGGAAAGAGACCAGGATGCGGCCAGCAGGCAAGTTCTTGGCCAGGAGGGTGGTTTCAGGAGGGCGAGGGAGGCAGATGTCAGCGACAGGAGGCTTGCGTTAATGCATCTCCCACTGTGTCCCTGCCCGGATGACGAGCTTCCTCGGGAAGGAGGGGAGAGGACGACCTCCCCACCCTGCCAGCTTGGAAAACCTCGCCCAGGCGATGCCAGGATGTGTTGCATCGCGTTGCCGCGGCAACTGGCATCTCACGATGCTGAGGCAGGCGTGTGCGGAGTCATGGCACATGAATCACGCGGATCGTCCGACCTCGGCGTGATGGGGACAGGCAAAGAGCAGCGACGCGCTCGCTGGGGACAACCTCCGGGGCTCGGGATCGGGCTCGGTCACTGCCACAGAGGTGGGTGCAGGGGAGGCGGGTGGCAGCGCCATGGCACAGCACTGAGACCGCCTGCAGCACAAATCCAAGCCTGGCACAGCTCGGTGTGGGGGGTGCCGGGGGCAGGAGCTTGCTCGGGTGCAGGGTTTGGAGCATCCTCAGGCTGGGGCTGTGTCGGGGTGAGGAGCGCAGTGGGGCATCACCAAACATGTGAGCCCCACCACAGGTTGGTGGCATCCCCCTCCCAAAGTGTGGGGCAATCCTGGCCAGTGCTGAGTACCTCCCTGCATCTCACTCATCCCCCCAAAAAACAGACTGATGCACTCTCCCTAGGATCTCCCAAATAACTTTAGGCACATCTGGGTTTGCTGCCTGACTGGGAAGCAACTGGGCACACCCTTTGAGGCAGAAACGTGGATTGATGGGCTTGTTCGTCTCCCAAGGGTCCCTATTCCACCCACACCAAGGACAGGCACAGGGCTTTCCTGCCCAGGCACAGTTTGTTCCTCGTGAGATGCTTGGCACAGGGAGCGCTCCATGGGTGGGTTGGAGGGAGGAGGCCCCCCTCTGTCTGTCACGGCATTGAAGTGACACCTACCAGGCGTCAAAGTCAAGGAGACCGAATTTTTCCATCTCAACTTGTTAAAGTACAGAAATGTTTTCAGCCCAGCAGTGGAATATTACCTCTTCTCCTCCTCCCAGACGGATAGATTACAGCTCTTCTCAAAAAAAAAAAAAAAAAAAAAAAGAGGACAAAACTTAGCTTGGGAGTTTGCTGTCGCTTCATCCCCCTTCCTCTTTTCCCTTTGAAAAGGGAGAAGGTTTGAGATGAGAGAGAAAAAAGGCCTTGCCCCCCCCAAAGCTGCATTTAATTTCATGAAAAATTCTGACAAAGAAATATGCATCCATACATTTCTTTCCTTTCAAAGTGAGTAACTTCTTACCAACCAGCCTCGCGCAACAGAAAGGCAGCACAGACCTCCCCCAGCCAACCTCTCTGGGAGCACTGGTTCTTCTTGTTAGCAGTGAATCTCAATAGAAATTCATTTTCTAGCAAAGTGTCCTTATGGTGGAGTCTTCCCCGTGTCACAGCAGCATTTTGCAATCTCTGAGGCCTCTGAAGCCCTGGTTTACAAACAGGGCCATTCCTCCCGTCAGGAACAGGCATGCTACCAAGGGATGGCCCTGATCCACTGTGCATCAAGCAGAGGACAGACAAAAGTGCTGCTGCTTTGTACAGTACAAATCTGGTCTGGGGATATTCCACCCACCCCCACCCCTATCAAAAAAAAAAAAAAAAAAAAAAAAAAAGGATGCCAATCCTTCCTTGCAGCCAATTTATGCCGCTGCATCTACCCAGCTCTAGTGCGATCTCACTGGAGGCATCGGGGTGGGGATGCAGAAAGAAGAGGGAGTGAAGTCTGCTCTTCTGGAAGCAATAAATGCCTTCTGCCATTTACAAGCAGTTCCTGACCTTGCTACAGCTGATGGGCAAGTTTATGATCTTGCATTTTAGCTAAATGGAAGAAGCAATTATTCTTCCTCTTGGATTAAAGTGACTTTAGGAAGAGAAATGCTAAGCAGGGGTAGAGCCTGGTGAAAGCTGACCCAGGAGGAGAATGGGGTCTCCCAGGAGAACGACTGGACATGGAAGGGCTGGCAGAAGGCAAGTGGAAAGCAAAGAGCAAGCAGGGACACAGGGGAGATGCTGCTTCAGGAGGAGGCAGAGGGCTTGGTGCGGGAGCAGCCGTGGACACTGCTAGCAGGGAATTGCCCACTCCTGCATGTGCACCCGCATTTGGTGGGGCAGACCCCATCCCCTCCCCAGGCACCGATAAAGGGCTCTGCCGGGGAAATCCCTGCTCCTTCATCACTGAGAGCAGGCTGCCACAGCCTCGGGGCTGGCACATTGCTCAGACCGAGGAGACAGCTGTGTGGAGAGAAGCCTGGATGCTTTCAGATGCTCTGCACCATGAGATGGAGCCCACCCCACTCACACCCCTGCTCTCCAGCCTTCTCCCTGGGGGATGCCTTCACTGCAGTGAGCAGGCAGGCAGGGAAAAGGGGGCTCTGAGCTCATCTGCACAGGTCACAAGCACAGCACAGGGAACAGTGGCCTTGGGAGAAGGGCAAACCTGAAATCTGTCCAGGTTTCATTTGGACAGGAGCTCTCACATCCTCTCTGCAATATTCCCACTTGGCAGCAGAGATGCAGAAATGGGCTGGGGAGGGGCAGGTGCCAGCCTCATGCTTTGGCAGCCATGCCAATTCGGGCAGCTTTACCAGTCTGTAGCCCCCTGTCCTTGCCCCATGCAGCACCCTCGGCTCAGTGACATGGGACACAGGGTCAGGGGGGAGCTCCCTTTCATCTGCCCCGAGGTCCCATCCGATGCCTCCACGTGTCGGGGTGCCACACAGCCCTGAGACACTGACGTGCACGGAGCAAGCAGTTTGTGAGCCGCAGGCAGAGCCAGGTCAGGATGGGGGCTTGGAGCTGGACAAAGCCAGGGGAAGCCCAGAGCCACAGTGGTGGGAGCTCCATGTGGACCTTTAGGCTCCTCCTGAGCCTTCTTCCCTTAGTGTGGGTGGGCAAGGTGTCAGGGTGCTGGGACACAGGGACCCATGTTCTCACTGCTTAGGGAAGAAATCTGCCTCTTTGGTCCAAAATGAAGCATGAGTGGGCCAGTGAGGATTCCCACGTGGACCAGTTCTGACCTAGACCCTAAAACAGGCAGCTGAATGGTGCCCAGGCCCTGCTGCACTTCCCCAAGCAATGCTGCAGCACGCGCTGCCCTGGGGCTCTGCTCTTTCCTCCCTGAGGACCCACTCGACCCAGAGCATCCTTTTCTCTGCTTTTCTTTGCATTGGCCACCTTTGTTTCTGACCCATCATTTCTTCAACAGCAGCAGCCGTGGGGTTTGAGAGCAAAGAATGGACAAACCTGGAAAAGGCTGCAGAAAGCAATTCACATGTGAGAATAACCTGAGCACAGTGTGTTCCTACAAACTTCTACTAAAAAAGGCCATTGGAAATATTTTATTTTATTTTATTAAAAAATAAAAAAGTGAAAAAAAATTATTTGATGATCCTTGTGCGTCCCTTCCAACTTGGATGTTCTATGATTCAGCAGCGATGCCGTTTGTACCCACCTCCCTGCGAGAGAGGCCTGGCCATGGGGTGAAGACGCAGCAGCACCAGGCGCCCGGGGATGCACATTATTAGCATCTCCTCAAAGCCAGGCAAACCTGGCGAGGCTTTTGCTTGCTGGAGCCTCTCATGAATGGATGTGCCTCCAGTGACTGGACATGCCCCTGTGAGGGGCTCTGGCCTTTCTGCTGCCCCTCGTCCCGCAGCCCCCACTGCTGCTCGCTCTCCCACGGCAGGACCCGGTGCTGGGCTGGGCACAGGCCCTTCTGTTCCGAGGCTGCCTGGAAGAGAGGTTTCTTCTATGGAAAAGTTCAAGCAAATAATGACACTTGGATTGAGATATTTTTCTTTGGGCAGTGAATAGGTTCAGAGCAAATACGTTTTTAATAAGCATTTCTACTGAAATTGAGCTCTTCCCCTGAAGCAATTTGATTTCTTTTTTTTTGATCATAATTGCATTTTTCAACGGGAAAAATAAATGTTTGGTCAAGTGGCTCAGTCCTGGTATGTCACTGGGCATCGCATCTTAGCAGCCAGGCCCTGCGGTACCAGCACAGGCTCTGGGAACTACCCCGTTGCTGAGCATGGGGCTACATCCCCTGCAGGGAGCAGCCACAAGCACCAGCTCCCCTGGGCCCTGGCAAGGTGCACGTCTGCCCATGTCTGTCCCCTGCCTTGCATCACTTCAGCTGGTGACATCCCTCCTGTGGCTCAGCAGAGCTTGCTGAGCCGGGGCTGGGACACCTGGGCTGGCCCCAGCCCGGACCAAAGCTTCCCTGGTCCCTGCCGTCGCTCTCCATCAGGAGCTGCTTCTCCCCTCCTGCATGCAGATGTTGCTTCACCTTTCCCAGGTGGGCTCAGTCTCTGCAATCCAACGAGACGAGATGGGACACGTGGCCATCACGGCCTGGGAGGCACATTTAGGGACTGCTGCTCCGCTCTCCCCCAGGCCAGGGGGAAGCAGCCTCACGCTATGCTCGGGCTCACTGGTAGCTCGGAGGCCTGATGGTAATAAATGAGTCAGGAGCACATCTGCACGCAGCGGAGACGCTCCCTGCCAAGTCGCTGCACTGCAGGACCACTCTCATCTGTCTCTCTTTAACAGGAACAAATGGAAATGAGCGAATCAATTAACACAGCACATTAGCAAAATGTCAGAGCCTCCCAATCGCACTTAACCCTTCCCTCCGCCGGCCGTGCCAGCAGCCCAGCGTGGGCTGAGTCAGCAGCACGGGCAGCCCACCGGCACGGCTGCGGTGGCTGCAGCTGGGGGGACCTATCCCCAGGCAGCAGAGTGCAGGTGGCAGCAGGGACACCTCGCCTGGGGATGTCATGGAGGGGGGAAGCAGCAGGGGTGGGGATGGGATGGGATGGGGATGGGGATGGGGATGGGGATGGGGATGGGGATGGGAAGAGATGGAATGAGATTAAGATGGGGGATTCACTGCCAGCAGAGCACAGGCACCCCATCAGTACAAGGAGGCAGCTGGGAGCAGGCTTCCTCCTCCTTGTCCAACTCTGAATCATAGCCAGTATGGGGGATATGGGTGCCAGCTCCTCTATGTGCCCTCAGGCCCATCCTTGCCTGGAAAAACCCTAGAGCAGACATGACGTGGCCGTGGCATCCTACACACACTGAAGCCATTGTGTGCTGCGACTGGCGCTGAGCAGGGCTGAGTGAGGGCAGGCGAACAGCACAGGGCTGGGTTTCCCCGCTGCAGGAGGTGTTACAGCTCTGCCCCCCCGCACCTGGTAGGACGAGGGCTCAGAGCCCCTGCAGATCATTCGCTCTCATACAGCAAAGCTTGCGTATATGTGAGCAACAGGAGCATTGAGCCCTCTCTCTTGCTCTTTGCCAGTAAGTGTTATAGCAGCAAGAGAGCCACACTAACACGTAACAAACCCTCATCAGCTAATTAATAATTAGAGACACTTGTACCTGAAAGGCTGGCTCCGCCGGTGGGATGCTCGGGTCTCCCACCAGGCACAGGCATCAGGATTGCCCCAGCTGTGCTGGACCTGAGGGCTGATGTATGCCCTGGGCTGCAGGACACCGAGGGCTCCTGGCTGCTGCTCTCAGCCATGGCAAGCAAGGTACATCTCGCTTGTATTTCTTCAGGTGTGACCACCATGGGCCAGGGCCCAAGTGTACAGGGTCAGGATGCAGGCATGGTCTGATTTCCCCCAGGGGAAGCAGGGCATGGCCATGGGCTGGGTGAACTCCTCCCAGCAGGTGGGAAGAGCAGCCAGGACTTCAAGTTATTCCTTCTTTCCCATGGGATGGAAACAAGGCTCCTAAATCCCAGATGGGGCTGAAATGGAGATTCCCCGTGTGATGGCCCTACAGAGCTCTGGCCTGCAAACCGGCAGTGAGTTTGTGAGCTGGAAATCTTAATAAAAGTCTTAGGGTGGGGGAAAGCAAAGAAAACTTGCAGCATGAATAAGGAAAAAACACAGATGTTGTCAGCCACTGTTGGTTCCTGGGCAGGTGCCCACAAGCACAGCCTCGCTGTTCCCCACCTCCCCATGGCACTGCCAGTGCGCGGACACGACCCCTTGCTGCCGTGGTACTCATCAGCCCACTGCTTCACTGCCAGTCCAAAACTGAGATAGAAACTTCCTGAGAGCCACTCAGGAACACTGAGAAAGTGCTGGAAGTATCCAGGGGTTCGGTGTGCTTGGAAAAGCACTGGACTAGGAGGTCACATCACGCAGCCCAGAGTGGCAACGATGGCAGGCTGCTCCAGTGGGACTGGGGGAAAAGCTGCCATGGCCCGGGTTCTGCTTGCCCAGATCTGCCCATCCTCTGCTGCTGCATAGCTTGGGAAATTGAGGCAAAGCTGTGATAAGCCCTGGAAATCCAACATGGGGGCTCTGAATGGCCAGGCCACCCCCCAGCCATCACCGCCTCTGCTCAGCCTGATGGCAAGATGATGGGAGATGGGCAAAGCTCTCCTGCTTGCTGCCACAGTGCCCTTAGGTGTGGGGCTGCTGGCAGCCAGGGCTCAAGCCAGCTTCCAGCATTATATTGCCTGCTTTTGTTCTTTCTTCAGGGATAGCCCAGAAGGCAGTGCAGAACGTCCCCCATCATGCTCACAGGGACCCTTTGAGTTGCTCCAGATGAAGGCAGCAGGGAGGATGCTTCTGAGCAGAGCCACGGAGCGATGCTGCCAGCCCAACTCCTGCGTGGGGACAAGGGGCGATGGCCCTGCCGTGGATTCCCATGGGAGCGCTGGCCCCGCGCTCCTTGCTGCATACAAATCCCTCCTGCCGAATAGGATGGATCGTCAAGGCATCACCTCGATTATGCGATGTGGCCCTGATAGCTTGGGGGACTTTGTGTCCGAGGCTCCCCCAGGCCCCAGAGAGCGCAGGGTGTGAGAACCGCGAGGCGAGGCCGAGGGCGCCGAAACAATCCTTGCCATGAATTAATAATGTGCCCTGTCTATAGGCCCTTCCAGATGGAGATTTCAAAGCACTTTGCAGGCACTAATGAGGAGGAGCTGGGTGGACCCAGCTTGGAAGGAGGTGCCTGAGCTCAGACTGCTGTGAGGCAGTGGTGCTCAGGGATGTCACCGTCCTGTCCCCAGTCCCTGTCAGCTATGGGATGCTCAGGGGAAATGCATGCACTCAGGGGTGGGGAATCTGTAATTTGTGCCTGTGCTCCCCATTTCAGCACTGTTTGCCCCTCTGCAGGGGCTGTCAGGGCATGGGTCTGATCCGCACCAGCGCTGGGCTTAATGGGCGTTGTGGGTCCCGGCTGTGCTGACCGATGTGGCAGACATCAGAGCTGCGTGAGACCTGGCAGCTCCGCCACAGAGCTGTGCGCCAGCCCTCCCCTCAGCCCTGTCCTGTGCAGAATTGGCCTCCTTCTCCTCCTCCTCCTCCTGTAAGCCTGCAGACACCCAGGCCATGCAAGTGGGGAGAGCTTGGGCTCCAGGGCAGCCTGCTTGGAAACCCAGGGCCTGCAGGGAGCAGCCCCATGCGGGGCAGGCTGCTCGCTGCCCTCCCTGCCTGCAGCCCTCATGGCTGAAGGCACCAGGCAGAGCAAGGTGGGGCAAATAAAGGCAGGAGGGGAGATGTGACCATGAGCATCTATTTCCCAGGGACCCGAGAGGGGCTTGCTGGTGGGTCCAGCTTGCTGACACAAGCCTCTAAACCGTAGTTATGCTACATCCAAGGCTGCTGGATAAAGTGATGCTCAGCCAAGGGAGGCAGTGCTGTCTTCTAGGGCCAGTGTCCCAGCCCAGCCCCAGCCCACCAGCAGATGGGGTTTGTAGGAAGATGTCGGGATCTCCCTCCACACTCAGCCCTACACCACTCTCCCAGAGAGGGAGAAGTGCTGGAGGCACTGGCCCCGTGGGGATGCTGGTGTGGGACAAAAGCTGTCACAGCGGGGCCACAAATGCCTACAGAAGGGGGCTCCTTGCTTTCGCCATGGCTCCCAGGGCTGGGGAGATCACAGTCTCCTGACCCTTCACCAGCAGGGGCTCCATCCCAGGAAGGACCTGGGCTTCCCCATTCTGCTCCCCCACGAGCCGTGCCTGCTGCTCCCTTGGCTGGTGCCTGGCTCCATTCACTTCACCAGAAATGTGCCTACTTACACATCCTTTGAGCACAATCCATTTGCAACCTTTCCAGTCCTCCAAGGGAGAATTAAGGTGTGCAGTGACTGGGGCCAGTCCTTGCATCCGGGGCAGGATCCTCCCAAAGTCAGGGCTGGGAAGTTACCAAGCAGCCAACCCCCGCGTCCATCTGTCCACCCACCATGCCATGTCTGTCCTCTGCAGCACCACAGGGCAGAATCATCCAATGCAAAGATGTAAATGCAGCCCCATCGGGACGTGTGCTCTGCAAGTGATTATGCACAACCTTTAAAAAAAAATGGAAAGATTCTTATTTCCAAGCATGTTCACAATCCTTGACTAATCTGTTTCTCCACTCATATTTTTATCTGTCTGTCTGTCTGTCTATCTATCTATCTAACCTTCCCCCCTCTTTGCAGTGCTTCATCCTACCCCTCTGCACAAAGATTTTTTCCCCACTTCCAGTATGTCTGTATATAACCATCTGTTTGTCTGTCTCTCTAGCCATCTGGGTGTCTGCCTACAGTGTTTGCTGTGTCGCTAAAGCATATACAGGCTGCATGTATAGATCTATCAATTGGAGGTCTACTTGCCAGTCTCTCTAAGCTGTGTTCTCTGGGCTTCATTAACATGCAAATTAGCAAGATCTGACTGGCTCACTTAGCTGCTACTTCTCTTAGACAGCCATGCAACAATGCAAATACTAATGAGGCTCTGGAAATGGCACTTGCTCTATTGCTAAGCAAGCATGCACACAGAGCAGGCTTTGGCAATTTCAGGCATGCCATCCATCCTCACACCTGCTGGAGGACTCAGGACAGAAGGGATGGGTGATGGATGGATGATTAGGGGCACTGATGCGGAAAAACAGGCGAGAATTCCCGCTCTGAGTGGGATGCCAGCGCTCCCAGCCCTGGGATCCTTGGCTCCGAGATCCCTTTGTCCTCAGTGCCACATACCCCTGCTCTGGACCTCGGCCACCCACGGGATCCCCCGGTCAGGAGCACATTGGTCCCAGTACTCCAGCCCACACGAACCCAGGTTGTGCTCCACTGGCTTCCCACCACACCAGTGTTTTTTTACTGCAGCCTCTCGCAAGTTTAGGGCTCTGATGCACCCCCATGTGTTCTCCCTTCCCAGGCAGGAGAGGGGAGCTGGAAATCTGGGGTGCAGCTGCTCCTGTGAGCCGGTCCCCATCTGAGCTGGCTCCCGTGTTTTATCGCTTTTCTGCTTTCAAGCACGTAACATGAGTCTGGGTCACCATGGGGGAAGTTTTCTGTTACTCTTCAGTTCCATCACCTCCTCTAATGATAATTCAACCATACATCTCCTTGTAAAACATCTAAAATGATCAAACGCTGTGCAGCGAGATGAAGGCACCTCATCTTAGGAACCTGGTTTCCGTATTCCTTTTTATCCTGGAGATAAAATAAAGAACCATTTGCTCTGCTTGCTGCTGCAGTCCCTTGCCTCTCCTCACCCACGCTGCTACCCATCCCCTGGGGAGTTAACACCGCAGCAAACCCAGGCTGCTTCACCCCCCAGTCCTTTTCATCTCGACCCCCTCCGCTGTCGCAGGAGAAGCACAGAGCGGCTCTCGCAAGCGCTCACGGAGCCCAGAGGGACGTCGCTGCCTCTGCTCTCACAGGGTGACATTACTGCAGAGGTTCCTACAGCTGCTTCCCGGTGGCTGAGCAAGAGCAGCCACCACACGCATCTCATCCCCCGAGGGATGAGCGGCTCCCTCCCACGCCAGAAGCTGCTCACCACAGCGCCGGGTGTGTGCACGGGGAGGAAACGCAGCCTGGGATGAGGGAGGTGGGGGGATTTGGGGGAGATGGAGCTGAGGTGGGGAGAGATGCTCTGGGCCAAGGAGACGAAGCACATGTGGTAGGCAGATGGCTAGCTGGGGGATGACAAAGCACGGGCAGGAAGGGTGCCTTCCCCTGTCCGGAGAGACCGTGCTCCACGGGAAGAGCCACGTTGCAGAGAGGGAGCGGATGAGGTTGGCTGGGGCTGACCCAGCTCGTCATGGAGACAAGAGCAGCCCGAGGCACTTTGGTGACTCCATGCTGTGGCCTCTGGGGATCTTTCTCCCTCCAGAAGTGGTCTTACAGGAATCTGCTGCATGGCGGTCGTCTCTGCCCAGCACCAGGTCTTGTAAGGAGGTGAAATTTTAAATGCAGCCCAGGAGGCAGAATTTCCTCCTGGCCTCTGGACGGGTGCATGAGTGCAGGCAGTGCCCTTGCAGTATGGGCCAGCACAGAGAGAGGTCAGGAGCTGTCTGACTGTGGGAATCACATCAGCTAAAACAGCTTTCTGTGCTGGGCCAGCCCCACAGACATCTCTGCTTCCCCCTCTGCAGCTTGCAGCTGGGCATAGCCAGGGCACTGAAGTGCAGGTAAGGCTGCTGGATGACAGCCAGGTCAGGTCGATGCAGGGGCTCCATGGATGCCGGCAATTCTGGCTCTTCCGTGACTTGGTAGGACCATCTACCAGAGAGTCTCCTTCCCTGGAGATATTCAAGGCCCGTCTGCACACCTACCTGGGCAGCCTGCTCTAAGGAACCTGCTTTGGCAGGGTGGGTGGACCCGATGATCTTTCGAAGTCCCTTCCAACCCCTACAATTCTGTGATTCTGTGATTCTGTGATCTCTTTGCAAATTAAGTTTTCAGACTAGGGTCCATATCCTCTGCTCAGGGGATTCCCTGGGAGATTGGCCACACACAATGCATATTTGCAAAGCAAACTGCCTGCCCAGCGGTGTGGGGAGCCCCATGGATTGGGCACTGGCAGGTTCAGATTCATCTCCCTGTTTGAGGAATTGACTTGGATTGCTTCTCCTGGCAGGAGTGCCCCTCTGCAAGGCAGGGCAATGGGGAGGAGCTGTTACCCTCCATCGCTCGTCTCTGCTAGGTCCTCAGCTTGGCAGTGCCCAGGGGCTCCACTAATGCATCCATTGAAAGGAGGACTCCATTTTCCAGTCCTGGACTCAGTAAAGTCAGTGTTTCTACCCTGAGAAATGGCATTACTCTATTGAGAAGATGTGGCGACCTGCTGTGGGGAGAATCTGTGGCAGGATAAATCTATCTAATGAAATTGCTCTGCTGCAGGGACACCAGCATAATAGCACCCTGTGCTTGGCTGCACTCTGTGTTTGCACATCAGCAGCCTGAGCAGCTCCCCGGGGCTGTCCTCGCTCCGCCGTGGCCCCCAGCACAGGGCTGATCCACAGGGTGGGCTGGTGCTCACGGAAGGAGTCCTCAGTGAGAATTGCCCTGTGGGGGAGCAGGTAGCGGATGGGACAGGTCGCTGTCCCCCAGGCACCTGCCCCTCTCTGCTCTGTGCTCGTGCTCCCAGCCCTGGCCCCCGACCTTGCCTGCCCTTGGCTCGGTTCCGGTGCCACGGCTCTGCTTTGGTCAGAGGCTGCACGGCTCCGTCCTGAGGCTGTGGGGACATGTGAGCAAAGGGGCTCAAATAGCTTCTGCATTTTATGACTCCAGAGAGCTTGTTAACAGTTTTTAAGCCTTCACAAGGGCTAAATGTCCCCTTGTCACCGCAGATGCATCACTCCCTGCCAAACACCAGCTCCGACCAGAGTCCTCTCCATCCAGACCTGCACTAAGCCCATAAGAGGTTCCTGCTCATCAGGAGGCAGGAACCCATCCTAGAAACTCCCTTCAGTGTGGCCAGCAATCAGTCTTGATGTTTCTGGCTAGCTTTAATCTTCCTTTGTCTATGCTTTGCCTGAGACCAGAGTCTAGGAACTGCCCAGGACAGGATCCCAGTGTGCCCTGTGGACTCCTCCCTGTGTCCTGTAAAATATTCCCCTTATCACCACTCAGCATCACTGCCATCTCTGCGTTGTCACCCCATTCAGTGGCAGAGTGAGCATCCTATAAGGGTCCACGACATTTGGAGAGGTTGGCAAAGGTCACCCTGCTGGGTGAAGAAAGGACAGGGCAGCCCTGTTGGGCTGGGAAGATCCAACACAGGGCTTTGGGGCTGGAGAACAGCCAGGACAGGCCAGCAGGAGCCCCATAGCCTATTACGGGTAGCTGCTGTCCCCAGGAGCCTTCCAGAGGCTGAAGCTGCGATAAGCCGCTCTAGAGCTGAAGGCAGAGAAATTTTGGGGGTGGGGGGGGCAGCTGAGCTCCTGGTGCCAGAAGGGTCAGCTCTTGGCATGGCCACGGCAGCACCCAGCACATTGCACAGCATGGCAAAGTCATCGCCAGCAGTGGTGGCAACTGGTGATCAACACATCCACTTGTCCTCGGAGCCTGGGAGGGAATGGGGATCACTGGTGTCAGCCCCAATATCAGCTCTGGTGTCAGCACCAGCATCAGCTCTGGTATTAGCCTCACTATCAGCTCTGGTATCAGCACTGGAATCAGCTCTGGTATCAGCTCCACTATCAGCCCTGGTACAAGCTCTGGTATCAGCTCCGGTGTCAGCGCTGGTATCAGCTCTGGTATCAGCTCTGGCACCAGTCCTGCTATCGCAGCTCCTAACTGCAGCGCACACACACTGCACACCCAGCACTGTTGGTGCTGAACGGCTCCGGCCCGGAGATGAACCCACGAGGACCCTGCCAGGCATTTGCAGGTTGTGAAATAACCAGGGAAGAAGGGAGGAGGGAAGGCACGTGACGCCTTCGTTCCAGCCTCGGTCCGTCCTGCGCTCCGACCTCAGACAGGCAGAGATGGGGCAGAATAAAACATCTGCTTAATGTGCCCTGTCGACTCTTCAGGGAGAGCTGCTCGTGTCCACCACGGCGAAGGTCACCTCATTAAGAGGCGCGGGAGCCGCATCCCCGCCGGCGGGCTGGGTGACTCCAGCCCACTGAAGGCTGACCTTTTCTCCAGGGAGGAGACGGGTCCTGCACGCTGGCTCCGACCCAGATGGCAGTTAGCTCCACAGACACTTACACGTCCCGAGCACTGGTTTTGAACTTTTCATTCTCATGAGCCTGTCAGCTCTTGAAAGCTGCAAGCGCCTGCAGCGCCTCTGGCTCGCTGATGGGGCGAGCATGATGCTGATGCACAAACGCTCCCTTCTTTGCTAGCAGGGGGAGCAGGATCAGGGCTGAAACTCCCATCCCTCTGGAAGGTGCAGCAGCATCTGAGACCCAGCACAGAGGGCTCAGCTCCCCAGCAAATGGGCTAGATGTGACCCAGGCACAGCCAATGCAGGCACGGTTGCCCAGAGCAGCCCAGCTTGCAGCATGGAGAGAGCAAAGCACCCCACGGGGAGCCTGCTGGGGCCCTGGGTGCAAGCTGTCCTCCCCACCCCATGCTCTTCCATGCCTCAGTCACGTCCCTGGTGTCCGCAAAGCCCTGAGCCCCAGGGGCACTGCAGGGCCAGCAGCAGCACAGCACCATCCATGCTGCGGAAAAGCAGCAAAGCACAGGAGCTGCCTGATTTGCCCTGCTGCCTCAGAGAGAATTTCTTGCCTTTCACATTATCGTCCAGCTGGGGAAGGAGAACATCAACTTTCCTCGCCAGCAAGCGAGGGCAGAGCGTGGCGGGCCACCCTGCTCCCCAGAGAGCTGCCCTGCCACCCCGTGTTGCAGCGGCGTGGGGAGCCCTGCCTGCCTCCTCCCCGCGCTGCCCTCCACAGACCTTTAATTCTGCTTCCTCTGATGTTAATCTTGGAGGTGGTGCACAGGTCAAGTTTAATATGCTATCCTGGGGGAGTTTCATTTAGAGCCAGCGAGAGGGAGGCAGGGGATTCAATTAGGATTTCCCATGTAGTCCGAGAGCACTGCCAGCATCAGAAAGCAGCCGGCTGTGCTCAGCAAGTGCTGGGGAGTGAGGGGGGGGGGGGGGGGGGGAGTGTCACTTTCCCCCAGGTCTGGGTTTTACCTGTGGGTCTTACCAGGACCCCTTGCCTCTGCCCCATGGCACTGCCCCCCAGCACACACCCTACACGTGTTATTGCCACTCTCAGCTGCTCACACCCTTGCCCTGCCACACCAATGCATGCACATGTGCCACACGCACCAACAGCCCCCCAGGAGCTTCACCAAAATGCACACCCAGGGCTCTGGATGTCATAGGTGTGTGGGCACCGTGACACACACACCCCTTCCATGCACATCTCCTGGTCTGTGCGCACACGCGTGCGCCAGTGCCCAGTGTTGCAAGTGTGGGGAACGTCTGGCTGGGGTGTCAGTGGTGTGTCAACTTACTCCTCCCTCTGCCTCAATTTCCCCATCTGGTGAGCAGGACTGAAAAGACATCACTTCTGGATGGTTGTCCCCTGAGATCAATGGGGAAGGTGGGGAGATGCCATCAGAACAGCGGGTACCCATCTGCTGGAGCATGAGTTTGGGGGTGCCAGGGGGATGCTGAGGGCTCCAGGCAAACCCCATCCCCATCCACCGTGTGGACACGTGGTGGCCACTCTGCCTGTAATGCGAAAGGACAGGCAGTAAAAGGCTGTGATGAGGATCATAAATATCCATTAAACCAGCTTTTAATCTGCCCTGCTAACAACAGGGATGCTGGGGAGCGAGAGACAGGAGCCTGGCAGGCTGCATGCAGGGAGCAGGTGGCACGCAGACACCAGGCACTCCGGCCTCCCCGGGATGGGATGAGCCATCTCTGCAGAGCACGGAGCCGTGGCCGGGATGGGACGGATGCTGCCTCACTGCTTCCTCTGGGGAAAGGGCTCCAGCCAGCCCAGCACACAGACCTGGGCTCCAGCTGCACCTGGGTGTGACACTGGGGTGAAATACAGAGCCTGTGCCCAGGCATGGTGAAGCCTCAGCCCCTCTCCACCAGCTCCAGCAAAGGAGAAGCCGGTCTCTGCCCTCCCTGCTGCACGGGAGCAGAGCCACAGCTTGGCTCCTGGAGGCTGGAGGCTCGCATTGGGAAAAACCTGGCTCCTCTCCATCAGCCCCCAGCCAAACCCCATGCAGATCCCCTCCAGGAGAGCCTGGCTGTGTGCTGATGCTCCCCCCCTGCTACACGGACCTGGCTCTTGCATCCAGCCTGCCCTGCTCCGCAGGGGAAACCCCTCTTCCTGGAGCTCCCCTGGGTAATGAGGGCATTGCCTTTCCTAACTCCTGTGGATGAGCTGCTCTCCCCTTTCCAGTGCCTGCAGCTCCCTCCCTGCCACTCGCTACCCAGAGTACAGCAGGTTGCATCGGGTGTCCTTCCCCTGGCACAAAGTGTCCCTGGATGGCTGCTGCCCCTGCCGCCGTGCTTGCTGCTTTCCCATTCAGGCTTTTCTCCAACACAAGGATTTGGGGGGATAAATTCCACCCAGAAATATCAAAGTGTTTAGCTGGGTTTTGATGCTGCTGAATCATTAAACAGCAAAAATGTTAGCTAGAATAGAAATGTAGATTTGAAGTAATATGATAATATAAAAGCCCAAATGGAATGAAACCAAATGATAATGTCAAATTGAAATGTTCGTCTCTCATTGGAAAGAATCCTTTCAACGTTATTGAAACAAAATGTGAAAGTTGAAATCATTTGATTTGACACTTCTTCATAGAAAAAAAAAAAAATCATCAGGATCGACATGTTCCCAGGAGATGTGCAGATTTTAAAAGCTGCTCTGTTGGAAGAACGTTTCCAGCCAGAAATAAGGGAGAGCAAAGGAGCTGGTTCCTCCCTCTGCCCCCTCTCTCAGACAGTGTTTTGGCACGGAGGGAAGATTAACACAAGGAATGCTCCAAAAGGACAGATTCTGCCCTTGGCTCTACTTCTTTAACAACCTGCACCCCAGCTACGTGCCCAGGGACAGCAGCACAGGACCGTGCCAGCAAGGACGTGCGTTTTGCCTTCTCCCTGCACATCTTCCACTATTCCTCGCCGCCAGCAGCAAGCAGTGCGGGCAGCAGTGCCGTGGCTCACGTGCGAGGACGCTCTGCAGCACCGCTGGGAATTCAGCCGTGCCCGCTCCACTCCCTCGGCATCCTCATTTATTTTCATGACCCCTCTCGAGGCCGGAGCAAGACGTGCTCAGAGGAGCTGCCCTAGGGGCTGCACCCCCGGCTCACTCACCCCCTTCTCCTCAGGCGCTGAGCTCGCTGCTGCCGGGCGCTAATGAAGATTTCCTGGAGCGCTTGCTTAGCAGAAAATGATTGGTTACACCCAAGCTCGTAATTAAAAAAAAAAAAAAAAAAAAGAGAGCGAGTGCACTAATGGGTATTTATTTGACTGTTACCTTGTCATGTATTTATCGATGCAGATAAATTCAAAATCATTAAATGCTTTACGGGGCCTGACAATTTACAGCCCCTGTCAGCACTCCGCGCCTGGCCGCTGTGGCGGGGGAGCGGCTGCGGGCGGGGGCCGGATCCTGGCTGCCCCCAGCCCCAGCACGGCGCTGGGAACCAGCCAGGGGCAGGGGGTTGGCAGGGGCTGCGAGGAGGCGGAGGGTGATGGAGGGGCTTATGGAGCCTATGGGTGACGATGCTCCATGGGGACAGTGGCTGGGGGATGAGGGAGCAGCCTGGGATCCACAGGCACCCTCAGCACTGCACCATGATGTGAGCCCCTCCAGCCCCCATCCCCAGCCCATGCACCACTTCCCAGCACGGGGAGATGGGGCTGGTGGTGCTTGGAGGCAGGATGGGGCTAAAATCATTTGTTATTGAGTGGAAACCTCGAGCCAAGCACGCAGGAAGTGCTTGGTGTTGCTGAGGCCAAATGGGAACCAACACAACCACAGCATGGGGGCTGCTGCTTCTCCTGCCCTGTTCCTCCAGGCCCCTCTTAGTGCCTCCTTGCCACAGAGACAATGGGGAGAGGGATGGCAGGAGGAAGGACAGGCAGACAGTGTCCGCAGCCAGAGAGCAGCCACACGTCCCAGGAGAGCATCCTGCCAGAGCCACACAGTTTGCGGGGGCAGATGGGCATCAGCTGACTTGGTGCTTGCTTGGTAGCCAGGCCCTGCCTTCATGCTGAGTATGTACCCCTAATTACCTTTTTGTGCTCATTAATGGACATGGGGAGCCCCCTCCTCACTGTACACCCACAGGCAGCCTGTGCCCAGGCCCACACATGGGATCTCGCTGCTCCAGCCACTTCTCACCATCATTTCACAGACAGATTTAGTGGCACTCGTGTGTGGTGGCAACAGCCCCAGCACTTCACAAAGCCACCAGCTGCCTCTGCCCCTTACACCAGCACCATCCTCAGCACCCAGGGTGTGCACCCATGGGTGCAGGGTGTGTGCAGCGTGGCCTCTTGTGTGCACACCCATGCTCGTGCAGTAGGCAGGTGTGTGCCTGTGCACGTGCTCTCCGTGTGCCTGTGTGCGGCACAGCAGCTCTCCCTCTGCTTCCCCTGGGGTTATCCAGGAGCCAGATTTCCCCAGGGAAGCAATGCTCACGCTGCGGAGCAGCTGCTTCCCGCAAGGTGCCCGCAGCACAGTGCAGGGCGAGCAGCAGCAGCCAGCGATACAGCTGGTGTGGCCTCATCCTGCCTGCTGCCAGGCCAGCACGTCCCTGTGAGAAAAACCTGTTCCTACTACCAGATCCAAATGATAGTGCTGCCAAAGCAGATGTGGCACCTGCCTCTCCCACGGCTCAGTCCCGAACCCAGACTAGCCACGGCAGGGACAATCCCAGCCTGCCCCTTGCAGCAGGACCAAACAGGGCACTGAGCCTCCTCCCAGCAGCTCTGCACCCACCACCAGCAGCAGATGCTGCACTGGGGGGTGTTGCACTGGGGTGTGCTGCATGACCAGGTGCTGCACTGGTGGGTGCTGCGCCAGCAGGTGATGCACCAGAGAGGTGCACCGGTGGGAGCTGCACTGGTGGGTGCTGCACCATCGGGTGCTGCACAGCGGGTGCTGCAGCAGAAGGTGCAGTGCAGACTCGGTGAAAGGCTCTGCAAGAGCCACTCTCATTGTGTTCAGAGAGCACAGCACGGCGGCTTGGATGGCATCATTGTTCAGGAGAGAAAAGGCAAGAACCGGGGCTGTGCGCTAAGTAGGTCATGCACGAGACTGGAGCCGAGGCCACGGGCGCAGCCTACAAAAGCAAGAGGGATGAGGCAGGGAGAGGGGTAGGGAAGTTTCGGTCTGGGCAGTGAGAGAGCATGGGGGGCTCACAGAGAGACACACAGCCACATGTTCCCACCAGCTGTGTAAAGGCAGAGGTCTCACTGATTTATTTCTTGCCCCCAGCAGCTCTATAAGTTTTAGCCCCGGTGCCCCTCGCCCAGCACAGCGTGGTACCAGCGCACTCACCCGCTGGGTGTACGTGGGGAGGATGCTCAGAGCAACAGGCTCTAGCTTCTCTCACTGCCGGCTGCATGACACACAGCCTTTATCCTCATGACAGCCTCGAATCATAAAATTTTACAGTTACACAGACTTTCACGGGGGCTGGGAGTGGAGGAGCCACCGAATCGCGGGGAGATGCATCCCTCGTGCTGCTGCATCAGGCTGCAGGACACGGGGTGACCCTCACTCGAGGCGCCCACCCAAGGTGCTGGGAGGGCATGGGGGGGCTCCCCCCCCTCCTCATCCCAGACTGGTCCTGGGGCCATGGCAGGGGGAGGGGGACCAGACACAGAACATCACTGTGTGGGTCCCACAGCGGAGCAAATGTCCCAGGTAAGGCAGGGGCAGGGGCAGGGGCAGGGGCAGGGGCAGGGGCAGGGGCAGGGGCAGGGGCAGGGATGCTCCCCCACCACCTCCCACAGCAGCACCTGATGCTTCAGCACATGGTGAGCCCCTGCATCCTGCAGCCCCGCGGGTCGTGCAATGCTGAACACAGGCAGAAAATGCCTTCCTGGCCCCTGTGGTGATCAGCTGGTGCCCCTAGGCAGGAGGCACAATTAACCTTCTCTTGACAAGAATAACTACCAATGTTATTATTGATCATAAAATTATCCAGCCCTTTGCAAGCTCCTGCCACAGGGTTTGAGTGGAGGTGGCAGAGGAATAGAACGTGCAGAGACCAAGATGCAGCGTTTGCAGCATCCCAGCGCGCTCCTGGTGCACATGGAGGAGGGATGGGAGATGTCTCCACCACCTCCTGCCTCCACACCCCACGCCAGCCCTGCCCCCCTGGTTTTGGGGTGCAAGCAGGGCTCAGGCACAGCTGCTCCCAGCGCTTGCGATGGTCTGGCCCAGGTGTGTGAGCCAACACATTTAGAGACAGGGCAAAAGGGCCCTTGGCAAAGCTTTAAATTAGAGAGGAGACAAAGTAAGACCACCAGTGCATTGGTGGCAGAGGCATGAAAAAAATCCCAGTTCTAACTCGCTGTTGTAACACCTTGGGAAACACAGTACGAAGGAAAGGTGAGGTTTTGTGTTTCGTGTACTTGATACACATAGTTCATCGGGCATTGCATTGAACAGGAGATAAACGGGACATTTCCCTCCAAACAGCCTAATCCCAAACCTGCCACCCCAGTACATCTCTCCCCATGCACAGAGGAGCCAGCAATGGGTCGCTTTTGGATGAGTGAGGGCTGCTCCTTGCCATACCCAGAGCCATGCAAGCCCTGTGCCTGCACCCCTGCATGCTGCAGCTGCAAGCAGGGTCAGCCCAGACACCGGGATCCGGCCCTGCTGCAGGCAGGACGCAGGGACCAGGGCATGTAATGGGTGTAGGGTGTTGTCCTCTGGCATCTGGAGTGAAACCGCAGCAAACAGCTTAATCACTGTGCAATTATGTCAAAATATCGGTCACTCGCTGAGTGACTTCTGCAGAATGCTGACCTGGGGGAAATTTTCCTTTTTTTGTAAGGGAAGACGAGAAACTGGAAATTCTCAGGGTAAAAGTGTTTCTGGTCCGGGTTAGGAAAATCAGGCTTTGGCTGTTGGAAACCCAGGCATCTTCAGCATCTTCTGTCCTGACAGCTTTTGTTTGGGGTTTTTCATTTACAAAAGGCAAGGATTTGGCAGGGAGGGGAAAATCTGATGGCAACGGAGAGAAAAGAGGAAAAAAAAAAAAAAAAAAAGACATTTCCTTACAAAATTCGCAATGGAAAATAACCAGAGATTATTTTATTTTTATCTGCCTTCTTTAAGCTCCCCTGCCGGAGGCCACACGGCAGCATCATACCTCGCACCTCCTCCGTGGTCCACCCAGATCCCTGGGCGTCACGCTGCGGCAGCTGCAACATGGGCAGCGTGCAGGAGGCATGTCACCTGGGTGACAAGGTGTCTCCGGCAGCAGGAGGGTTTGCATACGCTGCGCCCTGTGCTAAATACTGCCATTCCTACAGCACAGTCGGAGAGGAGTGGGGAAGCTCCCAGTGGTGCTCAGAGCGAGGCTGGGTTTGCAGGGGGTGTGAGGCTCCCCATCCAGCTGGCTCCTGGCCACCCTGCCAGCACCCTGCTGTCCCCGTCCCCGAGCCCTCCTGGCCTCTGGGCACAGAGAACAGGGCTGGCAGCACCCTGTGCTGGAGGGAGGGTGGGCATCTCCTTGGAACACGTCTCTGCTCTCTCAGCCATCACCGAACTCCCAGAGGCTGGTGGAAGAGAGAGTTATCTTCCGCTGAGGGCAAATGAGGGAGCAATTAATCACCCTTTTTGTTTAGAAATAGCTGAGAAACCACAGAGCCGGGCTGGAGTTAGCGTGGGGCATGCGGTCGGAGGGGTTTCCCTGGGGGAGCGGAGGAGCCAGGCAGACACAGGCCGGGAAGGTGACAGGGAAGGCAAGGAGGTGGCCACAGCCCAACCCAGGGGAGCACAGCTCGCTCTCAGCTCCCTCCCACACCCAAGTTATCGGTCTGCAGGAGCTGCCTGAGGGCTACCCGGGTGCTGCATGGACCGGGCAGGTTGGCTGGAGGCACCTCTGGAGGCCTCCTCTGGAGGCACCGCAGACCAGTTCCATGTGTATGCTTTGACCATGCTCTTCTGGATCTGGCCACCAGCAGCCAGGTCCTGGGCTGTATTTCTGCACCCAAGCTCCTTGCTCCCAGCCTCGAAGAAGAGCGACAGAGTGAGAGGTTCATGGATGAGTATTCTGCTCATTGCTCACAAATACTAATGGCCCAGAGTTATTAATATTGCCACTGTAGTCATATCTGGGTAATTACTGCCATTAACCACCAGCAGAACTATTGAGTTCCCCTAATCAGTGCATTACAATAATTGGGACCAAGTGTTTTATAGATCCGGACACTAATTCCTCCCCAGCACCTCTCCGTTCCTGGGAGCTGTTCCGCTGCTGGCCAGCCCCAGCTCCCTGCCTCTGGGTGCTGGGACACCCACATCCCCCCCGCGCCATGGGCTGGATGAGGCCACTGCAGAGATTGCCTGCGCCTCTCTCCAATGGGAATTCCTGGTCGTTGGAGGTTTGGGCATCTCTGTGCTCCCTGTGGGGTGTGGTCCCTCTGCCTGGGCTGTCACCACAGGTTACAAAGCCATGGGAGGTGGGTCTGCAGGAACAGGGGGTCCCCCCAAACTGCAGCTCTCCAGCTCTCACAGGCAGCAGGACAGGAGGGAGTGCTTTGGCTGTTCTCTTTCTGCAGGGACAGAAATCTGGTGTGGGTGCAATTAATTGCACAGTCTGCTATTTACACTGATTTCCTCTTGCTCTGGAAAGCTCTTCGCTACTGCAGCCATCTGGACCGTGGAGCCCAAATGCGCCTTGGCCCGGAGCTGGAAGCTCTTCAGGTGATGACTCCAGGGGCTGCACAAGGGAATTGTCTCCCTCTGCCACCTGCGTGGGCAGGAGGGCTCCTGCCTTGCCTGACATGCTGGGATGGAGCTCACCACGGCCACCTCCATCCCCTGCTCTGCTGTGCCTAAGCCCTTGCAAGCCCTCCTTTTTCCCAGGTAGTGCCCGGGGCAGGCAGAGCAGCCTGGCTCCAAAACCAGCAATCAGACGTCTGCCTCAGACCCTTGGCAGGGATAAAATCAGACCTGAATGAACCCAGGGTGCTCACGGAAAGAGCAGGGGACCAGATCTCTGTGATTGGGAAAGCACGCAATATGTCACTCAGAGCTGGCCTGGAAACGAAAATCCCTGGAAATGCTAATAAATCAGAAATCAAGGGTGGGGGAAATTCTTAGCGGGTGGGGTGGGGGTTAAACAAAAGGTTTTGTTGTGACTGAGCCAGTGCATTTTCTTCCAACCACAGCCATTCCACAGAATATTTTTGAAGTTTAGAAAAATAAAATTAAAGGAAATTTTAAAAGAAAGTAATTTGGAAGAGAAAAAAAAATCAAAACATTTCATTCTGAAAATACTAAAATGAAATGTTTTGATCTTTTTTTTCCTTTTTTTTTTCCTACATAGAAACCATTCAGCAGAATTGACCTACTCTTCTTGAACCTTTTGGTGTTGTCAAATCTGAATTTTTTATTTTTTTTATTTTGTAAAAAAAGCCCTCTCAGCTCTTGCCAGACAGAGTTCCCAGCAGGAAAAGAGAGGTGCTCCATCCTCCGTGGGAGCTCCATCCAAGCCCCTCCATACTTAATGGAGACCTGGGGGGATGTCACCCTCCTGGAGCAGGGGGCAGTGCAGGTTCTGCGCTGGAGGGAGGACTTTGCTCCCCAATGGGACGTTACAGGCCAGGTGACAGCGCTGCAGAAGGGATCGCATGGCCCCAGCACCGTGCCAGGAGGGGAGACAGGTGAGAGCCTCATCCCCCGGGAGCTGGCAGGTGAGAGAACAGAGCCATGCAATCAATAGTGCTAATTGCAAAGGCAATGCCTAGCAGCAATAAGATGGTTATTCTGCATCGCTGGGTGCTCTTACAATCAAATTGTCCACAGACAATTAGCTGAGCAGGAAAAATAGGAATTAGGTTTCTAATTATTCTGCTGGTGAAAGGCATTTCGGAGCACTCAGAGGGCTGGAGGAGGGAGAGGTCTGCATCTCTGCTGGGCTGCGGGAGCCACCGTCCCTGCTGCCGCTCCCAGAGGGTTAGCTGAGCCAGGGAACAGGGACTGCAGCTGGGGAGCGCAGACGGCTTCTTGGGAGGCTTTGGCCAGTGCTTATTTTTCGCAGCTGGGTTATTTATTTCCTTCACTCAGCTGCCTGCACGACTGAGCAAAGCAGCACGCGGTGCCTCTCTCCAGGCACACGCAGGCTGGCACCACGCTCCCGCAGAGCATCTCACGTCCCCCTTCCCCGTCCTGGGCTGGGGGGACATGCACTGCTCCCCAGGGCATTTCCCACCACCACCACCATGCCGAGGGACCGCCAGCATCCCCATGGGGTGAGGCAGCAGGGCAGGGGGGCAACAGAGTGGGCGAGCAGGAGCTGAGCCCATGAGCCCACAAGCCCACTTGACAGCGCACTGAGCGAGGCGGAGGAGGAAGTGTTGGGGATTCTCCTGTTTGTTATTAATGCTCCCATTGACTCAGCGCTGGTGGGCGTCGAACCCTGCGAGGGGTTCTCCTGATGCTGCGGCTCCTGGGGCTGCGTCATGAGGACAAGGAGAAGTCCCCCTGCCTCCGCAACCCAGGCCAGTGGGGAGCATCCCCATTGTCCTCTGTTTTGGAGGGTGGCCTGGGGTCACGGAGGCTCTTGCACCTGCAAGCAGTGTGGTGGTTCCTCAGGACCATCCTCATTCAGCAGGTGGGTATGGTGTCACTGTGGCATCCCGAGAGGGCCGTAACCCTCCCTTGGGTGTAACACCTGCACCAGTGCCGATGGCAACATAGGGCCCTTGCGCAGCAAGGACTGCGGGCTGGGGGACAGGTCACAGGTATCCTGAGCTGAAAGGGACCCATGAGGAACATCAAGTAGTTCCACACGGGGCAGCCTAAGAGTTAACTCATATATCAGAGCTTTGCCCAATGCTCTTAGGGCCGAGGTCATTCTGCTTTCTGGTACCACCCAGTGCAGAGAGCAAGGAGAGCAGAGCACGTTTCCCCTTCCCTCCATCTCTCTGTGGACATCCATCATCCAGCTGCTGGTCACCCCAGAGAGGTCCTGAGCAGCCCCGAGGCCTTTCCCTGTCTGCATCCCCACCTCCCCACAGCCTGTTGGAGGGTACGAGGCTCAGAGGGTGGCGCTGGCCATGAGCACGGTGCCTGCACCGCGCTGCATTCAGCGGGACCTCCCGCAGAGACCCCGCTGTCCTGGCCCCACCGGCGCGCTTGGATGCTCATGGGGCCAGAATTAACTCCAGGCCCTCTGCCTCGTGGTGCCAGCAGCAGCAGAGCCACCAGCACGCCTTTTCTTTCCAGGACAAGAGCAGAGTGGCAAAGGGGGCCGCGTTAGTGCCCTGCACCGTGGGCAGGACCGGCCACCAGAGCTGTAGCATCACTCAGCTCCAAGCAGAGGTGCAGGACTGGAGCCGTCTGCAGCACAGCACTCTCTCAGCAGATAATTATATGTATATTAATATATACTAATAATTCATGTCGAAGGCTGGGTGTCCTGCTTCCTCATGTCGGGGATGGGGACAAGGGTCGCACAGCTGGAAGCTGCAGCAAAGAGGTGAGCGTGGCCGCATCTTTGGCTTCCAAAAGGATCGGCCCCAGGTGCTGTGGTTGCCGTGGGAGCACAGCCGAATGCAGGCACGCATATCCATGTCCTCACGCACACACACACACACACACACACACACACAACTCCCCTTTGCCTTTGAGTCACCAGTGTTAGAAACCTTCTCTGCCAAGAGTCCTCCGAGAAATATTCCCTCTTTTCTCTGTTTCTCCCTCTCTCTCTTGCATATGGGCTAATTTTATCTTCTGTCTTTCATCTGCCTGTGTATCTACCACTCCAGACAAAAAAAAAAAAAAAAAAAAAAAAGGAATTTTCACAGATTTTGCTAGTGCTCACCAGCTCTGAAAGCTTTCATCTCCCTCTGACGATGAGTGCATGTCATCTGCTCACTCCAAATTACAGCAGAGGCCTTCACACTCAATCGGAGCATTTTCTGCCTAATTTCCCAGGCAGCAAGATTAAACGTGGGCTCGAGGCTTGTCGGGAGTGATCCGCAGAGCAATCTCACCCTGCTCCCAGGTCTGGCCAGGCACACACCTCTCACTGCCTCTCCAGTGGCAGGCTGGAAGGAAGAGGTGGAGACGCGTTGTGTGCACTGTGATGGCCACACACACCTGGTAAATGCCCGAGTGTCTTCTCACAGTGCTCAGGCTGCAGACAGGGCAGAGAGAGGGGAGCAGGAGATGGGAGCTGCTCCAGGACATCACTGTAGGGTTTTCATGGGGGTCCCGGGTGGGACCAGGCTGGGTCGGCAGGCTGGAGACACTGCAGCTGGGGGGTGAGCGGAGCCCCGAGCAGGGAGCAGCCAGGGCTCAGGGCACTGCTGTGATCCCTCCATCCCCGTGGGCCAGCACCAAGCAGGAGGGGTGCTGTGGGCAGCATGGACAGCCTTTTGGCTGGGAGTGGGAGCTGGAGTGTGCCATGGTTTGGAGGCATTCATCAATGCTTACTGTACAGGAAGATGTGCCTGGGTCTTTCTTACCATAGCAAAACAGCACAGGGCCATTGGAGGCAGGGGAGGCCAAGAAGACCTTTCCTTTCCCCATGCAGTGATCTGCACATGGCCAAAGTCTGTCTTTCCTCCCAGCATCCCACCGACAGGTGGCTGGATGTGAGCAACCCCTTGCAGGGCCTGGGCACTTCAGCTCACACCCCCCTGCCTCTCCCAGCACTCCCTGACACTTGCATGCAGCTGGAGATGTTGCCCTCAATTGCTAAGAAATGGCCGAATAATTGTCTCACTGCCTCCAGTGACCAGGGATCAGCACAGAGACCTTCCCACAGTAGAAATTCTTTACGTCTCACTGAAAATTCATGAGGGGACAGTATTGATTTATTTTTTGCAACCTCTCCTCCATTCAGCTCTCCTTGTGGGAAAGACACACCTCTCACAGGCAAGCAGTTTGGCCCAAATCCTCATTTTCTGACACGGACAGTTTTTGACATGGGGTTCCCAGGCTGTTCCCATCATCTCTGGGCTCCTTGCAGCCACATCGTGTCTCCGGTTGCTGCCTGGATGACGGCTGTGCTGCACACCGAGATGTGCCGGCTCCTTCCCAGCAGCTGTCCCTGGGTACCACCAGAGCGCGGTGCCTGGGACACACTCAGTTTCTTGATGCCATTTGCTCACTTGAAGCCCTGCCTCAGCCTGAGGGGCTCCAGGAGGACCTTGGGCTCTGTGGAGACCTCAGTGGCCACCAGCCATGCTGGGAGATGGCCAAGAACTGGGAGTGAAGCAGAAAGGCCAGCCCAGGGGTACCAGGTGCACGGCCAGGTAACTCCAGACGAGGGACATCCGAGCCTCACGATCACCCCAACCACGCCATTGTGCTTCCCAGCTCAGCACCCCTCATCTGGCACCGCACACATCGCCACCGTGGGTGGTGAGGTCTGATACTGAGCTTTTAGGTTTCAAATCCCACCTGAGCCCAAAGCACAAATAGGAGGCTGCAAGAGCAGGCTGGGGGCGCATCCCACCACAGGGCTGGGACCTCAGCTAGGACCTGCTCCCACCATGATCCAGCAGCTCCTCCCTCGGCTCCCCAGCAGGCAGAGCATGAGCTGAGATGGAGCGAGCAGACGGCACGATTAGCTCTGCTCAAAAAGGTCAAAACACTTATCAGACACGAACGGCAAAGCTAAAAATACATTCGGCACCTCCCTGGCAATTCTCTCCCAGGGAAGTGACAGCTGGGGCTGGTGGGGTGTGGGATGTGAGCAGGGATGTGGCAGAGCTGATGGGTGCCTGGATCAGCCGGGGGGCGAGGTTCTCCATCCGTGTGACTGGGGAAGGGCAGAGCAACACCTCCACAGGGGAGTCAGAGATGCTCTGGGGGGAATGGGCTGGGTGGGATGGGGCAGGAGCTGGCTGGGTCCGTAGCCTAGAAAGCCAGGCTGAAAGCCAGGCTCTAGAGGACATGGGGACCTGCACAAGAGCTGAGATGTCATGGAGCAGCAGGACAAGTGGGAGGACAAGGAGCTAGCAAGATGTCAGGGATGATACATATGGGGAGCCAGAGACTTGAGCTGTGCTCCATTAGCACATTGGGACCTCTCCACCTGCCTTGGTGCAGGCAACATCTGCCCCAAGCCCCTCAGGTGCCTGGTTTGAAGCTTTCCATCATGGTGCAGCATCTACTGACACCTCTGCCACTGCATTGTCTCTATGGTGCTCGAAGCTGCTATGAAAAGGAAATTCTGAATTGTGGTCCTATTTTTTGCTTTGTGCCCATGTTGTGCCTCTTCGAGCCCAGTCCTTTCCACCAGCCCAGGAAAAAAATGGCCCTTCTAAGACCCTTGAGAACCACAGATCCCAGCCCTAGCAAGGATGGGCACCAGGTTTGAACAAGGTGTGCAGCCTGCTGTCCTCATGGGCATTACTCAGTCGTGCCTCGGTCTTCAGCTTTAAGGTTTTTTGCTTGCTGAGCCTGGGCAGAGGCAGTGCAGGCTGTGGTCAGAGGGCGCCGGGGTTGCTCTGGGCTAGCATGCTACTGCCTGGCTCTGTGGTCACAGTGAGCCCAGCCCCAGCGCCAAGGCCATCCCTCTGCCTCATTTCCCATGGTGCAGATACCCTGGGTGGGACTGAGGGCTGAGAACGCAGTGCTTCCCACCCGAAAATGATCCCGGACAGTGACTCTGGCCAGGCTGTGTGGGAAGGCACAGCGTGGGAAAGGCTTGGGGCACCGGTGTGACCCCAGGGACAGGGACCCAGACGGGATGTGAGCAGCTTCCCCAGCACTGGCTGTGGTGACAGTGAGGAGAAATGACAGTGCCAATTTGCAGCAGGGCTACTGAACGCCGTCACTGCCAATCACCGTCACCACGCAGCCTCCGAGACCTCACCTGGGTGGTGGTGAAGCTCCTGGTCTCCTCACCTCATTAGGAATGGTCCCGTCATTATCACTGCCTTTGCTCCCCCCTGCACTGTGCAGGGCTGCAAAGCAGCCCCTGCGGGGATGAGATGCTGGAGGAGATGAGCTGCAGGGTGCTGGGGTGTCCCGGGGGGTCCTGCCATGCCCAGGGTGCTCTGGTGGACAGGACCAGTGATCTGGGGACACCACATTCTGCTCCCTTCCACCCCAGCTCCTGGCACGTCAGTTCTGTAGTGAACAGCCTGGATCCACCCCGGGGGCACGTGTATCTCCTGGAGGACAGTGCCACCACCCCCTTGTCCCACGGAGCACAGCCAAGGCTGCCCGGTGTCCCTGGGGGTGCAGCATGTGTCCCTGCCACCAGCACTGGTGTCCTGCCCGGTGCTGCCCGGCCGCATGCCCGCGGCGGGAGGTGAGCATCTTGCTCCTGGCATTTCCCAGGACCCGTGGAGCTTGTCAGGGACCTGCTCATGGTCAGGAAGGGCTGGGACAGGCTCTCCACAGGGACCAGCAGCCTCCCTGTCCCCAGGGGCTGGTTCTGGTGTCCCTGTGCCCTAGAACAGGTCCCATCTCCCCTGACACCCACTGCCCTGCTGGCACCCTGGATATGCAGGGGACACAAGGACCTCAGCGCATTGTCCTTCTGCTCTTCTGCAGTGAGAAAAGCAGGAGACAAGAGGTATTACTCCTTCACCTCCACTTTACCCTTCCTAGGGCAGGGCTTTTAATTTCCTTTTAAGACCAGAGCATCGACCACTACATGATGCCAGATCCCTTGGTGCGAAACCAGGGGATCCCCCAGCCCGTGGCTAAGCCCTGTGTGAGCGACAGCCCAGTACCTGCAGGTCGCAAACCTCCCTGGTGCTGCTGACAGCTTTGCTAAAAGCTCTTTGTTCCTCAGCCCCCAAGGCCCTGCTAAATGGCAAACAGCACGGAGAGCATCTGCGGCGCCCATGAGGAGCGTGTCCTGGAAGGGGGATGCTCTCCGGGCAGTTTTCCCTGCTCCTCTGAGCAGCATCGTGGCTCACCCGTCCTGGCTGGGGGTAGGAAAAGGGTTTGTCCAGAAGCAGGCTCAGCCCACAGCTGGTTGCTGTGCCGAGCGCGAGGACTGGACCTGTTGATTGCAGCTGAGAGCCCTGCACATTGCTCCCTGCTACCGCCCGCCTCGTGTCGCCCCTGGCTCGGGGGAGCCGTGACCCGCTGCCCAGGCAGGGCTCCTTCGGTGGGCGCCTGCACCTTTAAATCAGGGAGAAAAAAAAAATAAATCTTTCGCCTAGAGGGCAGTGGAACAATTTTGACTTTAAAAAGAGAGCGAGACAGAGAGAGCGAAGTGAGCGTTAACAACTCCTGATCCAGTCCCTGGGCATTCATTAATGTTTCATGGCGCTTTCAATTATTGCCTCCTCTGCCACTGCCGTCATCTGTCTCTTCAAATCGACGGTATAATAACCACTCAAGCAGAAATCCACTCTGCTGTCTGCCCGCCGCTCCCTCCCAGCCTCCACAACTCCCTGTCTCCCAGATTTTCAGCTGCATCTCGCGCCGCTCACCCCGGCGATGCCTTCTCCCCGTCCCTGTGCAGCACAGGTGGCCTCAGCTGGGGACAGCACTGCCTGGGCCAGGGGCTGTGTCGGACCCTCCTGTTTTGGAGCAGGTTTTGCTGGCCCCACGCCGTGGGTCTTCTGCAGGTGGCCCAGGCAGGTGGGTGGGGGATTTAGGAAGACCTGAGACCCCTGTGCGCACCCTGCAGTGCACATGGTGTGCAGGCCACAAACCTCCCTCAGCCCACAGGCCCCTTATTCTTGGGCAGGGGATGCAGGAAGGCATGCAGGCACCGTGCACCACACACCCATGCAGACGCCCAGCTCTGCACCCACCTGCATGCCAGCACATCACCCCAAAGCAAGCCCCCAACCCATGCTCACACTCCCATGGATGTGTCCCCCCGCCCTCCCTCCCCTGCAAACCACCTGAACGTGACTCCCTGAGGGTGTGGGAGAGCCCCAAGCCAAGCGTGGGCTCCATGGGTGCCCAGGAGTGATGGCCTCAGACGCTGTGAGGGGAGCAGGAGGTGTCTCTCTGCCACCACCACCAGCAGTGGAGGAGCTTGGCAGAGGCCACGAGGCCATGCACGTCTCTGCAAGGCGTCCTGGCTCAGCAAAGGGAAGCCTGCAGAAGGTGGGAGATGGGGCAGGAGCAGCTGAAGCACCTGCAGCTCTCTGCAGGTTGCATCTGTGTTGCACCCAGCTGTGAAACGGCACAGCTCAGCTCTGCCTCTCACAGCCTGGGGAGTCTCAGGCCTGCTGGCATCACGGCTGCAGCCTTTACACAAACCTCCATAATCTTATGTTTGCTTTGCCGAGGCTTCAGTGCTTGCAAACACAGCGTCCCTGGGCCCTAGCACCTCAGGGTGAAGGAGCCAAAGCCTTCAGTTCAGGGCAAGGATCCAGGAAAGACCAAGCAGTGAGCTCCCAACTGCTCTGCTCGGCTCCCCCCCAGCCTGTCTGCACACATCATCACCATCCAGCGTGGGAAGGAGAGCTTGCGGCTTCCACCGCAGACTGTGATGAACTCAAAGCACCCTGTTTTGATGTCAAAGTGTTCCTGCTCAGGAGGACAAAAGCATTTTGTTTAGATGAACTCGTGTCCTTCAGTCCCACCCCTGCAGTCACACCTTATGGAGGTGCTGGGACTCTGAGCTTTTTAACTTTTATTAATTTCTCAGAATGGAAATAGTGTTGGAATTCCCTATTTAACTGTCCTCTCTGGGCCGCGATTTATTGCTGGCAAGTGAATCACCCACATCTTGTTGCTATTACCATAAAGCCCTTCTCACCCCAGGGAACCTCCCCAGCTCTGGCGCCCCAGTGCTCTCCAGGAGGACGAGGATGCTCAGTGAAGTACCGAGGCCACCTGAGCGGTCAGATGTGTGTCCAGAGGCTGGTCAATGTGAGGACGTGTCAGCACCTCAAAAAGGGCTTTTTTGGACCAACTCAGTAGCCCAAAACTTGCTGGCAGAGATGCTTTGTGGTGCCATTCCTCCCCAGGACCGGCTGGCGAGGCGAGCTGCCTGCGCCGTTGCTCATCTCCTGCCCCAGCAGCTCCCAGCAGATCCAGCTCTGCCTGCTGCAGGAAGGCTGCAAGCACAGAGCTCCTTGCAGCCCATCCTGCTCCTCCCTTCGTCCCCCCGGCCCCACCGTGCTGGTGTTCCTGTTGAACCGCGCTTCTGCCTTTCCTGGAACTCCTCCAGCTGGAGGACGGCGGGGAGGAGGCGAGCTGGGACGTGGCCCTGGGCCGCGGCTGGACACAGTACGGGGTGCTAGGATGCTCAGGAACGCCCCAGCAGCAGTTTTACTCTCTCTTTTCTCTCTCTTCTTCTTCTAAGGATATTTTGGAGTCCCTCTGATGAGAGCCAGATGTGCTCCAGCTGTTTCTGCTTAGCAGAGCGCTGCTCCCGGAGGATGCGCCTGTGTTTCGGTGACGCCACCACAGCCCCGCTCACCATGGCGCGCCCACGCTTTCGCACCGCTCCCCTCGAGCGTGCAGGGAGCTGCTGGCCGTGCCGCACGCACAAGCACACCCAAATGCCCTGGGACAAGTGCTGGCACGAGGGCACAAACGCCTTTCCCTAGCTCAGTTCTGCATGTGCTCTTACATGCTCTTGGAGCTGGGAGCACACCAGTGCACTCGTGTGCTGTGTGCAAGCACACTTTGGGTATGCAAGTGCATGTGCACACCCGTGCCCCAGCGTGCCTCTCTGGGTGGCTCAGTGGGGGCCCTGGGGGTGCAGCTTGCCCGGGATCAGCACTCACCAGGATGCAGGAGGCTAGTGGAGAGGGGTGAGGATGGGTTTTGGTGTACCCTGCAACCTCAGGCTCTGTGTCTGCCCGTGCTGGGGCTGGTTCCTGCATGGAGCCACGGTGCGGCAGGAGGGGGTGCTCAGTGCCCGGCAGCCAGCACCCAGACCAAGGACTGGTCTCCAGTTTTCTTTCCCATTTATGGCCTTCTGCTGCTGTTCATTGTGCAGCATAAATCTCAGTGACGCCGGGTGACATTTAAGAGCAGGCAGTGGGGTGGGAGGGGACAGCAGTGCAGTGGGGACCGAGCCCATCCCATCCGAGGACACCAAACCTCGGGTGAGCCTGGAGCAAGGTGCCCCATATTGTGGAGCTCAGAAGAGCCCCTACCTGTGCCAAGCAGGAGAGCCAGGACCGGTACCCGCTGGGCACCCAGGCACTGAGCTGTGAGCGGGGGCTTGGCTCTGCCTCCCCCATCGCTCCCTCCTCTGTTTCCCCCTGCTCATGCTCCCCCTCTCTCTCCTAATCCCCACAAATGCTAAGATATTTAAATGTGGTATTTTCAAATCTAATCAGCGTTCCAAAGCTGTGCTGCCGCCACTCAAATTTAATTTGATCCATTTACCAGCTTTGTGGTGCATCTAATCAAAGAGAGGGAACAATTAGGTTAATGTCAGGGGTCACCCCACAGCCTCCTGCGCCGCTCAGCAACAGGAGGCATCCGCGGCGAGGCCGACCCCAGGGAACAAAGCAGGAGCCAGGGGTCTCGGGGGCGGCTGGGGCTGGGGGTGGCCACAGAGGTGGAGGGTGTCCTGGGTCACGCACATCACAGGGACAGCTTGGAGGGGGCCACATGGCCAGCGAGGGTGGGATGCTGCGTCCCGCTCAGCTTCAGAGAGGGGCTGTGCAGCCCAGTCTGACACGAAGGTATGTGTCCTGCTCCAGCCATCGCTTGACCCCATCCATCACTGGAACAGGCCATCCTGTGTTGTGCATGACCCAGGGCTGCTGCAGCTACTATTACAGCTCAGTGCCTCTTGGCACAATAATCTGGATGAAATGAGCTTCAGGCATCTCGCAGCATCCACATCTGGGGCCTGGTCAGAGCTGGGAGAAGTCCAAGTAGCAAAACTCAGCCAAACTATCTCCTAGCTTCACCAAAGCTCTAGTATCCACATCATGCGTGGGGCGAGACCACTTTGGATCAGGCTGGTTATCACGTTTGCCAGCTGGTGTTGGGCAAACCAAGTTTAATGAGGACTGGAAAGGATGTCAGTGCAAATAAATCAGACACGCCTGATGGACGAGCAGTCCCCCAACACTGGGGCAGAGCTGCACAAGTGTGCCAGAGCCAGGGGCCGGCAGCCACACCCCAAGGATGCTGGGCCATCAGTACTTTGAACGAGATGAGCAACCACAGCTTGGCCAAAGTTCTTCTCTCCCCCAGCCACGGAGCTGGTGAGGCAGAGATGGATCCCTGGACCCCTTGGTGGGGCAGTCGGCACCAGGCACCTTTCCCCCTGCCCTGCGAGGGGGCATAGCTCTGAAAACGAAGCCGCTCCACGCTGTTGTTGTCCATCCCACAGGCTTTCTGTGCTCTTTTCTCGTGCCAGGATAAGGATCAGCCCCACCGGGAAGGGCACTGGAAGGAGCAAGGGATGTGGCATTTGTCCCCAGGGGTATGGTCTCTGGGATGATGCCGAGTAGCTGTGAAGTGCTGCCTGATCTGGGCCTCAGACACAATCATGAGAAGGTAACGATGAAAGGCAAGCATCTCTGGTGTCCCATTGTATAGCCCCAGTGAGGGCAGAGCAAGGAATACTGCCCTTCCTCCTCCTCCCCTCCATTCTGCCTTGCTCCTCTGCCTCAGCCCAGCCCCTTGATGTCTCTTCTTTTAATATATTCTTTCAAATTCTGGGAGAAGAAGTGAAGAGGAGGAAGGTGTGGGGAGATAGCACACTTGATGCCTCTTGTCCCCTCTCCCTGCCACCAACCTGAGCCCACAGGAACCCAATAAGGGTGGCAGCAGCTCCAGAGATGTCAGGTGGACTAAAGGTGCTATCCCAGTGGGATTCCTGCCCCCAAAGTCCCTCAGCACCAAAGGGATGAGCGTCACCCTCCTGCTGCAGTGCTGGTGATGTCTCTGTTCCAAGCCAGGACAGAGGTTTGGGAGTATCAGGGATTGGGTTGGAAATGGGCTGAACTGAAAAACAAGCTGTTATTTTTCCCACCATCCATGAAATTCCTAACCCAAACTTTTTTAATTTGTGTTGGAGAAAAACATGGATCCTCAAAACGACAAGGAAAAAAAAAAAAAGAAAAGAAAAAAAAAAAAAGAAAGGAGCAAATGCAAGAACAGAAGCTGTGAAAAAGCTGGAGGAGAAAACAAAACAAACCTACAGAAAATGAAAGTAAAAAAACACCCAACTTACATGATTTTTCCAGGGTTTTTAGGCAGGGAAGCATCAATTTTCAAGCAGGAAGCTCCCCAGGGACCACAAGCACAAAAGTCAGCGTGAGGCTCAGGCTTTAGCACTGTCTACCACGAATTTCCAATCCCCTCATGTCCCGAGGACACCTCCAGGCCCGAAGCATCCCCACGTCCCCTCCGTATGCCATCCCCCAGGATGAACACCGCCAGGGCAGCGTCGTGGCCCCTCGCTCAGCCGTGTCCCTGCCTGCCGCGGCGTTTCGCGCCCCAAACTGGTTGCGAGGATGTTTCTGCACTGTGTGACTTAAATACACATGCTCTACAATCTGTCGCAGAGTTGGGGTGCTTGGCAGAGCTCCCCTGCCCAGGCTGTTCGGGGACTCTCGGGCTCAGGCACAGCTGGGGTTTCCCAGCCCAGCCCAGCCCCAACACAGGCAGAGATGTCTGTCCCACGTCCCCTGCATGCTCAGCAGGTCGAGGTCCCCTCCACAGCCCCCTGCCTTTTCCCAGCTTGGAGTGCCCAGCGAGCTCTGGTGCCCCCTTTGCACCCTGGTGGGATGCAGAAGGGGAGCCCTGGGGAAGGGGGTGGCAGGCAGCGCCCTGGGAGGAGGTTTTGCAGCACGTTTATTAGGGGGGAAGCAGCTGCAGCAGCTCGTGCCCTGCCCAGAGGCTCTGCCAGGACCACTGCTCCCTGCTCCTGTGCCGGGGCTGGCCAGGCTCCGTGATGGGAGCAGGGAAACACTCATCTGCTCCCCCCTCCATAAGATGTCATCCCAACCCATGGGCCTGCCCTGAGCTCCCCCATCCCCAGTGAGCTGTGGCAGGGACCTGGGGCATTGCATTCAGCAATTTAGCAGCCCCCCTGCTCCAGAGAGCTTCTAAAAGCTGCCCCTCTGGGTCCACTAAGCCCTGCGCACCACAGACACAGGCTGACAATGAAAGCTGGATCTTGAGCCCATTTCCCTGCACTTCAGCATTTGACCACATGCTGGGCATGGGAGCACTGAGCTGCCCATCTTCTTATGGACCACGATGGAGCTGGAATCTCTTCTCCACAAGGAACGAGGAAACAAGAAGCTTAAAAACCTGCTGACTGTGCTGGGGCCACCTGCCTCTCGGGCAGGTGCTTTCTCCTTCCTTGCTGCCTCCTTCCATCTCCCTGGGGCTCCCTCCACCTCCCCTTCACCCATGGCCTGTGCCCTGACCACAGCTTCAGCCCCCTCCTCTTCCCTGCCCCTCTCCCACCACCGTGGTGGGGATGTCACAGCCCTGGACCAGTGGGTGCCTGGTAGCTCCATCCAGCCTGGCTTGCAGCTTCAGGGAGCAGGATGAGAAGGGAAAAAGAGACATGAATATGTGGGCTTGGATAAACCTTCTGGGGTAGGAAACCACTGGGGTGAACTCCCCACCTTCACAGAGCTGGGTAGCTGGGAGAAGGTGACATGCACTGATGGTGTGGAGCCCATTTCTTCTGGCATCTCAACCCTCTCTTCGTCTTCCACACTTCCTCCCCATTGCTTCTCCTACACGCAGCTCTCTCCATCATCCCTCTCCATCATTCCCTTCCTTCTCCAACGCCCCTTCCCTCTCCATCATCCCTTCCCTCTCCACTACCCCTTCCCTCTCCATCACCCCTTCCCTCTCCCACCCCTCTGCCTGTCCCCCTTTCCCTGCCCTGTCCCACCTGGTTTCCCCCCAGCCTGGTCCCCGCAGGGAGGAAGGCAACACCAAACGTGTGCAGGAGCACGCTGGGGACATGGGAACAACATCAGAGAGACGGCGCCGGGGAAGCGAGGAACACAGCAAGAGTTTAAAAAGCCTGCCCCCCTGTTTGGTTGCAAGGAGTTAATACTGTGATCTGTTGCGTGAGTTCTGATGAGAAGCTAGTTGACATGCAGTGCTGGAATAATGAAACGTAATACACATTAATAGGACCTCCCTCTGTGTGATTGCTTCTGCTCCACTAGCCCCATTGAAGATTTCACTTTTCTTTTAACAGTCAGAATAACAGAATGTGACATTAAGTCTTTTACATGCAGCAATTTATTTTAAAATATTGGGGCACTCAAAACAGTATCCAGAATGTTAAATAAGATATGCATGAGATGGAAATCAGAGCAGCACTGCAGTAAGGAGACAGGAGTCAGACAGAGCCTTTCGCAGGCAAAAGCAGCTCCACTTTTATTCTTAATTGCTGTTTAAGGCACAAAGAAATAGCCAAGTTGGAGAGAGCACTGAGTGGATCCTCCCAGATCACAGGTCCAGGTGGGACATCAATGGATGTGGGTCACAGCCAGCCCAAGGCCAGCCCAGTGGCACAGTGGCACGGCGTGGCACCCGGCAGTCCCGGGAGGCTCCTGGCTGCTGGGAGCCCACATTTTGGCTCTGCCTCCCCTGGCAGAGGGTCCCTCCTGCTCTGCAAGCAGAGGCTTCGTGCTTCATCCAGGGAATGCTTCTTGGGTGGAGCATGTTGCGGCTGGTGCCACCAGGGAGCTTGGAGCCTCTGGGACCCACACGGTACCCGCAGCATCTCCTCGCATGCTGGGTGACTCGGAGCCTTCACCCAGCCTATTGCAGGGCCACATTTCTCCCATGGCTCAGCAGAGCAGGAAGGAGTTGTGCCCCCGTGGCTCTTTGTAGCCTGTTTTTTTCCTCATCAGCCACCATTAAGGACACTCTCATTAAAGATTCTGCCGCTGCCTTGGCCTGGATGCTCTCGTAGCCCATTTTGTTGACCCATGGCAGCTGCCAGAGCAGCTCCCTATTGCAGACACAGGCACTCATTACCAGCACCTCTCCCAGCACCTCTGCTTCTGGCAGGATGCTAAGGCCGTGGGAACGCAGACCTGGCAGAGCCCGGTGCATCCTCTAGCAGACACATCCTTCAGAAGCCTTGTTGTCTTCTGATTTTTTCTGCCACATTTTCAGGTTTTTCTCTGGAAGTTTTGGGCATCACAAAAAATAGTCACCCCCCCTGACTCCGGTAGCTGAGGTCAGGGCCATGGTGAGGCTGCAGGACCCTCACTCCCCTTCCCCTCCCTCCCAGGAGGACTGTGGTGGGGCTTTTCTCAAGCTGCTCAGTACACAATACACAATAAAACCACTTTAAATAACAGCCTTGAAGAGCCCATGATTTGGACTACAGTTCTGCACATCTTCCAAAGCCCCCATAGGATGCCCATTGAAAACTTGCTTTTCCACAAGGATCGCAGGGGAAACCTCGTGCCCTGCTTCGCCAGGCATCCAATTTGCTTAGTGCAACTCCAGAAGAGTGGCTGCGTCCCCAAAGCAGCAGCAATTTGCCTGTCTCCGGCTGGCACTGCCCCGCTGACAGGCTCGGTGTGGCTGGCGGCTGAGCAGCAGGTCCCCCTGCGCCGCTCCATCTGCCCCGCGCACCATGGCCAAAGCAGCAGTGCCCGTGCCACTGGGTGACAAAGGCTCTTTGGCTCCTCCACCAACACCAAAATGTTTCCATGGGGAAAGCTGGCAGCTGGTTCCTGGTTCCTCTAAGGGGGGGGAGATGGAAATGAACCCCACTGACAGAGACCCAACCCCCACTCCTGGGCTTGCTGAGGTCTCCATTCTGCAGGGCTGAAATTTCCCCAGAAATCCTTTCCTGCCAAAACGCTCACGTTTTGCATTCACCCTCACTTGGGCTGAGCCATGCTTCAGAAGCCGGGCATTTTTCCAAGGAGGGGGCTCACACTCGGCATCCCCCCACGAGGGCTGGGTCCCTGCTGTGCTCAGCCTGGCAGCGCCTCCCCAGCACCCAGGGGAGGTGTCCCCACGTGTCCCCACCACCACGCTGTGCCCATGGCCGGGCTTTGAGGGCACACGGACACTGCTCACCCTGCTGCAAGGGGCCTGGAACCATCACGAGTGCCCCATGCAATAGCGGGGAGGTAATGACAGGGTGAAAGCCACCGTTCTTGGGGCACGATGTGGCTCCAAGCAGGATGCCCAGAAAGAGTCAGGAAAGGGTCGGAGAGCAGTGGCACAGCTCTGGGTGGAGCAGGTCCTCCCTCACAGTGCACACGGGGTGACAGTGGGGAGACCTGCTTGGCTTCAAATCCCACAGGTCCCAGTGCCAGGGGGGCACAACCCCACTCCCACACACCATGAGCTGTCCCCATGTGCCCTTGGCTGGCTTGAAGCACTGCTTGGGACGTGGGTTGGCCCCGTGAGTGTCCCACAGGGCAGTGCTGAGCTCAGAGCCCCCGCTCCAACCACTCAGCAGGAGCATCCCTGCTCTGCAGCCCTCTCCTGCAGACACTGAAGGGGGTCGGTGGGGCACTGGACACAGGTCTCCTGCCGCAGTGCCTGGAGGACAGGCCCACCCCATGCACACCAGGCTTCAGTGCTTGATTCCCCGCTTTGTAGCTCACAGTGCTAAAGAAGAGCTGGCATCCTGAAGGAGAGGCACTGCAGTGCTCCCCAGCACACGTGCGTGCAGGCACCAACCCCGCAGCCCTCATGTCCAGCCCCGCAGCCTCTTGGGGAGCAGCCCCAGAGAAAGCCGGAGCCACCGCCACGGCAGGGGCCTGGGAATTGCTCGCTGTCCTTCCTGCCTCCCTGTCCGCATGCCAGCTTCACTTGAGTTTTATTCTAATTTAGGGAACTGATGCAAAAGGCTGTCCTGGCAATTCAACTTGGCTTGGGCTGGGGTTATTCTGGTTTAGCTTCAGTCGTCTGAGGACAGGTCACGCTCCATCCAAGCCTGTCTCTGCACAGCCAGGGTGTGCAGGGGGTCACAGCCATCTGCAGAGCGGGTTTCAGGGAAGCTCACTGCCTGAGCCCCACAGCGTTGGGGCACACAAAGTCCCCAGGGTGCAGTGCAGGATAATTGCAGAGCTTTATCTGCGGTTTTGGAACAGCCTCGGCCCTAAATGGCCACCCGCGCTCCCCTGGGATGCTCAAGAGCCTGTCCCTGAGCTGGGAACAGGCTGACACCAGCCCAGCCGGCTGGCACCGGCACGTCTACTCCACTCTACTGCCACCCACTCGTCCCCAGGGACGTGCTCAGCCCTGGGTCAAGCAGGGGAGTGCTGGGGTGGGACAAAGCCTGCAGCACCCGGGGGCTTGGCACAGAGGTGGCAACGGTCCCCTCCAGCATGGTGCTGCCCCAAAGTGTTCGCATGGCAGATTCAGTGTGCCAGGGGTGCAGCTGCAGGCTGAGGCCAGGAAAGCACAGCACAGGTCCCTGCAGTGCCCAGGAAAGTCACAGGCTGTGAACCTGTCACCTGGGGTGGGAAGCAGCTGGGCCAGGCAGGCACAAACTAGGCTGCTCAGAGCAGTGGCCGAGGGGCCAGTGGGGACATGCTGCTCTGCTCCCAAGTGTGGTGTCTGCTACTGGGAGACCGGGTGGCTGCAAGGGAATCAGTGCTCAGCCCCAAGAAACATGCTTTTCCCCAGGATTTCATCATGGGGATGCTTCCTTCACACACTGCCATGTTGTCACGTTGGAGCAGGCAGCCGTGCTGAGCCCTGGTTTCTATTTAGCCAAAGCCACAGATCCCTGCTGCTCCTGGGACCTCAGGCACGTGCGTGCAGCAGAAAGGAAAAGGAGCCATGGGATCTTGGCACCTGCAGTCACCCATTTGGTGTGGGGAGACCCTGGATGAGGTGCAACAACAGGAGAAGTTTGATGGCTGTGGGAAGGAGCAATAGCAGTGCCATCACGCACTGCTCTGCAATGAGGCTGCAAAGCCCCCGGGAGCTGCACACGCTGCAGTCGCCTGCAGAGCAGAATTGGACCCATGCCTGCAGGCCTCCAGGCAGGAGCTGATGCTGAATGGGGTCAGCCCATGGGAAGCAAAGGCCACAGCTACCCTGGGGGCAGAGATGTCCCTGCACCATCCTGCTGGAGATCAGCACTGGCTAGGGATGATCCTGAACAGGGTGAAGAGGGATCTGTTTCAGTTAGGTGATGCCCAGGGCGATTCAGTTTAACAGCACCACATTCCTTCCACCTTAAGGACTGCAGAGCCCAGGACTGCTCCCTGGGTTAACAGTGCCCATGTGCATGTGGTGCATTTTGCAAAGTTCTCCTCTAACACCCCGGGAAAACTGGGACTGAAGGTTAGCAAGCACCCCATGAGAACAGGGAGCCCTTCTTGCCTGGGGGCAAGAGGGAGCTAGGGAGGGCACGGCATGCTGCAGGTACCCCCTGGGGGCAGTGACCTGGTGCTCATGCTGACATCTGGCACGTGGCATCCCTGTCTGTGTCCCAGGCAAGTGGCACAGCCGATGGCGCTTATTGGCATGGGCACGATGAGCTCCCCATGCACTAAAACCAAGGCCCCTCCCGGTGTCCCAGCAGGTGCTGATGGGGCACAGACAGCACACAGGAACCCCAGCCTAGCTTGGGGTGTTTCACTGAGACGGGTGATGGCAGCGCTCCATAGCTCCAAGCCGGCACAGGGCAGTCCTGGCTAGCCCCACTTGGCCGTGCACCACGGAATAGAGTTTTGGAATGTGATTAAGCAGCGTGCAGCCATCGCAGCTCCGTGGGGATGGCTGATAGCAGGGGACAAGATCAGACAGGTGCTGTGCCCCCTCCACCTGTGCAGTCTCCTAGCCTGGATTCAGCCATCAGCGTGGTCTGGAAGCAATTCCTTCTGCCCTCTGTGCGGGAATGTGCTGCCCACGGGACTCAGGTGGCTGGTGGGAAACACCACACTGCATGTGCGTGTGTGTCCTGCCTGCTATAAATGCTTGCTCTATGCAATCATTAGATGATATTTATGGCCCTTATTAAGCTGGGGGGGAGGAAAAAACTCTGACACGTGCAGCGAGAACTTGAACTCGCTCAGATGTGCAGACAGCAGGCGCCATCCGCGCACAGAACCTCGACGCCCGCAGCAGCCCCGCGAGGGCCGAGCTCTGTGCCTGCAGCAGCCGTGCAGGCTGGGGGTGTTCCCAGCAGGGCTGCGGCGGATACAGCACCATCCTGTGCAGCTGGCAGGGAAAATGTTTCTTTCTGTGCCTATTTACCGTGTCCGGTCTCAGCATCCACAGCGGGGGACGAGCGTGTGGTGCCGTCCCAAAGGGCCCCACTTGGTGTGCTGGGACCCCCCGTGCCACGGGAGCAATGCTCAGCCCACAGCTCCCAGAAAATGAACTCCCTGTGCCCGCAGCCACACGCAATTGAGCGTCCCGGCGTGCCGTGCCTTGCCTGGCAGTAACACAAGCACCGTGGTGCATGGGCCACGTCCCTGCAGGAGCCCTCGCGGGGGGCACGCTCGGTGCCGGCCATGGTGCCCCCAGCGCTGCGTCGGAGCTGGGAGCAGAGATGCCCACATGTGCGGGAGACCTCCCTGCGCGGCTGCGACTTTGTAGCTGTGGATTTGTAGCCTGGCTGCTTCCGAGCTCAGCATGGAATACACTCTACAATTTTTAATTTGCCAAAAAAGCCCTCTTTTTAGTTTACAGGGACAGAAGGGGGACTTTTATGTGCAATCTGTACAGCTCTCCAGAAAGCACTTACATTTATGATGTTCATGAAATTTATAGCCAGTTGGCAGTGCTGCTCTCTCCTCTCCTCTCCTCTCCACCAGCCACCCTGGCAGGATGGCAGACTATAATAAGCAAGCCACACATTCAAGTGGCATAAAAGGCATTTCTACAAGTTAGCCTCCTGCCCAGTCTTATAAACTCTAACAAGTCTCTAACAAGTAGGCAGGATCTCTTTATACCCAGGGAGAAAAACCCTTTTCAGAAATGGCCTTTTCACAAAGCCCACACCTTTCTTCTAATTAAGGTTAAATAGCTCCATGTTTTCTGGCCAATTTCATTCTTTCCCCTTATTCCCCTCTTAACAAGGCAGCCTTTAAAAAGACATCACTAATTGGTGTCTGCTTCTCACATACCATGCGTGCTTTGATAGTCAGTTAGAAAGCCTTCCCCATCGATCAAACTTCCCCTGAAAGGCTGCTAATGTGCTCCATGTGTCTGCCGCAGGACAAAGCCAAGCGGCGGGTCCCCGGCTCCCCGCTCCTCCCGGTCCCGTTCCCACCCCCCGGCACCGGGGGTGCTCGGCCGGGGCCGCCCCCGGCACCCCCAGCCCGGCCGCCCTGGGAACCGCCCGGCCCCGGCACGGCTCCGCGACGTGTGTGGCAATTCGGAAATTAATGGGGAGTGGTTAAATGTTAAGGGTAGGATCTGAAACGGAGCGGGTGAGAGAGCAATTGGCATGCTGATGAGGCTGGAGCGCGGCCAGCCAGCGTTCCTGCGAATCCCAGTCTCCCCAGTGCCTTCTGGGCTGTTAAGTGGGAGCTTCCTGGGGAGGGGGACGCTGCCCTTGCAGGGGGCAGAGCTCCTCTGCGGCCCCGGCTGGCTCTGGGGGGAGGCGGCGGGGCTCCTGGGCACTGCTGATTCACCCACAGGGACTGCGTCCACCGCTGGTGCGATCTGCTGCTGGCCGGCCCCAGAGGAGGTGGGGGGCTGCAGGCAGACCCCACCTGCCCGGCTCCTCCAGCCCTGACTCCTCTGCCGTGAGGCTGCTCTTTCACCCCATGTCCCAAGGATGGTGCCCTGCCAGGGGTCACAGAATGGCTTGGGTTGGAAGGGGCGTTAAAGCCCATCTGGTTCCAACCCCCTGCCATGGGCAGGGACCCCTCCCGCCAGCCCAGGTGCCCCCAGCCCCATCCAGCTTGGCCTTGGGCACTGCCAGGGATGGGGCACCCACAGCTCCTCTGGGCAGCCTGGGCCAGGGCCTCACTGACCTCGTAGTGATTAATTTCTTCTTTATATCTAACCTAAACCTACCCTCTTTCAGTTTAAAGCCATTACCCTCGTCTCACCCCCACGCTCCCTGACACAGAGTCCCTCCCCAGCTCTCCTGCAGCCCCCTTTAGGCCCTGTCAGGCTGCTGTGAGGTCTCCCCGGAGCCTTCTATTCTCCAGGCTGAACAACCCCAACTCCCTCAGCCTGTCTTCACATGAGAGGTGCTCCAGCCCCTTGATCATCTGGGTGGCCTCCTCTAGACCTGTTCCAACAGCTCCATGCCCAGGGCCCAGTGTGGCTGTCACCCACGCTGACATGTGCCAGGCTGTCCCCCAGGAGCTGCGCCCAGCCCCATTGTGCCTCCGAGCCGCGGGCAGGGCAAAGCTCCTGTCCTGTGCTGCTCCACAGTGTCTCATGGCACCGAGGGCTTACTTTTGGGTGTCTGCAGGAGATGCCCTCCGGCTGGGTTCCTGAGCTCATGGGCTCATGTCTGGTGTGGGAGAGACCTAGTGTCTTTCCAGAGGGGGTGGCAGCAGTGTGTGCTGGACAGGAGCCCTGGGCAATGACCCGGTCAGAGGAACAAGCAGGGGAGACCTTCAGGGAGCAGGCTGGGCATGCACGGTCACCCCAGGGCTTTGCCACACTGCTGTTGTGACTGCAAACATCCCTCCAGTCTCTGTGCCCAATAAATGCCAGGTTGCTTAGGACAAGTTACCTTCCCCAGCTGTAACTCACTGCGTGGCTGCCACACCTTCCCCTAGCTGAAGGCTTCACTCAGCAGGGCCCTGGTGGGGCTGTTAAGCTCAGCCTTGTCTTCCAGCCTGGGCACGGGGGCTTTTCCTGGGGCAGGAGCCAAGGATTCCCAGAGGAGGCTTCTGCGGGTGCCAGCCAAAACCAGGCATCTCGCTGGCATCGCTGCGTGACAGGCACGGGCTTGGCACGAGGCGCTCTGCAAAGCAGCAACCCATGGCCGTGCCGCAGTGACAAGGTGACAGGGCGTCCCCTGAGGACAAACACACACACACACACACACACACTCACACTCACCAAGGCTTTCTCACTGGTGATTTGTGCTACTGAAGCCAAGGAGGAGAGAGATGGTTGGCGGCCAGACGCTGGCTCCCTCCCAATGCTCAGTGGGGCTTGTCAACACCATAGGTTGTGCAGATGGAGGCTTGCCAGACAACATTGTCCCCAAGCCTTGCAGGCAGGCTGCAGGTGTCTTTCTGCCTCTGTAGCCAGAGACATCAGCAGGTGAGATGGGCAGCGACGTGCCGTGGTTTTTGGAAAGCCTCCTGCATGCCTGCAGCCCTGCCGTTCCTCCCCAGCCCCTTGTGAGCTGGGAGAAGTGAGGGATTACCTAGCTTCTTACAGCTTAATCCCCGTTCTTCTGCCGTGATACAGCCCAGGAGCAGAAGATGCTCCAGGACATTGCAGCCCTTCCCCGTGGTGGTGTGCTAGCATCGAGGGCATCTCCCCACCACCCTCCTCGGCCAGCTGGAACATAGCACGGCTGCTGCCTCGGGAAGCCTGCCAGGGCCTCTGCCCCCGGCCATGGCATGCATGCTGGTGCAAAACTCACTGAAATGGCACTGCTGGCACTGCCAGCAGCCCCTCACAGTGGTTAAGAGGTGCGGAGAGGTATCTGCATGTGTTTTCCACCCTGCAGCCCTTTGTTCAGCTCTTGCTGCTTCCCTGGCTCTGCTCAAGCTGCTGAGCACACAGGTCTTCCCCTAGCAGGGCACTTTCAAGGCTTTCCAGCACTTAGCTTCCCCAACCAGCACAGACCCGTGGCTTGGAACAGCCCTTCTGTATCAGCTGGGATGTCTGGTGGCATGAAGTGGGGCTGGCATGTTGCTATCATGCTGCTCTGTCCCCCAAAGCATGCAGAGCCCTACCAGCCATGTCAGTCCCTCGGGTCTCTGGGGACGGCCCAGCCCTTTTGCCAGCGCTGCAGAAGGGGGCACGGAGGGTGAGCACGCATCGGGAAAGCCTGTGGTGCGGGGTCCCCTGGTCGCACAGCACAGGGTGACCCTTGGCATGGGCACAGTGATGGGATGCTGATGCAGACAGGCAGGGTGGCTGTGCCACCAGCCCCAGCCAGATGGCCTGGTCATGGTCCAGCGCTGTAGAGGACAGGAGCAGCCAAGTCCCTTGCTCCTTGGGGACATGTGGCTTGGCTGAGCAGCACAAGGGGCTGTTTGGGGGTTGCCTGTCACCCTCACGCAGACTGACAGCTCTTCCAAAGCCCAGTCCTGCTCATCAGGAAAACCAGCTTCCCGTCTAGCTGTGAGGATGCTGGCAGGACATCTGATGTCAGGTCTAGGGATGCCTTTTCTCCCTAATCTCTCCTGAGGCATCTATGGATCCCAACCTTCACCCCACCAACCCCTTTTTCACAGCAGAACCTGGCCAGTGGGACCCTGCAGGGCTCAGACCCCCAAGTAAACCAGGTAACGGGGCTACCTGAGCACCTACACACCTCGTTGCACAACGGGCTGATCCCCCGGTATCAGACACGCTGCCTGAACATCTGTGCTTTAGCGCAGAGCCACCACAATGGGATGCAGGCACCGCACAGCACCAGCTCCCTGGGGACCGGAGCTGACAGGGCTTGGGATCGGAGATGTCCTTGTGTTGGGCTGTTGTAATGAAGTGTCTGGGGACAGGGACGTGAAGGCGTCACCCACCTGGGTGTTGCCGGGGTTGTTGAGACAAAGTAATTACGCTGCTGATAGCAGGGGTTGCAGATGAGGGGTGCGACTCAGCCGCTCAGCGGAGGCACCTGGTGCAACTCAAGAAGCTCAGGGGGCCCTGAGCCGCCTCCACGGGGCTGGCAGAGGTGACACAGGATCCACGGGAAACCTGCGTCCTTCTGGCGTGCCAGATGGCGGCCAGGTGGGCGACACTAGGGTGCCTGGGGGTGTCAGCAGCGTGGCGCTATGGGGCGCACCGGAGCACGTAGGTGCTTGGGATGTGTGGCACGTAGCCAGCCCTCGCGAACCTGCCTCAGTTTCCCCAGTTGGGTTAGGGGATCACATGGCCTTGTCATCACTGGTCTGACTGTCCCTGTAGGCAGAACTCGCCCTTGCTTTGGTGGGGCTCCTTGGTGGGGCTCCTTGTCCCAACAGTGTCCAGCTGTGGCCTCAGTTGCCCCCCGGGCACCCATTCCCTCACGGTCTCCACTAAGATGTGCCTCCTTTCTAAATATAGCTCCTGCAGCTTCTGCTTCCAGCTGCTGGCCCTTGGTCTGTCTTTCACAGCGAGATTAAAGAGCCCTTTAGTACCTGGGACTGGGTAGCTCCCTGCCACTGTGCAGACGGGGACACTGAGGCAGGGGGCGACCAAAGGGCAGCCAGAAAGCTTCTTGCAAGCTGGGAAGAAGTGCCCTGGCTCCTTTGGAGAGGGGGCAGGCTGCTCTCTCCATGTGTCCAAGCAGCCTGCACAAGCAGAAGTGGCCTCACCCCGCTCGAACCCTGCGTGGCAGCCCGCCAAGCGCTCCTTGGGCAGCGCCCCAAGCCCCGAGCCCAGAGGGGTGGCAACACTGCTGGGGCCAGGGCTGGGCACATGGAATGGCCACGTGGGAGAAGAAAAACACAAAAACCCGTCAAAGGCAGTAAATGAAGGGGGAGAGGGAAGGACAGGGTCACCCTGGGGCTGCACAGGGTCACCCTGGGGCTGGATGGGGCTGCAGTCGGCCCTGAGGAGGAGCCCCCAGGGCCAGGGAAGGGCCAGCTGAGGGGAGGAGAGCCGGGACTTCCCTACCAGCCAGCGTAAAGCTGATTCCCTGAAAAGCACTGGAACAATTAATCAAACAAGCTATTGCAAGCGAGTAGCAGATAACAAGGAAATGACTAACAACCAGCCCAGGTTTGTCAGGAGCAGCGTGTCACACAACCTCATCTCCTCGTACAAGGGAGCAGCAGGCGGGGAGAGGCTGGGTGCCAGGGCCTGGGCCCTGGAGGCTCCTTCTCCTTCAGCCTGGGAGAGCCCAGGCTCACTTAGGCACAACCCAGGGCTGCCAGGCTGAAGCAAGGCTCCTGTACCAAGCTCCAGACACTCCCCAGATACCATTTTTCTCTGCCTGACCACCTTCATTCCCAAGCTGTGGGCGCACAAGGTGGAAAGGATTGCATCCCTACCCCACCACGGCATTACAGAGTTGGGGTTTCAGCTCTTGCAGGGAGAACACAAGGCGTTTGTAGAGAATGAAGCACGTGTTTTCATTCTGCCATTGCCCCAGCGAGTGAAATGTTCCAACACGAATCTCACCAAGCAGTGCAACCTCTCCAGGGAACGTCCACGTCTGCCTGAGCAAGGGGACCAGCGGTGATGGGCAGGCTTTTGGGCAGAAGGAGGGGGAGGACATGTTTGTGCCGCCCCAGGCCGCTGCTTCGCAGAGAAAGGAGGGCAGCCTGCAGGCACTGCCAGTGGTGAGCCGCGTTTGGCGATGCCAGGGGCTGTGGCATGGGGACAGGGAGGCAGGGGGAAGCTGGGGCATATCAGCAACGAGCCCTCTGCTCCTGGAAAGGAGGGCAGTTTCCTTCAGACCCGTGGGGTGGCCCTGGCTCTACCCCTGGGCCAAGGTGACACAGCTGGGGTTGCACGGCCGGTCACCCATAAGAGCAGGGCCACACTCGCAGTGATGGGAGAAAGCCACAGGGGAGGTGTGGGGCCGGGCAGACGTGGGTGCTTTCGGAGCAGATGAGCTCCTGGTGGCCCACCCAGGCCAAGGTGAGCACCCAGTGTCCACCGAAAGCAGGACATGGAGAAGATGCTGGGTGAGGAGAAGTTTCTGCAGGAACGGGGAGGAACCACACCTGCTGTCTGCAGAGAGAAGGCCTTGCCAGGGCCACCGGATCTCCTGCATCATCACCAGTGGCCACCCAGGAGGTCTGGCCAGCACAGGCCCTCACAGGGTTTTTGTACAGAGGCTGTGGTTCATTCATATCTCAAGCACTTTCAGGTTAGGCTGCAGAAATAATGGCAGAGCAGTTACTGTGAGGAGACACCCACGAGCCAGTCAAGGACCCGTGTGTTCTGTGTGCTCCAAAGAAACTGGGACAAATGAAGGAGCAGATATTTATGGTAGATTTTAAAGAAAAGTTTGTATGTCCTGGGGGCAGGGTCGGCAGCTTCTCCACGAAGAGTCATTTATGGTGGTCCTACATCAGCCACGGCACGGGGGTGTCAAGCAGAGGGCAACTGTCCCGAAGGGTGCCCATGCTGCAGAGTGCCTCCTGAAGGCACAGAGCCAGTGGCAGCATCTTCAGAGAGCCACCAGAGCAAGGAGCCTGCTAGCGCGGTGCCCCATGCAGAGGGCTTTGAGAGCTTTTTGCAGAGCCGTGCCCTGGGACCCACCAGCCTCACCCCATCCCAGGGAGATGGTGTGAGAAGAATGTGGCCAGGGAGAGTCAACCAAAGCCTCAGGAGAGGACAGGCCCTGCTGAGGGAAATGTTCGGTGTTTGCCTGCCCTACGGCATCAGTACGGCTTTTAGCTGGGAAACTCTTTGCAGATCAGCCGGACTCGTCATCAGGACAGGGAGGTCACTGCCCCTAATGATGGACCCCGTCCAGGTGGAACTGGGCCTGGGCAGGATGAGCTCCATGTGTGCCCAACCAACAAGGGCAGGGAGGCAGCCTGCTCTCCTGGACCCCAGCTTGCTGCTCCATGAATCTATGTCTTGGGCCAGCTCCTCTTCTTTCTGCTCATGCCTGAGCTTGGCAGGGGGACGGGACTCAGGTGGACACTTGGGGAGTGGGAAATGGTCAGGGCTGGTGAGGGAGAGATTTCTGAGCTGCTCAGGTACAGGTGGCAGAGCCAACACCCTGAAAAGGCTCGTTGGCTTTGGCTGGCAGGGTTTTACTACTTCATATGCGTGTGTGTACAAAGCAAATGTCAGTGCAAGGAGGCACTGAAAGACAGAAGTGTTGCTGATACTAGTGGCCCTGATAACGCTGCCACCATGGGCAGACACAAACCCTGCCAGCAGGCAGCGACCCCGCTCCCCTGTGGGCCTGGAGAGGCTCAGCCTGCGCCTGCCTTCGTGCTGCAGCTGCCCGGCCACGAATGCCGCAGCCACACAGCTCCCATAGCGCTTTTGGAAGGCAGAAATTGTGTCAGCACCCCAAGAAATCCCTGGGATCGGCGAGTGCATGGCTGTCCACGTGCACTGGTGGGGGAAATGTCAGCCCTTGGTGCTCCTGCTCTCCTGGAGCCCAGCCTGCCCCGTCCCCCCGGCCGTGTGCTCCCCTCCTGCCTCCCGCTCGCTGCCACCAGCGCAGGAGGTGGAGGCTCCTCGCCACCGCCCCGGAGCAGTGTGCTCCGAAGTTTCTTCCAAGACTCACACCAGGGCTGCTTCTCTGCATGTGTGGTCCCTTGGACTGTGCCGCGCTCATAAATAAATAAGGGGAAAAGTTCTTAATCTTCATTCGAAAGCTCCCGGTATCACAATGCTGCTGCACAAAAGCCATCTTATTAGCCCCAAGTGCAAAATGCTGCCTTTTCTTGCAGAAGCTCATTAATTGCAGGTCACCATTCAACAAGAAAGATGAGGCACTTGAGTTCTTCAGGCTCTCATTAGCCACAGAGCTGAACAGTATGTGTGAAATTAACAGTCACCTGAGTACCTCTATAATTTCATAATTATTAGGCCTAATGGGTTAGTCTCTGCCAAATGGCTTTAACTCCTTCCTAACTGAAGCAGGGAATTGCGTGAGGAGCCAAGGTTGGCGTATTTCACGAGTTTTATAACCATTTAACAGCTTTCTTGTGGAAATAATAATAAGGAGGGGAAGTTTCCAGGATCATGTACTGTTTGCATTTTTTAACATATGTTTAGCTTTTAATTATTCATATACAGTGCGCCAAGGAAGCAGATAGCCTGTATCCCGGAGAGTGGGTGAAAGAGCTTTCTCTGCAAAGGGATTTTAATTGGTTTTAAAATGTGTTCTGCGTGTGTGTTTATATTTGCGTGTGTGAGAGAGAGTTGAGCCTTTGGTTTCTCCTCTCCTTGATGATTACATTACATTATTTCCCATCTCTTACATTTTTATTTATCTTAGGCTTAAAAAGCAAAATCAGAGCTGAGATTCTGTCTCTGCATTTGAACTCAAGGATCTTGGAAATGGCACTGCCTTTTCATGGGGATTTTCTACTACTCGAAACCAGCTTATAGGAGAAGCTGGAGGGAAGGCTGCTCTCACCTCCACCTCGCTAATTGTTTTCCTTGTTTTCCGTGTCGCAGTCAGGAGCGTGGGCACCTCGTGCCCAGTACAGCACAGCCCCTGAGGCTTGGGGTGAGCTGGTGGGGGCTCTGTCCCCTCGGCCATCACACAGCACCCCATGGGGACCCCCCGTGGGGCCCCCCCCCCAGCCCTCCCCAGCACCACAGGATTTGGTTCTGGTGAACCAAGTGGCATCTTCCAACACCCCTGCACCCAGCCCCAGATAGGTCATATTGGGAATGTCACGGTCTCCTCCGGCACCCTGCATATAATTCCTTTTCCCACTATTTTCAGCCTCAACGGGACCCTCAGCAGTGATGTGGGGCACAGGCCACATGCAGCCAGGAGACCCAGGAACCACGGAGATGTTTAAAATCCTCCTTAGTCCCTTTTCTTTGCATGAGATGACTCAGCTCTGGAGACAGAGGGCTGTGCTGGTGCCCACCCGCATTTCTCACCGTGTGGCCAGGACCAAGGGTAGAAAACAGTGATGGGGTACTTGGGCTGGCAGGGACTCATACAGCTGAGCTCAGGCAACGGACTCAGCTGTAAGCCCCTGAGATGTCTGGTTGGTGAGAAACTGTGGGCCAGATGTTACTGTGCTAGAAGAAGGTGGCCGAGACCTTGGGGGAACGATGGTCAGAAGGGGGACAGCCCCTCACGTGCATCTCCCCATCTCCGGGGGATTCCTGGGGTCACCCCAAAGCAGCACAGGACCCCGCTGGGCGCTGAGGTGGGGGACAGCCTCCCCCTGCTGGGAGGGGAAGCTCCAGTCCCAACCTCTGCCCCTCCGCTCTCTCCCACCCTCACACTGGGAGGTTTGGGGCTCTTTTGACTCGCACTGTGTTCATTCTGCAGGAACTGAGGGAGCCTTGAGGCTCCCCTGGGACTGGTGCGGGACCTCACGACGCCTGTGGCAGAGCACATCTGCCAGGAGCCCCGGTGGCTGGGATGCTGGTGGCAGCAGCGGGGACCTGAAGCACCCGCTGAGGTGATCAGGGGTGGGTTTCTCAGGACCCCTTTGATCTGGGACAGCCACAGCCCATGGGAAAAAGCAGAGGCTGGGAGCAGAGCAGGGCTGGGGGCTCGGGTGGGTGCCAGCCCCAGCCCCCCCAGCCAACCCCTCCGTCCTGGCGCTCGATTCCCTGCGCTGCTGGCGCTGGAGATGAAGGCTGGGAGGAGGGAGAGTCCCTCTTCACTCAGGTGCTGCAGAAACGTCTCCTTCGATGATATTTCACCTTACCTCTCCTTGCCACATCTGTCAACTTCTGCTAATTACCGAGTTTGCTATCACCCTCCACACTGATGTGAAGGGTAGGAAAAAGAGAAAAAGGAGGTTAAGGGATTCTACAATTATAAATGATGTCTGGCAGGCTAAGGTACCATATAATGCATTATAAGCACTTAAAAAGCTAACCCATTCTGTCTTCTTTCTTTGGCATAAATAATGGCTTTTTTATGAATAAATCATGCAGCCAAGGTCTCTGAAAATAGCAGGAACCTGGAGCAGAATGTCTCCATCCTCATTTTTGCTAGGACAGCAGAGAAGTCAGCAATCCACTCCATCACCGCTGATAAACTGGAGCGAGCGCAACTCCCAGTAATGAAATAGTGAGATAAAGTTTCGGGAGGGTGAGCGGGGCAGGGGGATTTTTCTGCCAAAGCACCGATCGCACCCGGGCTCCAAATGAAGCATAATGGACTCTTAGGAGATAAGCATTTTTTCCTGCCCCATGAATAAAGCAAGACCTCGTAACTCATAGGCAGGCAAAGCTGCCAGCAACTTAAAAGTGCTTCCTTCTGCTTCTGGTTTGTGTTTCCTTTTAATGAAGCTCCTCCGAGCCGAGGGGGGGCTTAGAAGTGGGGCTGGAAGCGCGCCCTGCCTTTGCGTGTGTGCAGTCCGGCTGGCGGCCGGCACCACCCGGCCCTCGGCACCACGGCTCGCAGCCGCAGCGGGGGGCTGCCAGCCTCGAGGGGGGCAGCAGTGCACAGGGGGTGCTGCATTCCCCCGGCTCTCTGGGGGTGGGCACGCAGGTGTCCCCCTTGCAAACCCTGCCCGGCTCCCTGGATGGGGACATCCCTCTCTGGCCACCTGCAGGGACGGGGGCATGGCACGGTGCTGGGGGGGATCTCGTGCCCCCCTCCTGAGCCCCAGCTCCGGGTGCCTGAGGCCCCGCAGCCCATGAGGAGCCCCCAGGCGGGGGGACAGCGGTGCGGGTCCTGCCCTGTGCCTGGAGGAAGGTGGCACGGTGGGGAGTGGGCACAACCCCCAGGATGCCAGGTGGGGTGGGGACATGGGTGTCACCCCTCGGCTCACACCCGGACAGGAGCAGACCACGCTCCCTTTGGGGACAGTTTTACTGCTGGCTTCACTGCCCCAGGACTGGGGGACGTGTGTGCAATCGAGTCCTTGCCATGCAGGGCAGGGCAGCTGGCCAGGAGGAGCAGTGAGAGGGGCTGGTGCTCGCCGTGCGGAGCAGGTTTGCTCCTACCGCAGGTGCTCTGCAGCTGCCAGGTGTGTTCGTGGCCAGGGGCTGTGCACCAGAGCTGCATGCACATAGGGGCTGAACACCTAGACACAAAGCTGTCTGCCAGGAGAGGCTCTGCCTCGAACACCTGGCTGTGGCCTCACAGCCCCCCGAGTGGTGGTGGGTTTGGGAAGGGCAACGCGCTGCCCCTGGACCAGGCACGTCACCAGCACTGCTCCCCAGCCCTGTGCAGGCAGCGCTCTGCGGCTCCACATTAAAGTCTGCGCCGCGGCACCAGCACAGGGCAGCCAGGAAGGCCACGAGCCCGCAGACTCACTGGCTATTAATCAGCCGGCCACAAGCCCCGAAGCCTTGCTCTCAGGACTGTGGATTAAATTACGGCGTGGTGAGGAGCCGGAGGGCACCGGCCCCGCTGCTGTGGGAGCTGGGGCTGTGCTCGGGGCAGCGCTGAGCAACACTGCCACAGCCAGCATGGGCTAAGCTGCCCTGAGAGGATTTGGGGTCGATGGAGGGAAAAAACAGTGGAAAAAAAACGGTTATGAAAATGCGTAGGGCCATACTGAGCAGGGACAAAGCCTGGCCTGTGTCCTTGGAGAGGGACGGGGACGCAGCACTGCACGCTCACACTCCCCAGGGGCCAGCAGAAGCCTGGCAGGGACAGCAAACGGGCACCGAACGGCCAGACCTGACCCGAAGGAGTCTAATGTCCCTGCATGGGTGTCCCCGGGGTGCCTGTGTCACTGCTGCTCCTGGCAGGCTGTGTCTGTCCCTGCACAGAGCTGAGGGGCCCTATCGAGCCCCCCCGGGACGAGCAGCACCCGCTCTCCAGGGTCAGGATCTGGTCTCAGGGGACACCTCACCGTGCCGCAGGCCCTGCACTGCAGGCACACAGCGCTGCCGGCACCGGGTGTCAGCCAGGCTCCGGATGGAGCTCGACGGGCTTCGAGCTGCCTCTGACCCCGCTGGGCTTTCCCAGCAGATCTCTCCCTCTCTCCCTTCTGGCCCTCACTGCGGGGGAATTCAGGTTTCCTGGGGACAGCCCAGCGGGAGGCTCCTCGCTCCTCCTCCGGGTCTCCCAGCCCACAGCTCGCTGTCAGCAGCGCTCGCGGCGTTCCCATGCCGAGGAGGCACAGGGGAGGCTGCAGCAGCGGAAGAAGCTCGCCTGCCCTCCCGCTGCCTCCTCCGTCCTGCCTGCGCACGCAGCCCCTGGGCCAGGTGGTTGGGTTGCTTCCTTGGGCATAATTCAGCAAAAGCAGCTTGTGATGTTTCTCCTTCTCCCTGGGGTGGGCTGCTCATTTTTGCCCCATAAGACAATGCCCTCTTTGAAAAACAAAGAAATTATAAAGTACATATGAACATATGGTAACATATATTCTAGGCTGCCTATGTGGCCAATTTTCTGTATGTTACCATATGGTGCCGCGTATTTAGCAAAAATATAACTTGACTGTTTCTCTTTCCATATGGGGATTCTTTTGCCTTAATTAATAACATTGAGCAAAAACTCTTTCTAAGGTTTCCAAGATTTCTGCAAGGGAATATCTTATGACAGACACATGCTCCTGAAGGCTTTCCTCCTCGTTTGTCTCTAGCCTTCTGTCCTCATCCTCTTCCACATGCTTCGAGGGCGGCTGTGGATACATCTGCCCACGGGATGCGGATCTGCGCCCAGCCTCGGCTCTGCCCTGTGTCCCGTGGGTGCCCGTGGGCACCGCTGTCCCCTCCCCAGGGCCTGGCACTCAGCCCCGGTGACAAAGCAGTGCCGTGCCTGGGTCCCCTGGCTTGCCCAGGGGCTCTGAGGAGCCGAGCTGACGACGCACAGGGGTAGCAGGGAGGCCGCTGGTGCAGCTGAGCGAGCATTCGTGGCCACGTGGAGACTGCTGTCTTCAAAGAGTAGGAAGCAGCACACTTCTGCAGCTCTCCAAGTAAGCCTCTCAAGTGCCAGTTATCTCATGCAATAGCAAAATGTGTCAAAGCATCCTCTCAGGACAAGCCTGCCGCCAGTGCTGGTGAGGAGGAACCAGTCCTGGCTCCACCGTGGCACCCCGGCTGCCATGAGGATGAAGACAAACCTCTCCCCGGAGCTGCCTCCCACCGGCTCACAGGGCCCTGAGGATGCTCTGCTCTGGTGCTCTCAGCCTGCCCCGACTTCCCTCCTCCTGGATCCACGAGGCCGATGTCCCCGTGCTGCTGCCTGGTGCCACCGGGCTGCGGGAATGGGACAGGGCCATGGAGACCCCTGGCTGGGCGTGAGGGAGGTGGGGGCACCCGGCCTCCCTGCCCCTTCCCTGCTCAGAGCCCAGCGCAGCCCCCGTGGAGGTGTTTTTGTGGCAAAAATGAAGGCTTTGGGGTCAGTGGGAAGCAGGACCTCCTCGCCGGGCTGCCCTGGGGCCCTGGCTCCTCACATCCCAGCACTCTGCCTGAGGAGGTCACCAGGGGCTCCTCCAACCCCTCCTGCCCCTGCCCCATACATTTCCCCTCCTGCTCCCCCACAGCGCTGTGGGATGCCCACAGGCCCACACGGAGGCCTCCTGGTGGGGATTATTTGTGAACCCCATGGAGGGCAGGGCCTGGGCAAGGATCACGGAAGGGCATCCTCTTCCCAGGCTGCAGGAGAGGCAGCTGTTCTTGTCTCTTCTCAGGCAGAAGGAAGGGCTCTCATGGACTTTGCGCTTCCTACAAGGTCTCAAAGGTCTCCCTGGGTAGCCGGGGAAGATGTGTGTGCAGTGGCCACATCAGTTGGTGGGTTAGCTCCTGGTCTCAGCCTTGCTTGCCATCCCCAGAGCTTTCCTCCTCATGACACTAGGCTTAAATCCCGCTCACACTTAAATCCCACCCAACTCACAGCCATCTGTCGTCCTCTTGGTGTCCACCCCAAGTCCATCCTGGCTGAGGGTCTCCACAGTGGTCCCTGCAGCCTGGGGAGTGAGCAGAGCTGTCAGAGCTGTGTTCCCAGGAGCCGTGGGCGCAGCACCCCACTGCCACGGCCGGGGGAGCAGGGCGCCGCCAGCACCTTGCCTGCAGCTGCTCCCAGCTCGGCACCGTGCAGCTGCTCACAGTCCTCCTCCACCATTTCCTCCCAAGCCTCAAAGCAAGACAGGGGGTGGGACATGTGCAGAGCATCTTCACAGCCAGATGGAAATTATCAATAGCCCGAGAGGGGACCGCTGCGTCCTGCCGGGGACTGCGCGTGGTCGGCGGCCCCTCCGTTTGCAGCAGGGCTTTGAGCTCCTGGGAAGGCACAGCCACAGTCAGGGCACCAGGGCATCATCGGCCAGCTTCCTAAATCTGTGTGGTAGCTGGCTGCATCCCCACATGCCATGGCAGAGGTACCAGTGGGACCCGGGGATGCCCCTGGGAGCAGCCTTGCAGGGAGGAAGCCACCGCCCAGAGGCCTTGGCTTCTGCACTGCCACTGAGTTTTGGTAAGGCACACACGGGGGTTTCCAGGGCCCTGGGAGAAAAGTGGAGGTTGGCCCAACATTTTAAAAGGGGAAACAGGACGACGCAGGTAATTACAGGTCTGTCATCCTGACATTGATCCCAGGCAAAATAAGGGGATGGCTGATATGGAATGCAATGAATAAAGAATCAGAAAGGGTGATATAATTAATGCCAATCAACAGGGATTTATGGAAAATAGATCCTGTCAAACCAATCTGATGTCTTTCTTCCTGTTTTTTGTGTTTTTTTTTTCTTTTTTTTTTTTTCTTTTTTAAGTGGGTTTACATGTTTCCCTGGTGAGGTAGTGGGGTTCGCTGAGGACACTGGTAACAGCAGCAGGGCACCTGGGCTACAGAAACATGGGGGGCTCAGGTGAGATGGTGCTGGACTGAAGCGCTCCCAGGTCGGGCAGACACCGCAGGCTGCTCGTGGTCCCACAGGGGACTCTTCTCCTCGGCAGGTCCCACCGGCTGTCAGCGTCCCAGCAGCGCCCGCTGTGGTCCAACCATGGTGTAAAGTCCGGGCAGGGACCCTGGGGCTGACAGCCCAAGCGTGAAGGTGCTGCTCGTGGTGGAGGTGCATCTTGGCTTTGTGTCTCTGGAGCAGCAGGAGCACCAGTGACACAGAGGAGCTGGTGCTGTGCCCCTGCCACGTGCTTCTGCTGGGCACCCTGGGGTCCCCATCCCTTGTGCACTAGTGGGAGAGTGGTGCTCGAGGGCAGCCTCGCCTCTCGCTGCACGCGGAGGTGCTGCAGCACTCCATGGGACACCACAGGAGCTCATGCTTGGGCATTCAGGCCTGGTGGCCTCTGGTTTGGATCAAATCCTTGGTTCAATCCTGATTGCTCAGGCCTCGGTTCTGCCCCTGGCTCCTGCAGACTGCTGAGCTCCCCCTGCCCAGCAGAGAGACCCGCACCAGCTGGCTCACGGCCATCACCACGTCCCCGCCAGGCCCTGCAACTTCTGCGGATGCCATCAGCAGGCACCTGGAGTTGTAGTGCAGGGTTCCTCATGGGGCACCCTGGGCAGCTTTGCCTCAAGCACAGTTTCCTATGGAAAGCTGTGAGAAGAACGCAGCCCCGTGTGCCCTCCAGATAACACCATGGGTCTGCTCCTTCGCGCCCCCCCCAGCCGTTCAGCCCCTTGTGACAAACAGGTCCCCAGGGTGGCACTGTGTGCTGTGCTGGAGCCGGGCAGCACAGGGACCCTCGTGCCACCAGCACCGCCTCGTCCTGCAGCTGCCCCAGGCACAGACCCCATGGGGCAAGCCCCTGTGTCCTCCTGCTGCTAGCTGGGGGAGGCCCTGTCCTCCACAAAGCCAAGGCAATCAGGGTCACCACTGATTGTGTTCTCTGATAGGAAAGTCTTTAGCCCTTAGCTGATACATAGCTGTGACCTGGGGACAACACCGGACCCACCAGAGCAGAGTGGAAGATGCTCGACCAGCAGCCGGTGGGGGTGGCTGAATGTCACCTGCCTCAGGGGCTCGGAGCAGTGGTCCAGGTGGCCTGGCCCATCCCTTGGTCTGCCAGGTGCTGCCCTCCCCGCACAGCCCATGGAGAAACCATCTGGAAATCTACCTGAGGGGAGGGCAGGAGGATGGGCACCGGCTTTTGGAGGGGACCTCTCCCTCAGCAGCAATGTTCTGCTTTGGGCCTCTGAGGACCCCTTAAATAGGTTTTAGCTTCTCCAGCCTGCTTGGAAGAGTGGCGGGGTGGCTCGGGTGGCTGAGTCCTGCTTTTGGGGACAGCTGAGGGGTCTGGCAGCAAAGACCCATCCCTGAACCGGGCCGCAACGCCCCAAGACCCTAAATCACTGCCTAAACCAGGAGCTGCAGCTGCTTGGGAAGTTTCAGGAAATTTTCCTGGGGCAGGAAATGAATTCACCCACCGAAGGGGAAGTTCCAGCCCAAACAGCCCAGGCAGCTGCACAGAAAGGGATTTCTGGGGCTGCGCCCAGGGAACCCCCCGTGGGGCAGCGGGTGCAGGGTGTGAGCATCCCCGTGCCCTGGGCAGGGCAGGGCTGGCTGTGACACTGCGAATGGCCACCAGCCTCAGAAAATATTGGCAAATTCAGTAAATGGATCTATTTACAGGCTGCCACGGAGTATCTCCAGAGGCTTCGGCCAGCGAGGACTGCCTGGACCCCCCCCACAGCCCAGCGGGGGGACAAGCCCTGCTTCCGCAGACATCACGGCTTCTCTGTGGGTGTCCCCAGGTCCCTCCAGTCCAGCACAGTCCCCGCCATCCCAGCCCAGACACACATAAGCACTGAAGCCAGCAGCCCAGCCTTGTAATATTTAAAACAATTTTATTCATGAAAATATGCTGTACAATGCACTATACACAGTTCTTTACATTGCCACATACACAAACTCTAATAGCACAACCAAGAAAGTTACCATTGCCTACGATAGATGCGTGGTGAGAGATGACGCCTGTCAGAGACCCTCCCCCCCAGTCTGTACAGTTATAAATACGAGGGAAAGGACGGACCGAAGCCGCCATATGAAGCAAACCAGTGGGCCCCCCCAGTGTCCCCTCGATGCTGGCTCCTGGCTCCGGGCAGGGCTGGGGCTCAGTGGGCGCTGGGCTGGGAGCAGCGGACGCTCCCTGCCCCATGGGCTGTCCTGTGGGGCAGGGATGGGGCTTGGAGGACAGGAGGGGCTGCCGGGGGGGGGCTGCAGCCGGGCGAGGTGGGAGGCGATGGGCTGGTGCTTGGGGAGCTGTTGGTGGAGATTCCAGAGCGAAACCCAGCCCCGATTTCCATCTGGCAGCAGCGCAGGCAGCAGGGTGCTGGGAGCATCCAGGCTCACCAGGGCTCTGCCAGCCCCACGGGCATCACCAGCTCCCCCCACGCTGTGGTCCAAGCACCCAGGTCCAGCCCATCCCCGTCCCCTCCACCCAGAGCCCCCCAGCTCCTGCCCACCCCTCCCCGGGGTGCTTTCTGGGGGGCCCACTCCCCGCCGCCCACTGTCCCTCACACTGCACCGCACGACGACTGTACACACGACGCTTACCAACACGACTCCACCGCACACACGACAACCCCACGGTCACGAACCACAAAGACAGCTTCGCAATGGGACCTGCCCCGGGGGTGCACGCCCGGGGCCACCGCGCCGCGGGGCAGGGGGAGGCGAGCGGGGCTGGGGCTGGGGGCTCTTCTCTTTCTGCTGGTGTGGACGGGGGTCCCTGGGCACGGGCATCCCCGTCTGCAAACGCCCGCGTGCCGGGTGCTGGTGAGCTGCTGGGTGTGCCCATCATGCAGACACCCCCCATTTCTCCCCTGCTTGGGGGGCACACGGGGCAGGACCCCCGCTCTCTCCCGTGGCAGCCCCAGTGCCTTCCCTGCCTCTCCTCACCAGCTCCTTCACACCCCCATGCAGAGCTGGGGGGCCGGGTACTATATAGCCATTTGCAATCGCAATCGGTTTCCGATGATTTAAATATGCCTGAAACAAGAGGTGGTGTATAAAATGAATGATCCTGACCCAAAGAATAATTCTTTTTAAAAAAGCATTCAAGAAAGATTATATATAATAGAATATATTAAATTCTGTACATGATCAAATAATGTAAACATAATTAATTAACCTGTAAGAATGTCTTTAGAGACTATGCCCGCCGTGTGCCCAGGGCGGAGGTGAGCGGTGGCATGTGGGGCTCCCCTGGCACACTCTGCCACAGACCTGGGGCCAGGATAGGAGCAGGGGGTGCCCACCCACGGGTCCCCCTGCCCCAGCTCCGAGCATCCGTGCTGTCCCTGTGGCTCGGTGGGACCCAGCACTGGCACCGCGGTGGGAAGGGAAGAGCCGGGCTGGGAAAACACGCTGGTTCCGCACAGCTGCCCTCGCTGCTTCCCAGGGGCAGAGCGTACAAGAGAGCCTGCAATGCCCAGGAGGAAGACAGATCCCACGGGCCAGAGCAGCGGCTCCCACCGCCCTCTCCTCCGAGCCCCTCCATCTCCTCTGGACTGTGCTCCTGCCTGGCTGCCCTGCTCCAGAAACCCCACTGTGCCCGGGCTCAGCAGGGCAGGACGCAGCGGTCCAAGGGCTCAGCCCTGCTCCATTTGAATTGTGGTCCCTGTCCCCACTGAGCACCAGCCCCTGGCAGACTGGTGCACCGGGGCTGACCTCTTGCTGACTCCTCCGGCCCCTCTGCCCAGACCAGCTCTCCACCATCTAGTTCCCGGGGACAGGAGCTCCTCCTGAAACCAGTAACAACCCCAGGAGCTCCTGTCCCAGCTGTGAGCCCCATGGCACCTCCCTGAGCTCTGCCTACGGGGCCAGCATTGTGGGTCACACTGGCCTGGGAACCTGGGGAGGGGAGGGCAGGGTGGGCACTGCTTTCCCCCTCTCACACACAGGCAGAAACACAGCCAGGGTGACCCACACCACAGCCCCCCCAACTTCTGCCCATAGCCCTGGCATCCAACACCGCAGCTGAGCCAAGACAGGACGTGCAATGGGCACAGCCCCTGCTGAGCACGCGCTGCCCCTGGCCTCCCTCCTCTCCCTAAGCTCGACCCTTCCTTCCAATGCAATAACTCAATGGCAAAAGAGTGCACGAAATCAAATAAATACGCCCCCCCCTCCCCGACCCTGTGACTCCCCCTGGCCTGCGCCGGCACAGGGCACGCGGCTAGCAGCACATACTCTGGCACGGCCACCACGGCACAGACCACACCAGTGACCGCAGTTCTGCAGCTCAGCTACGGCACTGCAGTGTGACCGTGGCACTGCAGCATGACTGTGGCATTGCAGCACGACAGCAGCACTGCAGCGTGGCCGTGGCACTACAGCACAACCATGGCATTGCAGCATGACCGTGGTACTGCAGCATGATCGTGGCACTGCAGCACCACCACAGCACTGCAGCATGACCACAGAGCTGCAGCGCAACCATGGCACTGCAGTGTGACCATGGCAATGCAGCATGGCCATGGCACTGCAGCACAACCACGGCATCACAGCGTGACCATGGCATTGCAGCATGACTGCGGCACTGCAGTGTAACTGTGGCACTACAGCATGACCTCTGGCTTGCACAGTGCACATGTGCTGCTGCAGCTTGCACACCCTTCCCTCCATCACCAACCCTTCGTGTTGCTCGGTAGACAAACCTGCCAGAAGCGCAGCAGCGGAGGGGGCCTGGGCACGCGGGTTGCACTCAGGTCCCCAGAAGGGTTTGGGGAGTGATGAACTCCCCGGCCTGGGGCAGGCTCCCTTCTCCTGACACTTCAACTCGGAGGACTTGCTTCCTAAGGTGGCTCTGAGAAAAGGGTCCCCTTCTGGAACATGACGCGCACGGAGCAGGTCCCTGCACCACCAGCTGTCCCTGCTCCACCACCCAGCCCCAGGACCTCCAGCACAGGGCCGAGCCAAGCCGGCACCGGCGTTCGGACCCCCTGGAGAGGGCTTCCCCCCCTGCTCCCCTGCCCGCCCTGGGACCGCCTGGCTCTACCACTCCTGCCTGCCCCGTGTCCCCTGGTGCCGCCATGCCCATCTGGGGCCGGGCCCTGCCCCATCTCAACGTTTGACCCTAGGGTTTGTGTTTCATCGCAAGTTTGACCCGATGGCTCTAGCCCATCTGAACAAATAAAGGCAGAAGAGAAAGGAAAAAAAAAAAAGTTTGTCTCGGCGTTCCCCTCGCGACGTCTCGGTGGCGGGCGCCTGGGTGGGCGTCACCCAGGCACCCAGCTCTGGTTCGTGGGCTGCGGGCCCCCGGGCAGCGCGGGCACGTTGAGCGCGTTCTGCGGCGGAAGCGCCGAGTCGAAGTTGAAGTCCATCTCATCGCTGTCCATGAAGTCATTCAGGATGATGGACTCCACGTCACACTCCAGGCTCCCATTGAACATGTCCAGGTCCAGGTCTGCTGGGAACCTGTCTTGGCCCAACACGGGGGGGTGGACGGCCCCCGGGTAGGGGCCCTGCAGCGAATCCAGCAAGCTCATGTGTGCCCCTTGGTTAGTAGCGTAGGAATGCAGGTGCCCGTGGTGCGGCATGGCCGTCATGCTGCACGTGTCACTGGGCAGGCTCATAAGGCTGACAGGATTGGCTAAGGCACTGGTGTTGACCGCAGGGTGGTGGCTGGCTGGTGACGGGTGGTACAAAGCGCTGCTCTTCATGAGCGAGGCCGAGTGGGCCGGGTAGGAGGACAAGCCCTGCTCCCCGCCGCCGCACAGCAGCGGGGTCTGTCTGTGGCCACGGGCCGGCACCATGGGGCCGGCCTGCGGCAGGGGCAGGTCCCCTGGGACCATGCTCTCCTTGTGCGTGTAGGAGATGGAGGAGAGCAGGTCCTGCAGCGAGGCGTTCCTGTAGGAGCTGACCGGCGAGAAGGTGGCTTGCTTGTTCTCCTGGATGGTCTGCATGGGCAGGCGGCGCATGAGGCTCATGGCCGGCTGGCTGTAGATGGTCCCGCAGTACGTGTTGGTGGCAGCCCCCATGCTGGAGCACTTGGAGTTGAAGGTGAAGCTGGAGCTCCGCTGCCGCAGGGCGGCCGGGGGCAGCTGCTGTGAAGGGCTCATGCTGTAGCCGTCCTGCAGGTCCTCCAGCAAGCTCTCCCCGAGGCTCTCGTTCAGGCTGATGGTGCCGGTCAGGTCGGTCAGCCGGGGCAGCTCCACAGAGCAGCGGGCGCTCAGGGAAGGAGACATGGTGCTGGAGGGGCTGGGGTACATCAGCGGGGAGGACGGCGTGCCATCGTCCTCCTCCAGCTCATCGGGTTCGTGGTTGGACATGATGGGCGAAAGGCGCCCGCTCAGCGTGCTGGCCGAGGAGTTGGCCCGCGTCCTGAAGTCCGCCCAGGCGTCGTACTCGTCGCTGGCGTGGGACGCGGGGCTCTCCGACCACTTGGCCTGCTGGGAGGACGGGCTGTCCTCCCCGCGCTCCTGCGTCACCTGCAGCTGCTTCTTCTTGCTGGCCTTCCCCTTGATGCGCAGGAACTTGCTGTTGTTGTCCATCGAGACCGCCCGCCGCCGGGGCGTCTTCCCCGTCTTGCCGCCCTCGGGGTTCAGCATCCACCAGGAGCTCTTGCCCGTGCCCTCGTTCTGCACGCGGATGAAGCGGGTGTGCAGGGAGAGGTTGTGCCGGATGGAGTTCTGCGGGGACAACAAGCAGAGGGGGCGGTCAGACATGGCTGGGGGCAAGGGCAGCTGGGGGTGGGGAACGTGGGCTCCATCCCCTGGGTCTGTCTGGGCCGGAGGGGCAGAGGCAGCTGCAGCAGGGGCAGATTCAGGTCCCGCACTGCACTGAAGCCAGTGAGGTCTGCATGGGGATCCCACTCTTCTCCATCCCTCCCATCCCCACCGCCCACGTGCCCAACAGAGCTCAGCAGCACTCCCAGCCCACGGGGAGCAGCAGCAGCAGCAGCCACCTGCTGTCCCCACCACCATGCACCCTGCAGCCTCACCAGCTCCATCAGCAGAGGGACACCCTCCACCTGCACGTCTTTGGGTGCCAGCCCCCTGCACCCTGCCCAAGGCCACTCCCAGCAGTGAGAGGCACTGGTGCTACAGCAAGGGGGCTCTGCAAGCCCAGCTTCATCCCCCCGGGGCTGGCAGGGAGTGCCGTCCCTGGGCACGCTCTGCCCGCATCTGCACCACGCGGGGTGACGGGTCGGGTGGTCCTGGGGAGCTGCCTTCCTAGTGCCGGGCAGGGGAGGAGAGGGGCCAAGGACATGTGCTGATCTTTGCAGCCCCCGGGGAGCCACTGCAGCTCCCTGCTTTCCCCAGGAGGATGGAGGGATGTGGAGGGGGAAGGAACCAAGGTGCTGGGGAGAAAGTTTGGTGCCGTCGCCAGCGTACAGTGGAATACTAATGAAGAGGCGAGTGAGCTCCAGCCTCATCTATCATATTATGTAATGGCTTACTTCTCTGCACTTCATTTATTTGGAGATTGCTCCCAGGCTGGCTCCTCGCCAGCAGCCACCAAATCCAAGTCTACAGAAATCAATCTCGCGCTGACTGATTAAGCCGTGTTTAGAACTAATTGCTCCTTCGTGTGTGGGGAGAATAAATTACGGGCTTTAATTTCACATCTTTAAAATGCAACTGCAGGTATGGGCTAGCCATTAACCCCTTCCTGCATGGCCCCACGCACAGCTGGGGAGGGGGCAGGCAGTGGCTGGGACAGCTCGGGGACAGGCTGGGAGCGGCGGTGTCTGCCCGCACCACCCACCAGCACCTCCAGCTGCAGCAAAGCGAGCGCAGCAGGGAGAGCCCCCCCTGCCCCCCCTGCCCCTCCCTGGGGACACCTGATGGCCCAAGCCCCCCTCCGTGTAACCGCACCGCAGTGCAAACTGCAGGGGAACGAGGCGGAGCACGTGGCTGTCACCAGGTTTGCAGAGCCAGCAGCCAGCTCTGCCCCGCAGTGCCACCTCGCACTCAGGTGTGGACACCCGGGGATGGGGACACCCGAGGATAGGGACACTCGGGGATGGGGACATGGGAGCAGGACCGGCTGGGTGCTCCCAGGGGTCCCAGCACGGCCCCGCTCCCGCCCTGCCAGGCAGGTGATGCAGCAGCCCTCGGCTGAGGGCAGCTGCCCTGCACAGAGCAGGGACAGGGGCCAATTTCTGGGGTCCTTGCCTTCTCCTCAGCTGGCTACGGGGGACAGTCAGCGTGGGGGGAGTCAGCGTGGTGGACTCCCCAGCTCCTGCCTGCCTCCCGCTCTCAGCTCGGGGCAGGACCTCCGGGGGCACCTGCACCACCCGTGCCCAGGCTGGCATCAGGCAGGGACCCGGCTGGACGGAGGAGGCTGGCGTGGGGAGAGGCGAGGCTGCTGCCTCTTCTGCAGCAGAGCTTCATTACGAGCCAAAAGACAGCAGCAATTAAGCGTGAGGCGCAGCGAGTCCGGCTCTCTCCTCATTAGCACCCCGACACGCCGGGCCCTGGGTGCAGGGCGCAGGGCAGGGGCAGGCAGGAGCTGATTAGCAGCGGTGGGCAGGGAGCTGCTGCACCCACGGGCAGGGAGCTGCTGCACCCACCCCGCTGCCCCCGCCACCCCACTGCCACCCACGGCACCCAGCCCCGGGCCTGATCGCCTGCCCCGAAACATGGGGCTCAGCGGGGCAGGGACGTGCAGGGGACATCGCAGCCTGCAGGGCTGGCAGCCTTCATGCCAGTACCTGCCTGGGGCATACTGGGGCTCTGGCAGGTTTTGGCAGGGTGCGGGGGTGCACGCAAAGGCCGATGCCATTCGCAGGGACCCCACTGTGCCTCCCGCACCGCTCTGCCCTGCTTTGTCCTGCAGTCCTGTATCACCTCTCTGTCCAGCCTGCGCCCCCTCCCTGTCCCCACATGTGCCCACCACACCCCAGACCATCCAACACCTCATGCCCCTTGCCAAGGCTCAGCATCCTGTCCCCCAACAGCCCCACGGCGGAGGGCAGGGACCCCCCAGCCCCACGATGGACAGCAGGTACCCCCCTCACAGCCTCACGGCGGACGACAGGGACCCCCCATCTCCAAAGCTCATCCGCAGCATGCCAGGGCTCCCCCCGGCCACAGCAGCCCACCACCATCTCGGGCAGCAGCCTGAAGGGGCAGGAGGTGCCCTGGGCTGTGCACCTCGCTGCCCAAACGCTGCAGGCAGCCCCAAGCCCTATGCACCCCGGGGGGGCGATGCCGGAGGCTTCCCCAGCGCCGCAGAGCCCCGAGCCCGGCTGCTCCCTGCGCCCTGGTCTGGGGCCGGGGGGGGGGGCGGGGGCTCCCTTGGAGCACCCTCGCCCCCTTCTCTGCCGAGCCTCATTGTCAGGGGAACAGGCAGTGTGAAATCGGTCTGATTAGCAATTAGTCCCATTGTAAAAGGATTAGCCAGACCCCATTGTTTGGATGAGTGACTCGACTGGCAATTTGCATCTGGCAGCGCTGGGAGCGTTTTCCCCGCGTCCTTTTGACCGGCCGGGGGCTGCCTGCGGGGGGCCGTGCCCGGCACTACCCGGGGGGCTGGGGGAGACCTGGGAGGGACTCCCCTTGCAAGGGCCCCCAGCACCCAGCTGCTCCCCACACCCCTGTGCCTGCCCTGCATCCCCTCCAGCCTTGGGGGGCTGCAAGCTTTGGGGTGCGGGGGGGTGGGAGGCTGACATCCCATTGGGGTGCACGGGGCATGGCACGAGTGCAACCCAAGCGAGAGCAGGAGTGCACAAGGCCCAGCTGGGCACAGGGCAGGCACCACCAGGCAGGGCCCATAGTGCCGAGGGTGCCACCCCGTGCCCCCATCCCCTGCCCCGCAGTGAGCCGCTGGAAGCCAGTGATCAGCACCTGGGAAACCCAGCGGAGACATCGGCTGCATTGCGGCACCCCGAGCCATGCCACGGCCGTGCCAAGCCCCTGGGAAGGGCTGAATCCGACGTCGTTTGGGGTGCCCACCCTGCAGGGCCCCAACTCGCTGATCCCCTGCTCCCCCCCCATCATGCCCACCCTGCCCCATCCCTGCCTCAACCCACCCGCAGCACACAGATTTTGGGCGCTTTCCCTGACGGAGAGCTGGGAAGCAGGCATCCAAGGGACCTCTCTGGAGCCACCTGCGAGTTTCTCTGCGCCAAGAGCTTAGGCAAACTGGGGCTCATCTGCGACATGCTCACGTGCCCTGTCCCTGCCACGTTCCCTGCTCCTGCGTGCTGTCCCCAGCACCATCCCTTGGCCTGCCACCCTTCCATCCATCAACTGGGGACATTCTGAGCAAAACCTCAAAAGCCCAACACCACAAAAACCCCAAATCCAGTCCCTGTCCTGCATGTCCTGCACCCTCCTGTGGCCCCACACGCTGGCCACATCTGCCCTGGCTGCAGCTGCAGCCCACTAATGAGCCCGGTGCCTGGCGGGGCCCCACACGCAGGCTAACGGGAGGAAGCAGTGTAGGGCCACTAACGAGCACTCTGCCGCCCGCTCTCCGGCAGCATGAGTGTGGCTCTGGGGGTTAATTGATGCTTATTTACTCCTCACACACAAAAATTGCCAGTATTGGAGGAAATATTTGCGGGGGCAGAGGCTGCCAACAGCCTTGATGGTGCCCTGTCCTGGGGGGATGCCACGCAGGGGTGACAGAGAGGCTGGAGGTGGCACAGGGCGCTCGCTGCCAGGTGACAGCAGCACAAGACATCGTCCTCACGCGGGCGACAGCACAGCCCACACGCACCAGCACTGAGATGCTGTTATTCCCAGGGCAGCCACCAACCTCCTGCCACCATCCCCTGGGGACAGCCAAGCCCCACTGCCTGCTGGCAACGTCACCGTGCCCCCCGCTGTCCCAGCGTGGGCACGGCCCCTGCGCTCAGCCCACCAGCCCTGGCACCGCCGCAGCGCATTCCGCGCACGGCCCACGCCTGCCTGGCGAGCAGATGGCAGCGGCACGGTGTGGCAGCGCCACGTGCCAGGGGGTGGCAGCGCCCCTGGTGCCCGCGGCACCTCCCGCCACCGAGCACTGCCAGGTGCCGGCAGGGAGCGGGGACGCCACCCCTGTCACCGCCGGTGGTGGCTCTGCGGCACCACGGGTGGGGGAACCCAAACTTTGCCTCCTGCCCAAGCTGCCAGCAGCACCGGCGGCAGGAGGGAGGCAGGAGCGGGGCGAGGTGAGGCAGAGAACGGAGCAGCTGGGGTGGGGATGCTTACGGGGGTCTCATGCCCCCGGTGCCACCCCAACCAACTCCTTGCAGGAGGCAGGGAGCCCAGTGGAGGCTTGCCCTCACCAGCCTGGACAGAGGCACTGCTCCCTTCTTCCATAATGAATTTTCCAGCCTCTGCCCCATTCTCCCAGTGTCCACCTGCTGGGAGCTGGCAGCCCCCCGGCTGGTGGGACGCAGCACAGCTGCCTGTGCCCCATGCTGCCCCATAGCAGCTGGCGCTACTGCCCCATAGCACCCCCTGCCAACTGCCCCATAGCCACACAGCCAGCCCCCGATGCTGCCCCACAGCACCTCAAGCTGTGCCCCACAGCTGTCTCTGCAGCACCCTACAGCCACCCCCCGCAATGCCCCATAACACCCCCATGGGGACCCAGCGCCCTCCCCAGCCCATCCTTCCCCCGAGCACCGCTCCTGCAGCCGGGCAGGGCAGGGGGGCCCAGGGGGGGCCGGGCGCCCCCGGGAAGGGCACTGGGGGGGCAGAGCGAGGCCGCCAGCCTCCCCGGGGAGCCCCACACCGTGCGGGGGCAGCCGCCCACCAGGGGGGTCTCGCCGGCGGCTGCCGAGCGGAGGCGAGCGAATTCGGGTCAGCGCACCGGCTGAGCAGAGCCGGGCTGACTGCTGCTAATTAAGCCAGGCGCCCATTAGAGGCGTGACGGGCCGCGGCCATCCCGAGCCCTCCGTCGCAGGTGGCTGGCACGCGAGGAGGCCGGCGGCAGCCTGGAGGCTGTCGGCACGGCCGGTGCTGGGCCTCGCCTGCCTCCTGTGTTACAGGCAGCGCGAGGCTGTCAGACGAAGCCCGGCCGGCATCTCGTTAGGGGCTGCTAACCACCCCTGGGGGGGGGCAGAGGGGCAGCTGGGGCTCGGGGAGGCCCCACGCAGGTGGGGCAGAGCTGGGCCAGGCCCAGCAGGGATCAGGTGCCAGGGGTCTGGCCCTGCCCAGCCCCACAGATTGGTGCTGCTGTGGGGCAAAGGCTGGCTCCGGGCCTGCCCCATGCTTTGGGGTGCAGGAGCGGGGCTGGGGGCCTGGGCAGAGCCCACGCACCCCATGCTGGGGTCACGGCGTTCCCCACACTGACCTCGCCGTTTCCCGGTGGACACCGGCACCGCGCCCCCTGCCAGGCCCTGCCAGCCCCACCCCAAGCCCCCAAAGCCAGGAGGAGGCCAGCTGCTCCCCCTGCCCCCCGTGTTGATCTCAGAGCGGGCCCTGCCCCACCTCTGCCCCACAGCCGTGGGTCTGAGCCCCAGCCCGGCCCCGCCATGCCCGCAGAGCTGCCCCATGGCCGGGCGCTCCCCCTCGGTGCCCCTGTGGGCCTAGCAGCAGGGCCTGAGCGTCGTGGCTGGCACTGTGCCTCCCTCCCCTCGTGGCCATGAGCAGCCCCAGCTATTTTCAAACCAGCAGGAAAAGGCACTGACACAAACCCAGCCACGGCCCCCGCCTGCCCCCCATTGCCCCCCGTGCCCAGCGTTTGCCCCACAGCCCCCAGCAGCAGCCTCCATGCGCCGCAGCCAACACGCAGTGCGGGGACAAGCTGGGCCCCTCAGGTGGGGGCCAGAGCCCCCAGGTGGGTGCCGAACCCCTGGACAAATGGCACACGGCTGCTCGGTTCGGCCCTCCCCACACACCGGGGCTGCCCGTAGGGGACATGGGGGTGGCAGGGGGCAGGTCAGCCTCTGCCAGCCTCATCCTCGGGAGGCTCCTCATGGCGGCAGCGGTTGCAGCAGGGGAGGCAGGCACGGGGCGGCCGCGCATCCCTCTCCCGGCCCTGGTTACCGCCGCTGCCAAACAGCTGGTTGCTACGAGTTGTGCAGTGGGAGTGTGTCCGTCGCCATGGCAGCCGATTTATTTTATTTTAGCCAGCTGCCATCGCTCCGTGCCCCCTCCAAAAAGCATCCTCCCCGTGCCCCCGCCTCGTCCCCACCGCTGAGAGCCCCCCACGGTGGGACAGCCTCTCCCCACTGCCCCTGAGGGCACAAGCACAGCACCAGCGTCCTCCCCGGTTGGGGACGAGGCTCAGGGGACGAGGCCAGGTGCATGGGGACAGCACCAGGTGATGCTGGAGGCAGCACCTGGGTGCCCAAACGTGGGGCTGGGGGTGCCTGGGGATGGGTGCGGGGGTGCCCTGGGGCTGGCGGCGCTGCCCAGGAGCTGCACGGGGCTGGGACAGGGAAGACCCAGCCTCAGCCAAAGCAGACACGAAGGAGGCTGAGCCCACGCTGGCTGCCACCCAAAGGGTCCAAGCAAGGAGGTTACCCCCTCCCCCCGGGCAGCTCCCGCAGCCCACCCCACAGTGTGCTCCACTCCTCCTTCGGCTAGCGCCTGGGGCTTCTCCCGGAACAGACCCAAAACCCACCAGGGCCTCCCCAGGGCCACCTCCTCCACCAGCCACAGCCTCTCCCAGGTGCTTTGAGGTCAGAAGGGGCCAAAATAGTCCCCATGCTGCTGGGACCACCCCCACACTGCCGGGCTCTGCTGGGGTGCACGCTGCGGGAGCAACCTGCGCCACTGCCATCCTGCGCTGCTGCGCTGCCTCCGATCCCCGAGCACCTCGGGGCCGCCCCACTTGCTCCCCAAGGGCTCATTAGATCACCGCAGGACAGACTTGGATAACGAACGTGGCACTCGCCTCCCAGGGCGGCTGGCACAGGGCTGGGTCCCCCAGGTGGGTCGCTGAGCCCTGGCTGTGGGTCCGTGCCCGCAGGATACAGCCCGGTGCCAGCCTCCAGCCCCATCAGTCCCACATCCCTGCCCCATAGCGCAGAGCCAAGGGAGGGAAGGGGGGAAGGCAGGGTGCTGGGAGAGGGCTGTGGGGCAGACGAGCCCCAGCCGTGTGCTGGTGCTGCCTGCCCCTGCCAGATGCTGCGACCTGGCGGCGGTGCCCAGCCCATGCCAGATCCCGCTGTTCGCCCCTGCTTCTGATGTGCCCCCATCCCACGATGATGCCATGGGGTGGGCAGGAGCAGCAGGGGTGGCTGCAGGTGATGGGGTGGGCACGGGGTCAGGCCACGCTCCCTTTGCAGCCCCCTGGCAGCGCTGCCCACCCAGCCCCACATGCAGCACTGAGCCAGCCCCAGAGCAAACCACGTCCTCCCACGGCGCCCCAAAAATTCCACGCGCTGGGAAATCCCACCAGCACCGCTCCCCAAGGGACCCAACACACAGAGCCGTGCTTTCACCCCGCAACAAGACTCCCCAGAGCTGGAGAAGCCCCGGTGCCTCCCTCCGGGGTCCCAAGGGCGCCGGCACCACCAGGGATGCCGTACACGGTGCCTGCCTCCCGCTGGAGGCAGGGAGGCTCCCAGCCCTCAGGAGCTGCTGCGTCCCCGCCAGCGCCCCAGCCCCGGCCTGCCCGGACCCCTCCATCGCGCCACACCGGCTGGGACGCCTTGGAAAGACCCTCTCCACCATCAGCCACTTATCCAGTAATACTCTAATTACACCCCAGAGTTGGCCACCAAAATAGCTGCAGTAAATCACACGGAGCTGCCATGTAATTTTTGCATGAAATTACAGTATTTTTTCCCCTGGGTTCAATTTCCTCCACACCAAGTTCTTACCGCAGCCAAATAATTAAAGCAGCCACGCTCCCTTTTCCTCAGGTACTGTTTCAACTCCCCACTGGCTGCCCCCCCAGCCAGGTACCAGGGCACAGCTGGCTGGGGACGGAGCTGCAAAACCCCACAAAAAAAACATTTTTGGGGTTCTCCCAAGGGAACCACAGGACCCAGCCATGCGGTGTTCCTGCTTTCTGGGCTGTGATCTACTCCAGAGCTGGACTGTGCCCAAAAGCAGCCCAGGAAGCTGGGCACGGGGCCATGCACCGGGGCACAGAAGTCCCCGAGGACCCACAGGAGGGAGTCTGCCCTGCTCTGGATCTGCCCGGCCTCACCACGGCCCCTTGGCCCCCTGGGACCCCCATGGTGGGGATGCTCAGAGCAGCAGCAAGTCCTTGCTCCTGTGGAACCAAACCCTCCTTCTTCTTCTTCATCAAAATGTCCTCCTGCTCCATCCCTGATGTCCTCCCTGCACCGTTCCCAACGTCCTGCTCCAACCCCGATGTCCTCCTTGCTCCATCCCAAATACCCTGCTCCATCCCCAATGTCTTCCTGCACCATCCCTGATGTCCTGGAGGCAAGGGGATGGTTTGGCCATGCCGGCAGGGATTGCCAGCAAGCTAGGAGCACTGGGAGCACTGGGAGCACTGGGATCACCATCACCGTCAGCCTGCGGCCGGCAGGGACCAGGCGGGTGGCTGGGGCCACGGGGACATCGCTGCCTTGGATCCCTCCTGGTGAAGCACGCTCTGTGCCCCAGCTTTATTCTGGTAAAACTGACCTGGTTGTTGAAGAGCCCAGAGCAGATATCTGTGCAAGTCTGAGCCCCGTAGGTGGGCAGGGGAGGGCTGGGGATGCCGAGCCTTTGGGCTAGAGGAGAGAACATTTGGCACGGGGCCTGGCTGCACGGCGCAGAAATGCGAAATGCTGCAAGAGGTCCCTATTTGACAAATGTCTGTGAAAATCATGCGCAGCTCCCAGCCAGTGGCGGTGCTGGGTCCCCCTGCTCTGTCCCCACGGCCCCCCTCCTGTCCCCGCTCCCTGCCCAGCTCCGCCTGCTGCAGGTCGCAGCCCCGGCACCCTGCGGGCTGGCTGCGGCCCCAGCCGGTGACAGGGCTCCAGAAAAGAGCAGCGGAAAAGCTGGAGGCAAAATGTCTCCAGCAGCCCCGCTGCAGCCGGCACCCCCAGCACGGCCCCATCTGCCCCGTTTCCCCCCCACCTGCACCAGCCTGCCCCCACATCAGCCCTGCCAGCCAGCCCCACGCCCACACCGGCACACGCAGCACCGCAGATACCCACCACCAAAAAAAATCCCAAACTGACGTCCCCCCAAACCTCCCTTTTTCCCATCACTACCCCCGGTGCATGGGATGTGGGGGGCACAAAGTCACGTGCCACCGACAGAGCCCACCCGGGACAGGCAGAATGGGGAGGGGAGGCAAAGCCGGCACGGGTGGGCTGTCACAGAGCGCGGTGCCGCAGGGACCCGAAGGACATCGAGCGTCTCCTAGCCGCACGCAGCCCCTGCTGGGAGAGGGGGCGACACCGGGGGGGTACCAGAGCCCCCTTGCTGCAAGCATCCTGCCGGGCCAAGACAGGCGACACGCTCGGTGGGTCAATGTCACCTCGGCGGGTCAAGGCCACCATGGGACCACGGGGCGCTGGGGACGCTGCGGCCCCGCCAGCCCTGGGGAGGAGGGAGGCCACCCCCGGTGCTGGGGATGTCACCGGCTGGCAGCGGGACGTCACCGCGTCACCCCACGCACGTGTGCCCCTGGTGAGACCCCCGCGTGGCACCCCCCCCACCACCACCACCACCATGCAGCCCCTCCCCACCCGGCCCCCCCCCTCGCCCACGTGCGCGTGCACAGGCGTGCAGCCGGCGGTGCGGTGCGGTGACTCAGCTGCCCCGCCGGCAGCAGCTTGCCTCGCACCTGCTAATTGCGGCCCCCCCCGCCGCCCCCCCCAGTTCCTCGCGCCGGGGTCTCGCCAGCCCGCGCTTACTCACAGTGAGGGGGGCCTCCCCCGTGCACATCAGCCGCCGAGCCCGGGGCAGGCGGGGGGCTCACGGCCCCCCACCCCCCCTGTGTCCCCATGAGAGCGGGGACCAGCGACATTTATTGTGCAGGTGCCCCGCATAAGGGGGGGGCAGCGCCACAGGCTCCGGTTTCCTCCCAGTACAACCAGCCTGGGGCTCTGGGGGGGGGGGGGGGTTGCCACTGGGGCTGGAGCTGCACCAGTGCCCTCCCTGAGGCTGCTGCTCCGGACCTGGCTGCAAGCAGGCGAACACCGGTGGTCACAAAAGGGAATTGCCATTGACCCAGACCCCTTTTTTCAGCCTCTTCTGGCTTTTCACCATTTAGGAACACCGACCCCACAAGCCCAGCAGTGATGGGATGAGACACGGGATAGGACACGGGGTGGGCACCACGTCCCCGAGCCGCCTCTCCCCTTCCAGCTCCAAGCCGCCGGGCTCCCAAGCACGAGGCAGAGCCGCTGCCGGGCCACGTGCCTCATCTTCCCCCGTGGGTCCCGAAAACACAACCCCGGGGCCTGCCAGCCTGTCCCCACCACATGGCCACGGCCACCCACGGGCCCCACGGCCACAGCCCGGTCACGGCCCTCGCCCCTCGGCCCTGGCCCCGCTTTGGGGCGGCCGCGCCGGGTGCTCCCCGCGCCCGCCCGGCTGCGGATGCTGGGTTACCCGGGCAACGGCTGATGACATCGCGGGATGCAGGGGAACTCTGCTCGAGGTGCTCGGGATGCCATCGCTGTTGCCAGGGAAACGGCGGGGCCGGCGACATCCCGCGGGTACCTGAGGGTGGCAGGGGAGTCCCCCTGCACGAAGCCCCCCGGCACCAGCGCATCCCGCAGCGCCCGGCCGGGGGCTTTGCTCCCCCCTCAGCACGCCCGGACTGATCCCAGCCACTGCTTTTCCCTCCCAGGGCTCAGAAGTGCCGGGAACACCCCGAGATTTCCCCAGATGCCCCAAACTTTCCCAGCTGTAAACCCCAGCTGCATGTCCCCGGCGGGGATGCGTCACCCCCCCAGGCAGGGTGTCACCCCCCAGGTGCTACAGGGTGACAAGAAATCCACGGGGAAGTCTCTGGGCTGCACTCGCTGCCACACAGGGACGCAGCAAAACAGAAGGGGCAGGGGAAGAGGTGTGCACAGCCCCTGCTCCCCCAGCGGAGCCCCCCAAATTCCCCTCCGGGGTGAACCAGCAACATCAGCAGCGCGAGCAGGATGCGGACACACCTGGGCAGGCGGCAGCATCCCCGCGGGATGCTGCAGAGCAACAGGAGCACAACAATCCCCCTCCTGCCACTCCCGCGGGAGCTCGGCAGCGCTACCTGCCACGGCAAGAATTGCATCAGCCGGAGCCCGCCCGAGCTGCTGGCCCTGTCCCAGCCCCACGGGGCCGCCCCGAGCCCCACCGTGGGTGCTGCAGTGGGGCCAGGTCCCCCTCGCCCAGGGCACCTGGAGAAGCCAGCGCCCTCGGGGCTGTTCCCGGTGCAGACGGGGCTCTGCAGAGCACAATACCCCAAAAACCTGCCCGGCCTCTGTTTGGCACAGCCCGCCTGCGAACCAGCACCAGGGGTGACAAAACGCCTGGCAAAGGGACGGGAGGAACCAGAACGGGGCCACGAGGGGCAAGCAGGCCCCGGGGTGCAGGGAGAGGCAGAACCATGCGGGTTTCAGCCCCATCCAGCCCTCGTGGTCGCTAATTTTGGTTTTAGGGTTCTGTGTGGTGGGGCAGGAGTGGGGTGAGTGCTGCAATAGGGCTTGGGGGGAGTTGTGGGGCCTGGGCTGGAGCTGGGGAGTGCAGGCTGGGGGCTGGAGAGGAGAGGGCAGTGAGGAGGAGGAAGACGAGGCTGGGATAAGGGGGGAAGCCCTGGGAACCACCCCAGCACTGCGGGGAGGCAGCTGCCACCAGGGCGATGCCACCCACTTTCTCCTGCCCAGCGCACACCAGGGATTGGCCAGGGGGAAACACAGGGACCCTGAACCCTGGGGGCTGGGGGGGAGCCCGGTGACATCCGTGCGTCTCCGGGGGGACCTGGCAGCCCTTCAGTCGGGCTCCATCCCCGCGGGGGCCCCCACCCGCTCCCACGCGCTGCCGGCCTCCCGGCTGCGTGACACCGAGCTCTAATTGAATTAGACGCTGCTGCCTGGGCAGAGCAGCCTGCAAACCATCCTCGAATTCCTGGGCACGGCGCCCGCTCGCTGTCTGCGAGCCGCCCCCCCACCCCCCCCCCTGCAGTGACCCAGAAGCGAGGAGCCTGCGGCCCCCCAGCGCGGGCGGGAGAAGGGGTCCGGCCGGCCTCAGGGGGCTCGTTAAGCAGACAATTAGCGTGGTCGGAGGGTGCAGCACCCGTGGCCCTGCCAGGGTCAGATGCGCGGGGCTGGCCGGCGAGGCAGCGCGTCCCCGCGCCAGCTTCCTCCACTACAGAATGTACCGAGGGCTGTGGCGGCCCCAGCCAGGGACACGATGTGCTCCCCGCTCCCGGCCCTGTTTTTCCTGGCCAGCCTCCTGCTCCGCTGCCGGCGGGGCGGCCAAGCGCCGGGGCTCAATGCAGCCTTTGTTCGCTCCGCCGTCGCCTCCTTTCACACCTCCGGCCCCCCGCCGCCTGCCCCCCGCCACCATCCCCGGCCGCTCCGTCCCTTTTCCGAGGCTCGGGGCGGAGGTGCTGCCGCCGGGGACGCTCAGCATCTCCGAAACCGCGGGCAGCACCGCGCCGTGCCGGAGCCCAGCAGCTGCAGCCCCAGACAGCCCCTGCTCCTGCCCACGGCCTCATCCTGCTCCAGGCCCCCTGGGTCCATCCAAAAGTCGCCCGCCCGCAGCGGGGCCCGGCGGGAGGCCGGGTGCACCCTGCGAGGCCCCAGACCCACGGAGGTGCGACGCAAGGTCATGCACAGCAGCTGGTGCAGCTCCACGCTCTCTGCACGCTTCCTAAAGTCAAATCAAAGCGTGGCCCCAAACCACCCACATCCCACCTAACCCCGCAGGGGCTGCCTCCTTTCTGCCCTTTGCCACTTTTCTCTCTCTCTCTCTCTCTTTTTTTTTTCTTTTTTTTTTTCAAATGGGCCAAATTTGACCCAAATTTGCTTTTCCTATTCGGAAAAGGCTCCCCACCAGCAAAGGGTCCCCAGCTGGCTCAAAACCCAGCTCCACGCCCCCATCCCTGTGTTTGCCAGCTGGGCACAGTGAGGCCAGGCACAAACCCCGTGGGATAAAGCCCAAACACGGGGGCACAGCTGCCCCACGGGCCCGGGGTGTGCAGAGGTGGTGAAGAGGACCCACACCCCTGGGAGCACCCCGGTGCACGCCGCCGCAGGAGGTACAAGGACACGCTCAGCTCACATCACAGCAAAACCTCCGTGGGCCCGGCACTGAGCATCCTCACCGAGCCTCGCAGTGGGGCAGACAGCCTGGAGGCATCCCTCCTGCCCCCCGAAGCCCCTCTCTCCCCATTTTGCTGCTGCCGCCCCCCTGGCAGGGGGGGGCTTTCCTGCAGCCGTCTGGCAGCTAAGCCCCTGTCGCCACGGGGGCATTAGCAGCAGCGCTGCAGGGAGCTCCCCGGGGAGGAGTAAGTGGATCAAAGGGTTTTAGCAGCAGACGGCTCCCAGACAGATCTGGATTGTCTTCAAGGCGGCCACTTGCGGCTACAAATGCACTTTCTGCCTGCAGCTCCCGAGCCAAAAGTTTCACACCGGCTTTATTTCATTTAACCCCTGGCGGCTCCCAGCCTCGCAGATGCTCGTGCCAGGAGCCCCCCCAGCCCTGCAGCCAAAATTCGGCCCCAGCCTCCCCCCAGGGTAAACCTGGCCCTGCAGGGGCGGCTCAGGGCACTCAGTGCTTGCGCCAAGACCCCCAAAGAGCCCAGTCCCTGTGCCGGTCACCCCGGGGACTGTCACCAGCACCGTGCCAAGAAGGAAGGTAGGGGAGGGGACAACCACGGGGACCTCTCCGGGATGGAGACAGCCTGGGGACATCGTTCCCACCTCACCGCCCTTCACAGCACCCCCTGGCCCCAGCCGGCGCTTGCCAGGAGGCGTGGGGGGAGCTGGGGCAGGGAGAGGCTTTGTTGGGAACGGCCATGAATTATTCAGAGCGCACCATAATTACAGGAGCCCCCTGGTCCTGCTCGCTCAGGCAGGCAGGAGCAGGATTCGTGCTGCGGGGAGGGCAGGGGGCAGGGGACAGCACCCGGGGCCCGAGGCCATCGCTGCCCCTCACCTCCCCATGGCAGCAGCAGCACCCCATGCTTCCCAGCCCTGCACCCCACGTTGCTTGGTGCCGCACCCCAGGCTTCCCACGGTGTGACCCACACCAGTTGGTGCAGGACCCACATCTCCCCAAACCCCCAAACCCAGACCCGCATCCCCCTGCCCTGCACCCTGCACTGGGGTGCCCAAATCCAGTCCCCCCTTCCTCTGAGACGCCACAAGCAGAAGTGGGACCAGGGCCAGACCACGTGCTGGGACACAGCCAGGACCGCACTGCGCACCCCGGGGACCCCCACATGCCTCTGTCCTCAGCCCCCCACCGCTGCCATCCCCCCCATGGCCCCACAACCAGCACAGGGCCCTGGGCAGCAGCTGCCCCACGCAGCCACTCCTCAATGGTGGGCTTGGGCTCCATCACAGAGCAAAAACAAGAGCGGGGCAGCCACGAAATAATGCAGGGGTGGTGAGCAGAGCCCAACGCCAGCATCCCCACGCTGCCTGGCCGAGAGAGCGGGGAGGACGCCTGAGGACACGGCGCCTGCATCGGGGCTGCATCGGCACAGGGCAGGGGACGCCCCTGCACGTGGGGTGACGGCAGCCTGGCCCCGTGGGGCTGGCCCCCCTCCAGGCAGCGCCGCAGGAGGGCTGGGGGCTGCCCCCACCGCGGGTCAGGGAGGGCGCATGGCGGGGCTGGGTTCGCCCCGAGCAGCCCCGGCTCTGACGCACCCGTCTGGCATCTTCTCATTACACTGAGGGCTTCTGTTCTGCTGCCCGCGTTTGCCACAGCGGTGGAAAAACTCTTCTGCAGGCCTGGCAGCGCGCCGTGAGAGCGCGGGGTGAGCTGGAGCGGCAGCAGCATCCCCACAGCACGGGGCCCCCCATGGTCTCCAAACATGTCGCACACACGGGGGCTGTGGGCAGGGGTGTTGGGGACCCTGTCACACCCTGGGGGTAGCACCGCACCCCCAGGCCCCTGGGCACGGTCCGGGCCAGGAGTGATGGGGCGCGGGATCCAGCAGGCACGGGGGGACAGGAGCTCGCCCCCAGCTGATGCACCCTGCAGTGATCCTGTGCAACCACAGCATCCCAGGCACGTCCTGAGGTCCCCACTGTCCCCTTCAGCACCCCCTGCACTGGGAGAACAGGGCTCAGGGCAGGCAGGAGCAGGTGGTGGGAGATGAGCTGCAGGTGTAGGGTGTGCTGGGTAGGGGTAGGAGAGTGGTGGGGTGCGGGTTCGGGGTGCCCAGTGAGCACAGGTGGGTTTCTGGGTGTGTGGGTTTAGGGAGTAGGCTGTACTGGGGGGTTCAAGGTACGGGTTGCACAAGGGGCGTGGGTACAGGTTTGCAAGGGGCAATGTCTGGTTGTGGGGCTGGGCAGGTGGGGTGCAGAGTGTGGGGTGCAGGGTTCTGGGTCCTGGGTTTGGGGTACAGGGTGCACAATGCAAGATGAAGGGTGCAGGATAGGGCTGCACGATGCAAGATGAAGCATGCAGGGTGCACGGAGCAGGGTTCGGGGTGCAGGGAGTGGGACTGCAGCTGCAGCCTCTGAGGTGCAGGATGCAGGGTTTGGGGTGCAGAATGTGGGACACAGGATAAAGCACGCGGGGTGCACAGTCTGGGGCACAGGCTTTGGGGCACAGGGTTCCAGTGCCACTTCACAGCCCTGAGGGCTCAGCTTCCCCGCCGTGCTGCTACAGCACCCGCTGCCCGTCGGCACCGCGGCAAAAAGCATCGGACGGGGCTGCTGCCGCGCTTCTCCCGTTTCTCTTAAAAGTCTACAAACCAGCAGGCAGCCGGCCACTGCCGTCCCCGTGCCACCCCGTGCCCCGCGGAACCGGCCGAGCCCACCTGCGCCGCCCGTGCCCAGGTCAACGCGGACGGGTCAGGCTCAGCTGTGATGTGTGCGTGTCCACGGCCTGGCATCCCACAAGAAACCTAACCGATGGGACCTGCAATTAATACCTGCAACATAATAGAGCTGATTACAATAATTGACGTGATAATTGTGTTACACCTAGGGAACGGGTATAAGCAGAAAGCCCTACAGAAGAGACTCTTTGTCTTTGCTTTTTTTTTTTTTTGTTTTCTTTCCAGCTCGCAGGTAATAGCCAGGAATGGGCAAACCCTGTTTTAATGGACTCTTAATAATGCTGTAATTTCCCTTTGCAGGGAAAGTTTTCCAAACAGTCAAAGATTCAAAACAAAGCAATGATTGTTCCTATTAGCATTAAATTCTACTCTGGGAGAGAGAATAAATCAAGCAAGGGGATTCAATTCAAAACAGAACTATAAAAAATCCAATAATGATTTTTTAATATTAATAAGAAAAATATATTGTTATGCACCCTTAGCATTTAAACTTCTAATCCAATCAGCGCAAAGTGCAGAGATAAATCATGGCAGCGGAGGAGAAGGGAACAACCATCAAGCAGGCAGCAATAAAACGCTGTCTTACATCCCTGGGACAGACATAGGTTTGACAGACTCAGGAAAAAAAAAAATAAAATCCAAATTTATGAGCCTGTCGCTGCTCGAGCCTGTTAATTCCCTGCCTGCTTCTCCGCACACGCCCTGCACCTGGGGCCGAAGCGCAGCACTGGCGGCCGGGGACGCGGCACCAAAAACACCCGGACCCGAGAGCAGCCGGGCGGCCCCGCACCAGGGATGCTCGAGGCCTCGACAGTGCAGCAGCAGCGGATGCTGGATGCAGCTGACGGTCCCCGCATGGCCCCGATCTGCACACGTGGACGTGTGGAAGTGCACTATCCCCCGTGGGGCTGGCCGTGCGCTGAGCCAGGATGTGTCCTGTCCAGGTCACAGCCCAGGAGCAGCCCCGGTGCCATCCTGCTTGAACTTATTACCAACAGCCCGCGACTCCCCGCCGACGCACCGAGCAATTCCCCCTGATTTATCGGCCCCGGCGGCCAGAGCACAGCCACGTGGGCCAGCACCGAGCCCTGGAGAGCGGCAGAACTCCGTGCAGCACACGGGAAACGCCGGATTTTGGCATTCCCGGCCCAGCAGGTCCCAGCTCCCCCTGGGTCCCCTCGGACCGTGCTCTGCCAAAAACCCGAAAGCAGCCACGTCCGGCAGCCGCGATCCCGGCCACGCGATGGCCAAGGACAAAAGGATCTCAGAGCCACGGGGAGCTCCGGGACAGCTCGCAAACTGCTGACAGCATGAATCGGGGCAAGGAGAGAGCGAGGGCGTTCGGGGACAGACGGACAGACAGGCTGCTCCCGCTCGGGAGCACCCCGAGCTTCCATTCGCACCGGCTCCTTGTGGCTGAGCCCCTGGCAGGGGAGGCTGAAGGGAGGCGAAGCGCTAATTGCAGCTCTCGTCTCGCTGGTACCCCGTGGGGGGTTTCTGCTCTGCTTTCCAATGCTCTGGTCAGGGGCTCGGGGAGCAGGTGCCAGCCTCGTCCCTGCGCTCCCTGCCCTGCCGCCAGTGACAGCTCGGCTCCCCAGCAGAGGAGCAGCCCCCTTGGCACTTTGTGATACATTTTAAGGTGAAATAATAATAAAAAAGATCTGAATTAAAAATCCCAGTGCCTCTTTCTCATGCTGCCCCACCACCAATGAGTTTCCAGCACCGCAGCACGCAGATCCCGCTGCGAACCAACTCGCGGCACCGGGCGCATCGGGCTCGGCGGCCGGCCCGGAGGCCCAGCCTCCACCACGAGGACACGCCACGAGCCTGGGGGGACCCCACAGATGGGGACGGTCACCAGCATCCTTGCACCACCCTGACGGCCTGGGGATACCCGGGACGGCACCGCTGGGTGCTCCCCTGCACCCACGTGCACCCGGGGCTGCAGCCACCTCCTCTGCTCGCAGGGCTGGAGCCAGGTTCCGGAGGCAGGGCGGAGGCTGCCCTGGGGGGCACGGGGGGGCCTGGCCATGCTCCAGGACAGGGCCACGCTCTCCAGGAGCCCCCGGCCTGGGGGCAGCGGTGAGGGGTGGGCGAGCTGGGGGGGGGACACAGTGGGGCTGAACTTTTGAACCAGCAGGCTGGAGATCAGTGCATTACCTTAACGCGAGTTAAAAATAACCGTCTCGTCTCTCGAAATGAGCCTGTCTGCAATTACAGCTTGGCATGTCTGCTCCGGAGCGTCCCCGGGCTGGCACTGCGCCAGGTGGCAGGCGGCTTCGAACAACCCTCGCCTTTCTTTTCTTTCTTCACCCCCCCCCCCCCCCATTTTTTTCTTCCCAGCAAACCAAAGGTGGCTTCTCGGCTCCCAGCTCAGCTCCCCACGCCCGCCGAGGCGCAGCCGTGACTTCAGAGAGCAGCCCGGCCTCCGCCACCCGGCAGCGAGGCCCCAACCCCTCCCTGTCCCCCGGGGACACGGGGACGCTCCCGACAACCCCAAATCCCAGGGGGCCGGGCTCCGGGGGTGCCCTCCCAGTCCTTCGCCACGCTGCCCTTGCACGCACGACGCGTGCCTGACTGCAACATGCAGGCATGCACGCACATGGGAGCGCACGTGGTGAGCCCTGTGCACGTGCACACGCGTGGCCAGGGGACAGCGGGGCTGCATGTGCACCACATGTGCACACACACGGGTGTGCAAGGGAGGGCGTGCAAGCTGAGCCCCTGCGTGTGTGCTCAAGCACGTGCAGATGCCGCGGGCTCCCCGCAGAATCGCTCACTGTGCCCTGGCCATGCTGGAGCCCAGGCAGCAAAACCAAGCACCCATCCTGCATCACTGCGTGTGTCCCCACTGCCAGCACCCCTGGGACACCTCCTCTGTCCCACAGCCCCGGGAGCTGCTGCGTCCCTCGCACAGTGGGAACAAAGCGCTGGAGGTGGCGGGGACTCTGGAAAAAGCCACCCCTACAGACCCCACTGCTCAGCCCCACTGTGGCCACCCCAAGGGCCCGGACACCCCGGGCCAGACCACAACTGGGGGCAGCTCGGGACACCCCGGGGCTGGGCAGGGAAGGGACCAGCCTGCTCCAGGGGTCCCCACCCGGCACCCACGCCACCGCCGCGCCCCCTCCCAGCGCTGGCCGCCTCCGCCCCCCCGGCGGGTGAAAGCAATCTTTGTGCCGTGCTTTCAGTTCTCCTTGCTGGCGGGCGGCCAAGGCAGCACATAATAATGAACAGATGCTGTCCAAAATGAGCTTCAGCGGCAGACAGGCAAGCCTCTCCGAGTGTCCTTCCGTAACCCAAAGTGCCTTTCACCTCGGCACTAATCAGGCACCTTCAGCAGGAGAGCAGAGCTGGCGTGCAGCGTCTGGCTAATTAAAAGTAATGCAGGCGGGGAGACCCCAGCAGAGCCGTGCCTGGCTCCCGAGCATCCCCATGGCCACGTGTGAGCCGAGGGAGGCAGCAGAACCAGGGGATGACAGCGGGGATGGAGAGGTCAGCGTGGGGCTGGGGGTGCCCCCGTGCATGGCAATAGGTGCGACACAGAGCCCTCCAGCCAAAAACTGCACCAAGGGATCGGGGCCAGCGCGCGAGTCCTGCCCCTGCCTCCACACACTGTAGGGAAGAGGCTGCCACGGAAATCCCCTGGGTTTTTAGCAAAGCGTCCAAAGCAAAGCTTTGGTGGCAGCACCCTGCCCAGGCCCCCCCAGGGCCGAGGAGCTCCCGCAGCTCCAGCCCGCTCCGCTGGGGCACGGCGTCCACACAAAATATTTACGAGGCCTTTTAAGTACAAAAGCCAAGCACCAGGAAATTCGTTTCCCAGCCCAGGAATCTGGCACTCACGTCACGGCACCAGGCTGCGGACGGTGAGCGGGAGGGAGGGATGCACGCAAGGACACGCACGTGGGGACGGACAGACGGACAGACAGACAGCGGGCGCCGGGCTGCAAGTGCTCGTCTACTCCACAGGATCTTAACTGTAGTTTATATTCCAGCGGTTATTAAAAATAAGGTGGGGGGGGGGAAAGCTAAGAGCGGAGCAAGCTGTTCATTTGGAGCCTTTCCCTTGGGTTTAATAAAGCCCCACTCACTGCTGTAGTATCATTTTTATGCTATCATAAAGCCGGACCATTTAGCAGGTTTGTGTTACTTCAGCAGTTAGCGCTGCATGAAAAGCGATTCCAGAAGAGAGGGGGAAAAAAATTAAAAAAAAAAATTAAGAAAGGGAAGGAAGATGAAAATCTCCAGAACGCGATAGAAGAGCAAGGTGCGAAGGAGAAGCAGATCCTGGGGGATCCCTCGTGGCCATGCCCCTGGCACGCACCATGGTGCACGGGAGCGTGTCACCGTGGCTCGGGACTGAGCGAGCCGCCGAGCTGGGGACAGGGACGGGCAAGGAGCCCCCGCTGCACCCCTGGGATGCCCAAAGGGTCTGGGGTCCCCCATCTGTCAGGGGGAGCCTGGCCCTGTCCCCACTGTGGGGGCTACAAGGGAGCTATGGGCGCTATGGAGAGGAAGGGACCAGGAGCCGAGGACCACGAGCCCCCTGCATGCCCTGACCCCACAGCACAGGGCCTCTGGGCCATCCTCACACCCAAACGCCTTTTCCACTCCTTTTTCTCCCCATTTCATACCCATTGTGCCCCACGATGGGGACAGCAGCACTGGGGGTCTCTGCAGAGGCCCCGTGCTCCCCCAGGCCACCAGGACCCCGTGTCCCCATGCCCCTGCCCGCCGTCACGCTGCAGCCCCAGCGCCGTACGGGAGGAGGAGGTGGAGGGGAGGGCTGGGAAATTAAGGTTTGCAGCGCTGTCAGAGCCGCATCAAACAGGCATCCACCAGCTGATTGCTTGATTGTTATATTTTGGATGTCAAACCGGAGCGAGCAGAACCTTTAAAATGCATCCGTGCCGCTGCCTTTTTGACGGAGGGTGTTGGTTTCCCATTAACAAGTGGAAAGCGTGAGCTGGAGCAGAAAACTTCAAGCGCTTTGGAATTGATAAAATAACAACTCCCTAATTAAGCAGAACTGTCAGTCACGGGCGCCTGCTGCCCTGCATCGGGAAGCAGCAGCAGCAGCTCCCGGTGCACGTGCCCGCGGCGCCAGCCCAGCCGCTGCGGAACCCGGAGCCCTGGGATCCTCCACGGGGCCGGAGCACCCCTGCCCCATAGGGCCCTGGTCCCGCTGCTGAGCACAGCCAAGCTTTTAGGTGCTGTGCCTCAGTTTACCTCACTGTAAAACCCCAAAACACGCCCTGCGCTGGCATCCTTCCCCTCCGAGGTACGGAACCAGCCTGGGGGAGCGCGGCCCCGATGGACACAGCAGACACCTCCGCTGGGTGCGGATGCAGCGTCCCCATGGCCGGCTGGATGTGGGATGGAGTCCTGGTGGCAGAGCCCAACCCAAGACCCCGCAGGGAAGCCAAGTCCTTGGCCTGCCTCTCCGACCTCCACGATCTGCTCTCCCCAGCATGGGGAGGCTGCGAAGGAGCTAATTAAAGAAGCAGCCCATTACCCGAGACCCCCCTCTGATGCCACTGTGCTCAGTAATGAAACGCTTTAAATCTGCGATGCTTCTCCCAGGCCTGGGGCAGGAGGGACGTGGCATCTCCAGGGGCTGTTTAATAAGCTTTGAGCAGCTCGTTACTACAAAATTGACTGCCCAGCGCTGCAGGTGCTCCTGCGGCTTCACCGAGCTGCCGGCCTGCCCTGGGCAGGACACAGCCAGCAGGGACACAGGTGCTTAACCCCCGGCACAACGGTGTCCAAGGCAGTGACAACCAAGTGAGGGGGTCCCTGCACACTGCTCCAGTGCCAGGACAAGGAAGGCAGCACCACAGAGCAGCGGGGGGCAGCAGGGGGACAGCGGCAGAGGCACCACAGAGCCGCTCTGGCTGGCGATGGGGCTCCTCAGGACGAGTTGGAGAGCGCCAGGTCCCCGTCCTGCAGAGCCACCCCAGCACACAGCTCCTCCCTTGGGCACATCACACACCGGGAGCACAGCCCCAGGTCCCCACACACGCCCAGCCCCAAGAGCCAAACCACCACCGTGCCCTGACACCACCACAGTTCTGCAGTGCGGGGCCGCCCATTCAGCCCCCCCGGCGCACCCACGCAGCCCCTTCGGCCGACGCAGCCCCCGCACTAAAGCCACGATGCCCCGCGCAGGACGAGCGGCTCGGTTGGCACCGGACATCAAACAGCCCAGCTGCCATCCCTGCCCCATGGGACAGGGTACACCAGGAAGGGCGCGGGGGGACAAGGGACAGAGCTGGGCGCCCGGCGTTGCTCCCACACGCTCCCTGCTGGAGGCTTCCCCAGGGGAGGCCGATGGCTGGGGTGCCGGCAGTGCTGGTGGGATGAGCGAGAGGACAGCCGGGTAACAGCTGGCAGGGGGTGAGGCCACACCACGAGGGTACTGCCTGCAAAGCCCGTCCTTGCTCAGAGGCCAAAAGTCAGAGCTAGTGCCGGTGGGCACGGGACGGGCAGCCCCGGACAGGCAGCCCCCACCGCCTCGCGCACCCACACCAACACACCCACGCAGCGCCACCGTCCCCTCGTGGCCCTGTCTGAGCCCCGGCACACCCAGAGAGGACACCGGTCACCCCTCTGTGGGTGGCTTGAGCCCCAGTGACAAAGGACAGGGAGGGCTTTGCCAGTCTCTGCTCGATGGCACTTCCCACCTCCCGTGTGCCAGCACCAGCCCCGAGAGGCACACGCGTCCCCGTCCCTATCCACGGCTCAGCACACAAACTTGTTGCCACACGCGGCCCCGTCCCCTCGTCCTGCTCCCTGCGCTGCCTTTTGGGGACACCCAGGGGACCCCCACATGCTCCACACCCCAGTGACCGAAGCTGCTGCCGGGAGCCCCCAGCACACCCAGCACTCCCAGCCACCAGCCCAGAGCCACAGCGAGCATCTCGCCGTGCCCCCTGGGCCCGCTCAGTGCGTGTCCCCGCGCTGTCCCCAATGGGTGGGAGCCCTGGGGACACCCAGCTCCCCCCACACGTGCCTGAGGCCATGCAGGTCTCGCCAGAGGCACAGGTTGGAGGAGACCCACAGGACCGGCGCCTGCTCCTGCCTCCTCCACAGGTCCCAACAGCGCAGGACAGGGACATCACTGCTCCGGGACGGGGACACGGCTGCTCCGGGACCGCTGCCCCTGCACACCCAGCACGAGCACAGCCTCCACCTGCACCACCAGCTCCCACAGCCCAGCTGCAGGTGGCACAGACAGACAGCATCCGGCCTCGCTGCCCCCAAAAGGGCCCTGTTTGCACCCAAAAGAGCCCCCCGAGCAGCCGAGCCAGGCTGGGCCACCTACAGGGGACGGGGGCACGCGGTGCCGGCACGAGGTCAGCCCACCAGCGCAGCAGGGCAGCATTAGAGCCCCCGAGCCTCGTTACACACTAATCACACTGGAGGTGACAGGGCTTAGGGGAGGGCTTAAGAGAAACCGTCTCCTTTTTACTGACACCATCTGGACACAGGCGATCTCTCCCCCTCTCCAGAGCGGAACCGGAGAGCGGCAGCGTGGCGGGGGGTGGGGGGTCAGGGCAGCCCCCCCAGCCTCCAGTGCCCTCGGCTGGCTCCGGTGTGGCACAGCCAGGGGAGGGAGGCTCGCACACGCCGACCGGAGCGGGGCCAGGGGACGTGAGCGTGGAGCCGCGGGGGCTGCGAGGGGCAGGGGACGCAGCCCCCGTGCAGCCACACTTGGGGTGCGTGGCAGCCTGGGGACACCTGCCCGGGGACACCAGGGGACCCTGCGTGCTGCACACCCCGGTGGGCTGGGAGCAGGCTGGGAGCCCCCAGCACCACCAGCGCTGCCGGCCACCATCCCAGAGCCGTCCCCCCCCGGAGCTCCCGGTGCAGGGGGACGGTGGGGTCGCCCCTCGCCCCGGTGCCGACGTCCCCTCGGCGGGGAGGAGCGGGGCGCCCCGGCTCTGTCCCGCCACCGGCCCGAGCGCAGCCGGCGAGGCGGCGACGAGGCGCACGGAGCCGGGCCACGCACCGCTCCCCTCCCCGCAACCCGACCGGCCGCGGGGCCACCGAGCACCGGCGGGGGGGTGGGGGGGCTCCGGGAGCGGGGCAAAGTCGGTCGGCGGGGCGGGGGGGGGGGGGGGGGGGCGCGGGTACCTTCCATCCGGCGGAGCTGTTGCTGTCTCCTTTATCCTTAAAGTAGGGGACGTATCGCACCATCCAGTCGTAGATCTGCGAGAGGGTGAGGCGCTTCTCCGGGGAGCTCTCGATGGCTTTGGTGATGAGGTCGGCGTACGAGAGGTTCCCCCAGGCGTTCCTGCGGGACGTCTTGGCCTTGCGGAGCTGTCCAACGTCCGCACCGGGCGGCGGCGGGGCGGCGGCGGCGGCTGCTGCTCTGCGCTCCGCCGGGGCCGCCGCCGCGTTCTCGGTGCCCTCGGCTCCGCCGGCCGCCAGCGTCGGGGGGGGCCCCGCCGCGGCCCCATCCTCGTCCTCCGCCGTGAAGTCGGGGTGCGGGAGCGGCCAGGTGCAGGAGCGGGGCCGGCTCTGCGGCTCGAAATCCGGGTCGATCTCCACCTGATGCGCCTGGAGCTTTTCTTCCATGGTCCCCCCCTCTCCACCTCCGGCGCTGCGCTCCCCCCACCCCCCGCCCCACCAGCAGTTACGGTCGGTTTCCACCCAAAAATTTAAAAAAAAAAATCTTTAAAAAAAATAAAAATTAAAAAAAATTAAAAAAAAAAAAAAAAAAAGAGGGAGAGGAGCGCGGAAAGGGCTCCGGGGCGGGGGGAGACGGGGACGGGGACGGGGGCGGGGGCGGGGGCACCGGTCCGGGTGCGGGAAGGCACCGAGTCCGTGCGGGCTCTACCGGGCGGCAGCGACCGGCTCGGCGCTGGGGAACGGGCGGTTAACGGGGGCGGCGGGCCGGGGGGGGCGCCGCATATTCCTCGGGGGCCGCCAGCCCGGGGCCAGACGGGGCTTCAACAGCCACGGGGCGGCTCCGGAGCGGCGCTTCCCGGGGCGGCTGCGGGCGCCGCCGCGTCCATCGGGTCAGGCGGCGGGGCCGGGCGAGGGCGGCGGCGGCGGCGGGCGGCGGCTCCGGTGTCCCCCCGCCCCCGGTCCCCGGTTCAGCGGCCGCGCACCGGCCGCGCACCTGCCCGCCGCCGCCGCCGCCGCGCTGCCGCCACGGGGCGGGCGGGCCACATGCTGGGGCGGCCCCGCTCGGTGCTCCGTGCCCGGCGCTCCGCTCCCGGAGCTCGGCGCTCAGCTCCGCCGCGAATGCGGGCGCCGCCGTGACACAGGGGGAGGGCCCGGGGGGGGGCGGGGGGAGGGCGGGGCGGGGCCGGCCCGGCTCCCTGTGCCCGCGCCCGTCCCTGCCCCGCCGCCGTCCCGGTGCCGCCCCCGCCCCCGCCCCCCCCCCGGCCCCACCGCCCCACGTGGTGCCCCCCGCCGCCCCCCCCCGCCCCGCCCCGCCCGCCCCCCATTGTTGCCCCGAGCCCGCCGCCGCCCCCTCATTGGCGGGAGGCGCCCCGCGGCCACGCCCCCCTCCCCCCCGCCCGCCCATTGGCGCGGCGCCGGCGGGACGCCGCCGGGGGTCGCCCCCCTGCCCGCCGCGCCCCGCCCCGCGGGTGACGTCACGGAGCCGGCCGCATCCGCGCGTCGCCCCGGGCAACGCAGCGAGGCCACGCCCCTTTACTACTGGCCACGCCCATTTACTACGGGACTCGCCCCCTCGCCCGCCGCGGCCACGCCCACGCCGGAGGGGACGGGGGAGACCCCCGCCGGCAGGCCGCGCCCCCGCGACCGCCAGGCCACGCCCCCGCGGGCTCCCCGCGGCCTGCGCGCAAGCCACGCCCCCCTGTTGAAGCCACGCCCACTGCGCGAAGCCACGCCGCGCGGGCCGGGTGGGCGCGCCACGTGCGGGGCCCGATCCTGAGCCGTGATCCCCGGGCCTTGATCCCCGGTCCCCCGCGCCCTGATCCCCGGGCCGGATCCTTGGTCCCTGATCCTCGGTCCTTGATCCCTGATCCCACCGAGCCCTGAGCCCCGATCCCCAGGTCTGATCCCCAACCCCAGATCCCTGAGCCCCCTGAGCCCCGATCCCCTCTCCCCACGCACTGCCCCCGACCCCCTCCTCCACCCACCCTTACCCGCGCGGGGCCTGGCGCTGCCCCTTCCCTCCCCCGCCCCTCTCTCCCTCCTCCCGCCCCGTCCCCAGCCCTCCCGCTGCCCCCGGCTCCCGCTCACGTTCCCCAGCAGCCCCGCGGTGCCCCCATCCCTGCGACCGCTCGGAGCTCTCCGGATGCCCTACCCCTCGCCTGGCACGGGCAGAGCCCTCTGTGGCTTCAGGACCGGGTGCTGCAGCGGCTGCTGGGCTGCCTCACCCCGTGCCTCAGTTTCCCCCCGGGAAGCAGTCCGGCAGGGACAAGGATGGATGCGCGCAGCTGGGGTGCGGGTGGCGGGCAGGTGCCGGGCGCCTTCGTGGCTCCTTGCGCCTCGAAGCCACCCGAGCTGCCCAGCGCTCCTGTTCCCGGCACGCCCGGGGTCCCAGCCGAGGCTCAGCAGCCCCCGGCCCCGAGGTGAGGGTGCCCAGGGTGCAGCCCCCTCGCTGCGGGGTGGAGGCGCAGTGCTGGGAGGGACAGGTCTGTGCCCCGGGCAGGGGCAGCGCGTCCGTCTGAGGCTGCTGGCACCAGTGGCAGCAGCGCAGGGCTGGCTTCCAGCATCACCTTCCCCAGCACCTGGTTAATTATCACTTAACCGCCTGGCACCAGGCGGGAGCATCTCTATTAAGCCGGCTGCACGCTGCCACCAGCCCGTTAAGCAGCAGGCCTCGCTGCTCGTGCATTGCTGTATGGCGAGAGGCAGCCTCGGGAGCAGGGATGGGAGCACCCGGTGCCACCATCCCGGTGACATCAGGGCTGGCAGCAGGGACATCCCGTGGGCATGCCCTGCTGCCTGGGGTGTTGGCACCGCGTGGCCTTGCTGGGGGAAGCAGGGGCGTGAGTGCTGGCATTTTGGGAGGCCCTCCCCAGCCCCGTCCCACGCCGGTAGGTGGAGGTTCCCAGCCCCGCTGGAGGTGGCAGCAGGGCCGGTTAGCTCAGGCTGTGCCAGCGTCTCCCCAGATTGCACAAGCGGCCGGTCCGGGATCACGCAAGCCTGTCACCCCGGCTGCCCTCCCATGTCCTAACCACGGGGGTGACAGCGCCCTGCGGCACCCTGCAGCGCCCCGTGGCACCACCTGGCACCGCCCCAGCTCCCGATGCAGCATGGTGGGACCGGGGCTGTCCCCGCCATCGGAGTCGGCTGTGTGTCCCCAGGGGCCATCCCCCCACCTGCCAAATCTGTTCCTTTCCCGGCAGCTTCCAGCAGCATTTGGGCAAACCCTTCCTGCTGGGGTGTGGTGCGCCCCCCAGCTCCTCTGGCTCCACCTTTCTCTGGGTGATGAAGATGATGATGACGATGATGATTGACGGTGATGATCATGTCGCTCAGCACCTTGGCTGATCCTGTGAAGCTGAGGCTCCAGGAGAGGTGCCCTGTGTTTCTCCATCCTCAGCAAGGAGTGGGAAGAACGAGGCTGAAAGGGGACACATAGCTCAGTGGGGACAGGGTGAGCAGAGCCAGCTCGGTGACCTCCTGCCCCGCACACGTGAGCTGCCCCTTGCAAGCGAAGGTGGCAGAAGGTGGCTGTAACTGCCCTGTGCCAGCACTGCCCCCAGAAAGCACCAACCAGGCCTGTGACAGCAGCCAGCGGAGGGACCCCCCAGTGGCGGGGGGCTGCGGGGTGCTCTGGGCCTGGGCTGCTGCAAGGCACCTGCGAAGCTGGGCTGAAACCACAGCACAAGGACCCCCGGGACCCCCGGGACCCCCAGGACCACGCTGAGCCCTGCAGCGTTTGTTCCCTGGGGACAAACCAGGGCAGCGGGGCTTGGGCACAGAGCCACCAACAGCTGAAGGGACAGGGGCCGTCCGCAAGGCAGATCAGGGTGTCTGCCCGTGCAAGCAGCCTGCCCTGTGCTGAAAGGCAAAGCCAGGCGTTCGGCATGCCCTGCGAAATGAAGGTTCGCCCGAATGCTGATCGGGGCCTTTGAAGAGCCGGGTGTGTGATGGGGAGCTGTCTCCTCGCCGCATCCCTACGTTGCGGCGCTAAAGGATCTCAGGCGGCGCATATTAAAAATGCTTTCACGGAACATAAACTGGGAGTTAAGCGAACGAAATGATAAAGTCAAAATGAAATATTTTTACTTTCCAGAAATGAGCTTGGTGTTTTGACATGATCGGAATAAACATTTTGACACTGCTGAAACAAGAAAGTCAAAGTGATTCTGCTAGACTTCTTCCTGGAGAAAATGGCAGCAAAATCGACAAGTTCCCAGGAAAAGGCTTGATTTCAATAAAAACCTGTTTTCTGATGGAAAACCCCTCCAGGTAGTGCCTTCCTGCAGCCTCGCTCAGGGCGTGGCGCTCCCGCAAGGCTCCCGGTCGCCTCCTGGGACGGGGGCCGGGGGTTCCTCGGGGCTGGGGTCCCACAGCCTCCTGAGGGCTCTGCCGGGGCCGGGGGCACCCTGGGGTGCAGGGCCTGTCCCTGTCCATACCCGTGTCCTCACCCATAACCACGTCGTACCAGGTGGTACCTACCTCTGGTCAGGGGGCACGTCAGTAACAAAAGTTTTCAGTGGAAAACCCAAATCTTCATTTTCAAAGGGCTGGAGCTTGGCTGAAAAACCAAGCGGACGGTTCAGGAGCGCGCTCGTGTAGCTGATAGCTCCATTTTTTTGTGAGTCACCAGCTGGGGAGAACGTTTCTTACCAGCCTATGGCGTTCGCTGTCGGCATTGAATTTTGCTCCAGAAAGGCGCTTAGGGAGCTCCCCGCTCTTTAATAATAGCAACACTTAATAACCATTTTCAGTGCTAATTCTCGGTACTAATTCCACGTGATTAGATGTATCTTTGCTCGATAGAGACCCGTGTTATGTCATGCAGCGAGTTCACAAACCCTCTAACCTCCCCTCCTGGCCCAGCTGCCGTGTCCCAGCACCGGGCAGCGAGAGCTCCCGGTACAGCGCACGGCTCCCCGGCCCCGCACCGGCACCGCCCGGATCTCCTGGCACAGCCTGGCGCTGCCAGCTCCCCGCCACATGCCACAGCCTCCTCAGGGGATCCCCATCTAAAGCAGGGACCATTTGGCAAGAGACCTCTGTGGGATGTGGCTGGCTCCCAGTGCTGGTTTCCCGCAGGTGAGGGCACAACGCCCTCATTTCTGTGCTCCCCGGTCGGGCTTTGCCCTGCTTCCAGGCACGAATGCATCCAAACCAGGGCCTGGGTACCCCTGAAGCTGCCAGCCCGATTCCTCAGGCTGAGATCAGCCACGGCTTCTTCCATAGCTTCAGCCCCTATTTGCATTTAGAGGCGAAAACATCCCTCTCAGAGGGTGCATGTTAATGCAGCATCCAGGAGTCCCTGCATGAGAGCTTCCTAGTTAGTCTCATCTGCCTGAGTGAGCTGAAAACTGCTAAACACACTGAGTGTGTCAGACCAGATATTATCAGAAATAAGACTACCTTTCGCTGGCACCCACGGCTTGGAGACACACAGCTACGAGCTATTTAAATCTTTTCCAGCTGTCTCCCATGCTTCCAGAGAGTCTCAGCCCTGATGGGCCGTTTAACCCTTCCCTTCCGCCAGGTGATGTGACTTTGGCTTGGTTCTCCTCTGCTGGCCCTCAGGAGCCATGGTGCTCCCCACGATGCGGGTCTCGGTGTCCCCGTGGAGTGGAGGAAGGGGGGACGTGCCTTCCCCCACCTGGCACGGGTCACTTCTGGTCCCCACCACCAGCCGGCAGCCGCCTTGCCCGGCTCCCCGAGCTCCAAGCAGGGAAGCTGCCCTCGGCCGGTGCCCAAGCCGTCCTCCACCACCTGCAGCCTCACTCGCACAGCCCCAGCTGGGGACGGTGCGGGGCAGGAGGCGTCCGGCTGCACCCCGTCCCCTCCAGCCCCAGACCTTGCCCTGTTCTTTGCTCTTCCGCCGATGACCCCGAGGCCTCCCGTGCTGGCACGCTGTGCCGCCCGTCCCCGCACTGCCCGGCCAGAACGGCTGACAAGGGCCATCTGCCTGGGCTCGGCGTCCAAGCCGAACGTGTCGGGCGGTTTTGAAGGTCACAGAGCAGGGACTGAACTGTATTTTCATACTTTTGTGTTTTCACACCAAGATACCGGCATCGCCAAGGCGGGGAGGAGGAGCATCTGTCTGCGGGAGGGGTGTGGGGGCTGCACACACGGCCCCCGCCTGTCCAAAGGGGAGGTGGGCAGGGTCCCAGGTGGAGACAGAAGGAGGTTGTTCCAGTTGGACGTCCCAGTGCAACCAGGCTGCAGGGAGATGGTGCAGGGACGAGCACGAGCACGGGTCTTATTTGCTCTGAGCATTTCTCTGCAGGGGTTTGCTGCAAGAGGGAAGTTACCTCCACCCAAGGCACAGCCCCTGGCTCCTACAGGGACCGTGGGCATCGTGGCCCCATCACAGCCCCAGGTCCCACATCGCAGAGAGCATCACTGCTGTGGATGCACGTGGGCATGGGGCTGGGCTGCTCTGGGAGCCCCGCGGGAGATTTGGCAGCACCCTGCACTGCCGGGTCTCTGCACTCTGCTCTCCTCCGTGCCCCCTCCAAACCCCGCCTTGGCTCCCTCCTGCCCCGGGCAGCCCAGCGGCGGGTGCGGGCAGGTCGGGACATGCAGGGGAGCCCAGCTGGAGGCAGAGGCAGCTGGCCAGGCTGCAGCCTCGGGCAAGCCTGTGGAGATGGGGCTGAGCTGGGGTGGCACAGGGGGCTGGGTGCTGGGAAGCTGGGTGCCCCGGGGCCTTGCCACACCTGGGCGAGATGAAGGGCTGCACGGCGAGGGGGGGACATGCACAGCTCGGTGCCTGACCTGGGAGATTTGTGGCTCTGCCCCTCCAGTTTGTGCTCACAGCTGGATGTCCCCAAAGTGGGGGCGTCCTCATAGACTCGGGAACCTCCTTCCCCTTCCAAACCCCAGCTGGGGTCAGGCATCCTGTCCTGTGGGAGCCCACCCGAGCCCCTTCCCCGCTACCTCCCACTCCAGGGGGTGGTGGTGCTGTGGGGGGCAAGCACCCAGCCGTGCCAGCCCCTTGCTGGGAAGCCCTGGGTGGGTGCTGGCTGCGCCCTGCAGGAAGGTGATGCTCGCCCCTGCCCCAGGCTCTTGGCCCCATGAAACCCTGGCTGCGAGCCCCAAAAGGGTGGCCAAAGGTTGGGGAGGCCAAAAATGTGCCTTCATTCCATGGAAAATTACAGATGCTTTTTTTTTTTTTTTTTCTGAAGGGCTTGGTGGTGTTTTCCCCGGCAGAGGCTGGCTGTTTGTGCTGGGGAGGGAGGCAGGTGCTGGTCAGAGGATATTTTTACCCGAGCACAGCGCTCGCTGCACGCCGTCCGACCGCCCCACGCTCCCGCTGACCCCGAGCAGAGGGCGGCTCAGGGAGGACGGCCAGTTCCCGGCCCCTGCCCGCAGGGAGGAAAACCCTTTCCAAGAGCGCCACAGGAACGCCCGGCTCCTCACGACGCCCCGGGGCTGCCGGTTCTGCCCTGCGGCTGCTCGGCCCCATCCCGGGGGTGACGGCTTCCAGCAGCAGGGCTGGGCTCCCCGCCCCGTGCGCTCACTCGCGGCGCCTCTCCAGCAGCTCGGCCAACAAACAGCGCGGGGCCCACCCTGCGCAGGGTGGATGCGGTCACCTGCTGCTGGCTTGCCTCGGAGACAGACAGGTCAATTGGTGCCGCCTGCATTTTGCTTCCAGTGCTCCCCAGCTGCGGCAGTGCCTCAGTTTCCCCTAAGCCTGGCGCAGCACGCGGGAGCTGAGCTGTGCGAGGGGCAGTGCACGAGGTGCTGCTCATGGACCAGGCACCTGCGAGACCTCGTCCTCAGCCCAGGCACGCTCCACACGTGCACAAGCACGTGCCGACTGACCCACAGCAGCACACGAGCCCCTCACAAACTCTGCACATCCTCAGCCCCCAGGCTCATGGAGAAGTCCTGGAGTCCCTCAGGATGAACTCAAGCCCAGGTTCTGCTCCCCACCCGTCCTGCCCCCGTGCTGCTGGACGATGCTGGTTGTACCTGGGGTTAGGGGCTGCAGCCAGGGACCCGGAGAGCTGGGACTGTCTTTTCCCAAATGGCGGTGGAAACACCAAATCCCTTGGTGGCTGGGCTTTATGTGCCGTGCCCCCAGGGCTTTGTCTTTCTGCGAGGCTCATTGCAAAGGCTGTGCTTCCCCACAAACACTCCTCTTGCCTATCATGGGTTCGGCTGGCTTTGGCAATGAGCTAGGGAGACCGTGTCAAAGCCTGTTCTTGTCAGCAAATGTGGACAAATTACCTAATCTTCTGCGGGCCTACAACAATATATATGTCTCGAGCCTCCGATGCACTGCAGACATGCCAATAGCTCTGCAATTAGCTGCTTAAATGCTGGACAATCTGCACAGCTCTTGAAGCACCAGCGAATACGGGATGGAGTATTTCAGTGCCAGGCAATCTGCACTCAAACACTGCGCGCACCACTGCCCCGCCACGAGCGGTAGGGACAGGGCTGCTGCACACAGACTGGTGAAGGAAGGCTTCGGCGATGGAAGCTGGCAGCAAAATCTTCACAAAGTGCACTGAAATTCTGCCCCAGCACCAAGTGCCCAGCAGAAGACCTGGCCCTGGATGGAGCGGGACAACAGCAGCGCTTGGTGCCTCGTCTGTGTCAGAAGATGTCAGGATGGGAGCCCACGGGCGCACCCTGGCCCATGAGCAGGGTTGACACGAGCCATGTCCTCGCTCTCGGGGAAGCCCACCAGCTCAGGCACGGGCAGCCCCCAGTCGGTGGCACGTCCCAAGAGGCTGGCCGGTCCATCAATGGAGATCTGACCATTTTTTCTTAGAAAAGACCCAGAAACACACGTTTCCCTATTTATTGTAACAGAATGCATCTGATAGTGCCAATGCAACCTCATTTATGGTTGCTTAACACAGCGGAGGAGGAACTCTGCACCGTGCAATTACTACCCTCTTGCAAGCTGTATCACACCTAAGTGATGTCCAAATGCAGCAGGACCTGCCCCGCTCCCAGGCGGTCCCAGCAGCTGGTGGGTACACCCAGAAATGGGAGCACTGGGAGCAGGGGGTGTCCCAGAGCTCCATCATGCTGAGCGTTACAGGCAGCACAGCGACCTAGGGGCCTGAAGGAGGTCAGTGGGAAAGCTCAGCAGATTTGGGCCTTCAGCACGGAGAATACCTGAGAGGAAGCCACCAAGGGGTTATGCCTGCTGAAGGTGGTGTTTAAATCTCTAGACAGGGCTACAGAGAACGGCAGTGCCACGTGTTTCACCCTGCAGGCACAGGGCGAGCGCTGCACAGATCCTAATCACCATCATTTCCCCCCACATGGGACAGACTTACAGGAACCCCACTTTGCACTGGCTTAGGGAGATGTTGCCACAGCTGCTCCGTAAGGATGGATATGGTGCGTTGGGGTGGGAGCACTTCATCCCCCAAAGCCACTTCCGCAGCCGGTGCACACCACCAGTCCTCTGCTCCCCCAAAGCACCCAGGGATCACGCCACATGCTTCCTTGGAGCTCGGGTCCATGGCCACCACGGACGTCCCAGGCTGACAGGCAGCAGCTCAGCGCGTTGAGCAGCATCCCTGCAGCAATGGGGTGTGCTGCCTGCCGGGGCAGGACGCGCTGGCCCCGTGCCCGGCGCAGGGCGGTGCTGCACTTTCTCCTTTCCACGGGGAGGCTGCAGCCAAGCCGACTTCCCCACCCTGAGCATCCCCACCCTGCCCGGCATCGCCTCCTCCCACCTCCCCGGGGAGCCCTCGGGAGGGGTGGCAGGCGCTGGGGCTTCGCTGCTGCCCCACAGGGGACGAATCCTCCCCCTGGGCCGCCGCCTCCTTTGGAAATGGTGGTGCTGCAGCACCAGCTTTGGCTGCTGGTTTGCCCAGCGAGCCCCCAGATGGTGATTTTGGTCCCCTCCCGCCTGGGTTTTCACCGATTGTCCTCAGATCTCCCGGGTAGCCCTCGGTGGCCACCCCCCTGCGTGCCCACCTCTGTCCGGATGGCCGAGGCCATGCCTGGAGATGCAGGACACGTGCTCGGGGTGCTTGGGAAGGAGGTTTGCTCCCCCTCTGCACAACACTCATTAGACTGCACCCAGAGACCTCACGCGTGTTGGGTCATGGTGGACATCACAAAACTGGAGGCAGTTCAGGGGCTGACACCAAGCAGCTCCAGGGGCTGCAGGGTGTTTGAGGAGAGGCGGAGGGAAGTGGGTTTGTTCAACCTGAGGACCAGAAAGCTCTGGGGAACTTCGAGGCCACCTGAGAGAAGGTCACTGAGGAGGCAGAGCCAGGCTCTGTGCAATAGCCCAGGGTAAGAGGATAAAAGAACAGGCACAAGCTGAACTGGGATCGGTTCGGACTGGATATAGGGGAACACTTTTTCATCACGGGGGACATCAAATGTCAGAGCAGGTTGCCCAGGGAGGTTGTGCAGTCTGTGTCCTTGGAGGCGTTCAAGACCTAAATAGTCTTGAAAAAAGTCCCTGAACAGCCTGGTCTGACCCTGCTTAGAGCAGAAGCTTGCATGGCAGACCTCCAGAGCCCCTTCCTCCCTGAATTTTCCTATCATGCTGTGTTGCTGCAGGTGGTGGGGTTTTCTTTTCCTGTACAGCTTTTCCCTTATTACCTCTTCTGTCTGAATTCCTTAAAAAGCCATTTTGCTGGTGAAGGAACATCTTGGGAATGGCTCTCTGCTTTCACTTCAGGAGCATTCAAGATTGTTTCCATTTTCTGGTGGCTTGGGGGACTTTTCACACCCGTGATTGATAGCAAGCCGCATACAGCCAGCCCTACGTGAGCACTGAAGTTGCAAAGCAAAGCAACTCCAACCCACAGAAATGTCACAAGTGAGATAGTCCTCGGCACAGTAACTGTGCCTTCTTATACATATTCAGGCTGCAGGGTATTTAATTACGAGATCCCGGATTATTAGCACGCGCTCCTGCCTTGTTTGGAGGAGGGATGATGCATCTGGAATGACAAAGCTGCTCAGCACCTTCTGTTCCCCAGTCTCCGTCAGTGAGTCACAGGCTCGTCCACGTCCACGTCCTGCACTGAGCAAGGCAGAAGGGGCCCGTGCTGCTCCTGGTGTGACTGAGACAGGAGGCACCAGACGTACATTAACCAGGGAAACCTTCAGACCTAGCAGTGTTACCTGTGTCCTCCTCCCTCCGACCATCTCACCTGCTCCACACATATGTCTCCCACTTGAAAGTTATCGTTTAATCCCAGGGGCAGGTCCTAGGAAGAAGAGAGGGATGGGGCAGGACGGCAGCAAGGCTCTGGCTATGTTGATGGGGAGATGCAGCCCCCAGGCTGCCTGCACCAGGACACAGCCAGAGGAGGGGGAGGTCACCAGCACCTGCCCAGGCTGGTGCTGAGCCCCTTGGGCAGAGACCAAACCCCCCCAGCAGCTGCAGCCTGGGCTGAGCGACCCTCTGCAGGCAGAGGGTTTTCCCCCCGCATGGGACTGTGCTCCCCGAGCAGCCCCGCCAGAGCAGGCAGGGAGCTGGGCTCCCTCCGCCGACAGCAGCTCCAAATCTGCTGGCACGCATCCATTGCAGAAAAAAAAAAATTAAAAAAAAAAGTGTCAGTGAAAACTTGTTCAGCCAAGCGGGCTTCCCTGGCACAGGGACCGGGGCTGGGCTGCTCCCCCCGTGCCACGGTGCCTGCCCCGTGCCAGGCAGGCAGGCACGGGCAGGGAGCGGGGCTGGCAGCAGGGATCAGCCCTGGAGGCTGCGCAGCTCCCACAGGGGACGGGGAGCAGGGGACCAGGCTGCCAGTGTTTGCTGGAGCTCAGCATCCTCCCAGCAGCAACGGTGGAGGGAGAGCAAGGACACAGCAAAGAGCTGGCATCCCCAGAGCTTTTCTGCCCACCCTGCTGCCTCCACCTGCTTGGTGCCCCCAGAGCCCCAGCCCCTGGGGGCTGCGTGGAGGACAGGAGGCTCCGCACCCAGGGATGAGCCTCGTGAGGGTGGTGCCAGCTCCATCACCGTGCTGCTCTGTGGGGCTCGGAGCCAGCCCAGCCCGTCAGGCTGCTCAGGGGGCTGGTTGTGACAGCAGCTGGGACTTCTCTTTGCAGGTGGGGGATCTCCTACCTGTTCCCAGCCTGGGGCCAGACATTTTTCCCCAGCAATGCTCCCACACAAGGTGCTTTCTGGGACGCTTTTCCCACACCCGTGCTTTTGTGCCCCAATACCCCCTACACCCAGCCCAGGTTTCATCCTGATGACTTCAGGCCATGCTTCACCCTCCTCCCCTGAGGGGTCTGTGAACTCCTGCCACCGGCTTCGCCAGCGGCTGGCCACAGAAGCAGCGAGCCTCCTGCCAGAGCCCTCAGCCCCCCTGTGCCCCAAGCTCCGTGACACCCGCCGGCTGCTGGCAAGGGGAGTGTCCTGCAGGGAGTGATAGCACAGGACCCCCCGCCTGCCCCCAGCACCTCCTGCCCACCCACACCCCCAGGCTGGTGCCCCTGCCCCAGGGCATCTCTCCAAGCAACCCGGGGTTGTGGGCATACCCCGAACCAGCTGAGCAGATGGGCTCAGGTGCGAGCAGCCAAGAGGCCATGCAAATACACGCCGTGTTTGGAGGACAGGGTTCCCGTCAGTGAGTCTCTGGCTGGCTGGCTATGCATGTTTTGTAGGCAGGGGAATGCTCAGCTGCTAATCCACGTAATCCTGCTGTAGGCTGGATTCGTTTTAAAAAATAAATAAGTTGCTGAGAGCAGTTTTTTTGTCCATCTGACTCAAGTGCTGGGCTCTGACAGGGAGAGGCAGAACCACAGGAGCCTTATTTACATTGATTTTGCCTGAATGTGCTGCTTGGATCAAGGAATTAGAGGACTACAAGGCAAGAGCAACCTGCAAATCAGGCGAGGGCATCCCAGTCGGCACACAGGGTGTAAAGGTCTGATTAGCCACTTGCGTGTACTTCCACCCCTGTTTAGTGCACCGATTTCGTGTTTAAATCCAGTGCCCAGACGTGCATACAAATGAAAAAGACTGCTGTGCCTAATTTTTGAGATTTTGGTCCAAGAGCCATGAGATGCTGGAACAGAACACCCAGCCCTATCCCCATGCAGGGGGGGCGCAGAGGAAGACCCCCTGCCAGGCTCCTTCCCAGCCGTGCTGCAGCCCTGGGGCCAGAAAATCCACCTGGTGCTGGAGCTGGGGCAGCGCTGGCAGGGGGTCCCTGGGTCAGGGAGGGTCCTGCCCACCCCAGTGGGTGGAGGGTGCTGAGCAGGGACCTGGAGCACAGCCACGGGCTGGTTGGTGACACGGCTTTGGTCAGCCTCTCCCCCCAGGAGCACCCATGCAGGGCAGCACAGTTCTTGTGTTACAGAATACAGTGAGAGGTCTCAAAGCAGCTCTTGCTTTGCTCCTAGGAGAGGGGCAGCTGCGACCCACGGCGCTGTGCGGGAGGAGCTGGGGCCTGAAGGGACTTGCAGCAGGCACCTGCGGGCAGGAGCCAAGTTTCTGTGCTGATCCCGGGGCCCGATGCACAGCTGCAGCTGCTCGCAGCCAGCGGAGACACGCACCCAGCCCGCTGAAACTGGCAGGAGGCAGCAGGCAGAGCGCCCCGCACACAAGTTTCCCCATGGTTGTCACAGGCAGAGACAAACCCGGCTGCCCTGCCTCGTGTCTCCAGGTTCCCGGGTAGGTGCCCGTGCCCGCGTCCACCCATCCCCAGTGTGGGAAATGCCTGACCCAGATTCGCTGCTCATTAGCAAGTCAAGTTCCTCACGAAAAGCAGGTTCTCAATGCCACATCTGACCATGAGTAACTCTGTGGGGTTGCACAACCTCTGCTTGTGCCATCTCGCTTCCCCTTCCACCCTGATGAAATCTGGGGCCTGGGCAGCACCCTCGTTCAGGGCTGGCAGGTCCCCGTGGCGCGTGGGTGATGCTGCACTGCAGACCCCTGCAGGACTGTGGCCACCAGGTTTCCCAGACCAGGAAAAGCTGTACCCTGGTTAGAACGCCTTCAGCCTGTAAAAGAAGGGGATCTGACCCTAAATTCTTCTACGCCTCAGCTAGAACCAGTTGGCAGACCTTGCCTGCTCTTTGCTCACAGGCCAACCCCTCGCCAAAGCCCACAGAAGAGCCCCAGGGCTGCGGGGTGCACGTGGGTGTTTGCACGTGGAGCGAGGCGTGAGGTGTGAAGGAGGATGCTAACCCTGCCCCTTCGGGAGTTTCCCTGACTTCTGGCCAAATAAAACCCCGCAGCACTCAGCCACGTCCGTGTCGGAGGTGAGAGTGTCTGTGCTTGCCTTGGGCTGCTGGCACCTACCAGAGATGTGCGAGGCACAGCCTGAGCTGCTCCCCATCTCCGGGTGGGGAGATGCAGCCACCAGGCACAGGGTTTGCTCCCCTCCTGCCCTCCTGGTGCACAGGGACCTCCAGAAACCCCAGGCTGTCGGTCTGCCTGCTCCTGACACCAAATCCACATCCCCTCAGCAGTGAAGCACTCGCTATTGCCACCAGGCAACAGTGCCACTAACAACCCCAGGAAACCTGTGCGCTGAGCCAGCAATATGCAGGTGCACAGCACATTGCAGCCTCTGCTGCACTTGTCCTCACTGCCCAGGGCGGCTGGCACACGTCAACACCAGGCTCTGAACGCCCCGAGCACGGCCGTGCCCCTCGTGGCACCCTGCAGCTCTCTGGGCTCCCGTGGTCCAGGTCTTCTGAGGGCAATGGGAGACACCGTGCTTGCCCACAGGGCCCCAGCTCAACTCTGAAGTTTGAGGGGACAGCCAGGGTAATGGCACAGTGTCCCATGGGGAGGCACACAAAGCAACATGCCCTCTGCTTGGATGCAGTGGGTGAAGGCAAGGTGCGGGCACCCCGTGAGCATCCCCCTGAGGCCCCCAGTCCTTGCCAAGCAGTGACAAGTGAAAAAGGTTTGTAAGACACCCAAGGGAAAGGCTTTTTGTAGGGCCCTTCTGGAGACAAAGCTGGAAAGAAGTGTCTGCTCAAGGTCTTGCAGCAAGGCGTGGCAGAGCACAGCAGCTGCTTTCTCCTTGCCTCTGCCAGACTGAAGCCGTGTCCGCGGGTGGACCAGCCCCACTCTTGTGCAGAACCATCCCACCACAGGGACATGGGTGCCCTAAGCCAGCCCAAACCCCCTAACCAGCCCCTGCCCTGCAGAAAGCACATCATCTGACCTCAAAAAGGTGGAGCACATTCTCAGAGCAGTTCTCACCCACCTCCAGGACCCCAAAATGCTGCAGGAGCCTCCCCGCTCACCGTGTTCGCTTTGCACCCCCGTGCCACCTCGCAGACAGGACACCTTGCCAGAGACATCCATCTCCTCGCACAGCAGCGCCTGTCGACCACAAACCTTTCACTGCCTGGTGATTTAGCTTCCCTTCTGCTTCAAATTAGGGAATAAAAAGCAAAAGTTTTAATGTAATGGAAGTCAGTGCATTGGCCTCGCAAGTTGTTAAAATTTAAAAAGGCAGCAATAAATCTGCTGAGCCGAGAAGAGCTCTCTCTCAAAAAAAGGAGAGATTTGTTTTCTCTTTATTATCTTCCAGGTGATTTTCAAGGCTTGCTGATATTTTATTTCTTGTTAATTGTTCTCCTGTTTGAAGGAAGGGCTCCCGAGCCACCTCCCAGCCCTGGCCCAGGCAGGAGCAGCAGCAGGCTACCGATGCCTAGCTGCCTTCCCCGGGGAGGCCGCACCGTGCTGCTCGGTCAGGTGCCTTCTCCTACCTTCTTCCTTTCCTCAGCTCAAACTGAAAGGTCCGAGGTCAGGCGTCTCTGCTGAGCACAGCTCTCCTGGCTGCTCTGAACCCCGACCTTTGCTGAGCTGCAGAGCAGCGCAGCGCTGCCGTCCTGCCCCAAACCTCGCCCCTCCTCAGCTGGAGATGGGGACAGCTGGTGGGAAGGGGCTCAGGCTCTGCTTGGGGTCTCACCCAAAGCTTCTGAGCAGCAGGAGGGAGCGACATGAGCTGGGAAGGGGAAGGCGATGCTGAAGGCTGTAGGCACATCTTTCCCCCCCGAGGAGTACCTCGTGCACCCAGCCGTGCTATTTACTGCTCCGGAGAGGTGATGGCAGAAGCTGGAGCATGATGCTCAGCAGCAAACCTGCAGAGACCACAGAAAGCAGGTTCAGGACCGGTCACCTCAGCCCTGGAGAAGGCAAAGGTCTGCAACGCAGACAGGGCTGCAAAGCAGGGAGCAGCCCTGAAGGGGTGCTGGGGAAGGCAAAGTGACACAAGGAGCTGCTCCCCACACACAGAGGGTTTTAAGTCCAATAATGGAAAGGAAATAGTGAAGCCTGCAGCACAAATCCTTTGTGGAACTCAAAGCTTTAGGAGGCAGGTACAGAAAACCAGAGTTTGAATCAGTCTGGGAGCACAATTTGGAGTTTTCTGGGGGAACTGGTCTAAAAGGCACAGGAAGGAAAGAGGAATTGTGTGGGTCGGGAGCTCAGGACTTTGGTGTCCCTCGTTCCAGCTGTATGGATGGAGAAGCAGTTGTTCACAGCACTACCCAAAACCAGCAGCTCCAGCTGGAGTGCACTGAGGTGAGGTCACCCCCAAACCTTCATCTTCCTGGAGCTGCCTGTGTGAAACCCTGACAAGCTGTTAAATAACAACACAAAGAATTAATCACAGCCCCAGGGATTTACGAGCACTCAGCTCACCACAAGCGCCAGAAGCTGCCAGCAGCCCTGGGTTTTCCACCCCAGAGAGCCCCAAGCACCAGCCCTGCACAGGTGAGTGTTACTGGAGATGCAGCGATGAGGCAGGAACAAGCAGCAAGCCTGGCACTCCAAGCACATGGCCCATTTCCACTCCAAAATTCCCCAAAAAAGCACCCTCTGTGCAGGAGTCACCTGGCAGAGCCCGCTTGGGTGCAGGCGCTGGGGACGTGGCTGAGCTCTTGCAGGGGAGGCTCCACGTGAGCCTTTCCAGAGGATACTGCCCACCAGCACCTACATCCCGGGGCCTTTCTGTAGATTCTGGACTGCTGCAGGCACAACCTCCCCTGCCCAGGGTACGGTCAGCGAGGGGCAGGACGGGGGGCAGAAGGTGCAGTCTGGCTGAGGCTGTGGGTTGTGGCCACCCGTTGGGCTGCAGGGGGCCTGGGCTACAGAAAAGCAGAGGTCAAGTTAGGGGTGGGCACGGCCAGAGGGAGAATCGGCGCTGGGGGGGCAGCTGGCCAGGCTGGCTGAAGGTCTTCATGCTCCTCCTGCTGCTGCTGCTCCCTGGGAAGTTCTTGTGGACGTCACTGAGCGGTGATGAACAAGGACATGGCGTAGGGCAGTCCTGAAACAGATCTGGGGAGGTCCGAATGGACAGGAGGCAGGGGACAGGGTGAGGAGGGGTGGGTGGGGAGGGCAGAAGGACAAACAAGCATGCAGGAGCGAGTGGAGCGGCGCAGGGGACAAAGCAGAGCCAGCTCTGGGTGGAGGAGGAAGATTTCCGATGCCCCATGAGGATCCCTCAGCCTGCGAGCAAACCAGGGCTGCCACAGCCCTGTACCCTGGGGACACCTTCAGAGAAGCAAACCCCAGAGCAGCAGCAGAGCAGGGAACAGGGGCAGCGATGTGTGCTGAGTTGTGGCTTCCACCAGCTGCCCTGATAGACCCGGCCAGATCCCACCGCCGGGCCGGTGCCCCCCACGAGGTGACCTTCTCACCATCGCGGGAGCTGTCAGCTCCTGGCCAACCCTGGGCATCTTCTGGGAGTCTTTACAAAGCCGGTCTGCAAAACTGGTGCAGAGGACCTGGCGCTGCATGCGGCTGAGATCAGGACTGGCCGTTTTAGGAGCAGCTGATGAGGGGAAACAAATGAACATCTTCTGGTGGGCCCCCGAGCCGGGCAGGCTGAGCAGTACCCATGTGTTTAGGACTTATTTCAGAACCATATCAGGAAGTTGTTGCATCCTGTCCCCATGGGACCTGACTCTCCCCTCGGTGTCCAGCCCCACATACCCCTTGCACCTGACCGGCTTTCCTCTGCCTGTACCCTCTGCCTCCCCCTGCAGATGGTGAGGAATTGGGTGTACATGGCAGTGCCTCTGAAGGACGGGATCTCAAGGCCTCCCCAAGTAGCAGCACATGCACTGATTCCAGAAGATGGCCAGAAATTCCCACTGGCTGCCTGGGATTAGCTCCTGCTCACCGCAGCACCACATCCCCTTGCGCCCCAGAAGCAGGTGGGGACCATGGCCACTGGTTGCTGGTTCCCCTGGCGGGCACCATCCCCTTCTCCTGCTCCGCCACCCACCTCCCAGAGGAGGAACCACGCAATGAGACCACTGCTGGCGGGGGATGCAGGCAGCAGCTTCCTTGCTCTGGGGCCCCTTGGGGGTCTCAGTTCGCAGGACACCCCCTGTGCGTGGAGCTCTCCATGTGCCCAGTCAGCTCCAGGGGCCAAGGCGCTCCTCTGCCCACGGCATTTAGGGAGAACCACCCGCTGCAGGGTGAACACTGAGGTCCCCGTATAGTCCTCATCCATCCCGTGTGGATGACAGACCAAGTCCTGCCAGGAAAGGGCCAGGACCAATGTGTGCTGTGACATTTTCAGTCTGTGCGTTAGCCAGGGTCTCCTAGTTTTCTTTCTTTACTTATTTTTTTGCTGCAAACCCAAGTGAGATTATATAAAGACCCTGGCAGGGCTGAGCATTCATCACATCCCAAAACGAACCAACCTAGATTTTTACATTTGTATGAAAAATTGATCAGCTCCTCGCTAATACCGCAAAGTTAGAATCTAAGACTGAAAAACGCACCACCCTTTATTTTACGGGGGTTATTTCCATTCACAAGCTGTGTCATTAAAAGCTTTAAAAGCTGACAGTGAGACCTGGTAGCTCCTCCGCAGATAACAGAGTCTGTGCTGCTTGGAGGCAGCTGCGCCTCTTAACCTGCCTTTCCCCCGTGATCTCACCGCGGTGTTATCTGAATTTCCCCCAGCCATTCAGTTATCTGATGAGAGAGTCCTGAAGCTGGTACCATTGACTTCTTAAATAATATCCAGAGCTGCTTATTGATTGTAATGTCCCCCCCACCCGCTGAAGGACTTGGGTGTAATCAGCGGCTCTGCTCAGTGTCACACGAGTGCTGCTGAGAGCCAGCGGCAGCTCCTGCCAGCCTTCTGGCTCAAGCATCTTGTCATCAGCCGTCTGCAGCCTGCGAGCATCCAGACGAAACCCTGCATCCATCCCTCTCCACCTGCAAGGCTTTCTCCTCCCTGCACAGGGGGGTGTGAGCTGAGGATGCAGGGCAGGAGGAAAGCCGGTCTGCTCACTGGCACGCCAGCCAGGACAATTAAATGCCACAGGTGATGTGCAGGGGTCCCACTGCCACCAGCTCCGGGCAGCCAGGGCTGAGGTCTGCAGAGCTGCCCAGATACACAAGCCTCCCTCCTTCACCCTGGGGCATCCCAGGCACCAGACTGCTCCTGTTACCCCATTATCTTTGGGCTCTCCCTTCTCACTGCCCTGTTTCTGGGCTGGGAGGAGGCGACGGTGAAAGCTGACATTGCCACGGAGTTACCTGACTCCAGAAACCAAAGCTTTAAGTACCAAATGTCACAATGCAATGTGAAGGTTTTGCCCACGTGTTTGCTCTGGGAGCGCAAGAGCCTGGGGGTGTGGGGGAGATGGCAGGCACAGCAGCAGGTTAGCTGGGACCAGCCTCCCCCGGCACGTAATGGAGTGGCACGAAGGCAAGTGAGCTAAATATTAAACCCTGGCAGATCAAGCCAGGAAAGGCTTGGAGGAGCAGCTTGCTAATGGTGTAAAAGCTGGTAATAAAAGCTTTTTCAAATACATCAGAAGCAAAGAGCCTGCCAAAAAGTCTGCTGGGCCAAGAGATGGTAAAGATGCAAGAGAAACACTCTGCGAGGAAAAGGTCACACGGATGAATTATCTGCATTATCGCTCACCGGGAGAGCTTCATGCGGTCCCTGCGCCAGAGCTGGTCTTTAGGGATGGGGTCTGGGAAGCATTTCAAACTGAAGCATCAGTCAGAAGCATCGACAGGAGCAGATCACCGGAACCAGGTGGATTTAACTCGGGAGATCTGAGGAATCCGGTCATGAGACCACTGAGCTGCTGAGCCCCAGTTATCCCTGGCAGCAAAGGCTGGGGAGCGCAGACGTGCCACCCCTGGAAGGGCCGGAGAGTTTGGGGCAGGCAGAGCCAAGCCCAGCTTTGTGCTGGATGGGGGCCACGAGCTTTGTGGGGAGGTGCAGCATCAGCTCGCTGTGCTTGCTCAAGCAAGCAAGTTTTCAATGCACAGAACTGGAAATCTGCTGTCAGCATTATAGGGCTCCCTTCTCATTGCCTATTTTTCATGTCCACCCCATGTCTTGCTCACAGACCTGTGTGCCCAGGGAGGTGGACAGCTGGCCAGCAGCCAGCGGCCAGCAGCCCTGCATCTGGGCTGGTCGTCAGCCTGCAGCCCCTGGGGGCAGCCCTGCCACCGCTGATCACCCTGTCCAGGATGTGTCCCTGTGACGAGTTGTGCCTGGTGCTGCTCGCCATCTCTCTCCTAGGGAGACCTCGGTGGCCAGGTGTCACACAGGCAGCCATGGTTTAAACAGATGATTCCAACAATTAGTAGCTAGGAAATAAAACTGCAGATGAAATTCAACACCAGTGAATATAAAGCAGTGTGCATTGGAAAGAACAAGGCTACATATGTCTGTGCAAGAATGGGCTCTAAATTTGCTCATGTTACTGAGGGAAGCGGGCTGAGAAACGCTGCAGAGTTTGAACCACCAGCTCAAAGCTCAGAGATGGACCAAAAGGCAAACCAAGGTAGAGGGGTGAAGAGCCCAACCCAACACACCACTTCACAGCCTTGGACTCCTGCAGCTGACGTGCACCAGGCATCCCTGCAATGGTGAGGGAAATGCAAATGAAGAAGGCACCAAAGGCAGACCTAAGGATTAGGGTATGAAATACCTTCCACGCAGGTGGAAGGAAGCCACGTCTCCTCCAGTGTGGGGCACGTGAGAACCAGGGGTTTGGCAGCGGTTAGTAAAACCATCAGCAGCACCAGGAGGGGGGGTCTTGGAGTGTCCCACATCACAGGGGCTGAGGCTACCCCACAGAAAGGTCAGGTTAAACCAAACCACCTGTAATCACCTTGAGATTCATGGCCACTGGTGCTGTGGAACTGAAAATGGTCTTTGGGCTCAGATTAGGAACCACAGAAGCAGAGGACCACAGACAGGTTTAGATGGGAAGAGTTGTCTGGGGGTCTCCAGTGCAGCCTCCTGCTCCACGCTAGAGCAGGTTGCTTGTGCCTGGTCCACTCAGTTTCTAAAAATCTCCAGAGGTGGAGTCTCCATCTCCTTGGTACCTCTGTTACAGGTCTGTACTGCTCTTGTGGTGAAGAATATTTTCCTCATGTCCCTTTTTGTAAATAGTGTCCAATGCCTCTGGCCCTTTCCCTGTACACATCTGAGGTGAGACTGGCTCCATCTCCTCTAAACCACTGTTTCCAGAAGTAGCAGAAGAAATTTGGCTCCCCACTCTTTAAAATCCCCTGTCCTCCCAGCAGAACAAGCCTGGTTCCCGCAGGTGAACATCATGTGCCTTCTGTTCCACCCCCTCACCATCCCAATTGCCTTCTTCACCCTGTTGACGTCTCTCTTGTACCGAGTGCCCAAAACAGTACCCCAGAAAACTCATCACCAGTGCCAGCAAAGGTCCACTCCACAAGATGGTCCAGATGCAACCATTGTTGCAGGAAGCCCAGAAAATTGCTGCTAGATGAGTGCAAAAGAAAAAGTTCCTGTTCACATTGCCGTTTCCCCAGGAACCCATCCCTGGCTGTAATTTTGCAAGCTTGGTAAGAGACCAAACACCTGCCCACAGAGTGAGGGTCTGCAGCTGGGGAGGATCCAAGATCTCCAGTCTTATTAGCTTGAGAGTTGGACAGGCTGCTGAGCAAATGGACGAGTCACTGGGGTTCTTTGTTCTTCAGGCTCGTTGTCTTGAGTGTTTCACAGGACATTGAGACAGCCCTGCCCCAAAAGGTTAGACGTGCACAGTGACATCCACAAGGGCTCTGTGAGCACACGGGTGAGGTTTGTTTGCACACTCCCATCCTCGGGGTAGCAGCAATATGGTTTTGAGATGGGGTCTATATCAGCATGCCTGCACTGAGCCATAAAATATTCCTGTGCACCTGGAGACAGCACGGGCTTACCCCAGTAAGTCTGGGAGCCCAGTGGAAAAGAGGCTCTGCTGTGCTCCTGTGGGCAGCTCTGGGGCTGCCAGAGGCTGGGGACATCCAGCGGGCTGGGGCCGGAGCAGAGGCCAGGACCATGGATGTAACCTGGAGAGCCAGGCCCAGGACCCAGGCTGCTCTGCCAAAGAGCTCGGCTGAAGGACAACGAGCCGGTGCTGAGAGGCGCCAGTGCAAACCACAAGAAAGCCAGGCTGGGCATCTTTGTAGCACTCTGAGCTTGACAATTAATGCACGCAAGCCACTGAATTATAGGCTGGAGACACTGGGAGCCGAAATGGCAGCTAACGAGTGTTGTTGATTGGCTTTCCGGAGGCCATGGAGACACAGACACTTATTCTTGGAGAGATGGATCCCAGAGGGACTATGGCGGACACCGGAGTCTCTCCGCAGCGCTCGCATCCTCTCTGTCCTGGCGCTGGCAGCAGGCACATCCCCCTCCATCGGCTGGGAGCGAGGAGAGGGCGTGGGGAGGAGGTGCAGGCAGCCCTCACCCCCACTTCTGCCTTCAGCCTCCAACAACCTGACCAACTTTGTTCCCTCCTTTCAGGCCAGGTGCCTCCATCCTAACGGCATTTCCCCTGGGAGGGACGGGGTGCAAGGTGCAGGTGCCAGTCCCATGGCTGTGAGTCTGGGAGTGCAGGTAGGTGAGGGGAGGTGGGGCTGCGGGCACTTCTTAAGGCAGGTTGGTGTTGCAGAGAAAGGACCACAGCATCAAGAATTCAAATGCAAGCATCAGATCGTCATTGCCGTGCAAACGCTCATGCATGTCAGTGCTTCCAGACACATGACCCAGCGCAGCAACATTTTTACAGTCAGCGCATGCTTCTCATCACACAACCAATTAATTGCTGGAACTATTTGAATCCTCAGTTTCAGAGGCCATGCTCTGCTGTCCTTCCTCTCATCTCCGCTCTGCCTTTTTCTTCCGTGCATGCAACTCCCTGGTTATTTCTGTGCTCGCGCTCGCCAAAAACCAGCCAGGCGTGCACCTGGCACCTCCTGCTGCAGGACAGCTCCAGCGCGGGCTGGAGCAGCCAAGGGCAACCAGATGGAAAATCGCTCCCCTGGCCCCACACCACCGCTTCAAGGTCAGGGCCCTGGCTCCAGGGTGACAGCAGCACCCTGGAAGCTTGCCCGGCGCTCCCGGGAGGAACAGGCTCGGGTGCTGGACCGGAGCAGACCCCGTGGGGCTGTCCTGCACTCAGGGGGGTCCTGCAGTGGCTGGGCGATGGGCCTGGGACCCTCACAAAGGATGAATAGGCACGTGTGTAGCAAAGCACTAATGTGACAAATGCAAAAAGCAAACACCCAAATCCCACCACTGAAGGGCGTGACTGGCCCTCTGAGAGCATTTCCAAATGGGATGCCACATTTCTTAACTCTTTGGGATGACCCAATACAAGGACTGCTTAGTGATGAGAAGGCTGATTTCCGAGGCTGGCAGAGGATCAGAGGCAGGGAGGAGGGCTGTGCTGCTGGCCCGGGGAGGAGGTGGCTCCGGGTCTGTTGTGCCCTTGGCCCTGACTGGGACTCAGACCCCATCCCAGCTTGGGGTGCAGCAGGGACCTTCCCTTTCCTGGCTCATCCGCGCCTGGCTCTGCCTCCCTGATTCCATCTTTGCAGTTGCTATTAAAAAAAGGCAGTTTGAAACGTGTGAAAGTGAAATGAGATTTTCTTTTCTGTTTCTTTTTTTTTTTTTTTTAATTTCCTGGAAATTCACATTCTGAGTAGGTGCAGATTTCCCCGGCACACCAGCAGAAAGCACAGATACAGGAGGCGAAATCCCTAAGGCTTCCCAGAGCTGAACCAAGGCAAGCAGCAGGGGGAGGCGAGCACAGACACCCCCAGCCCCTGCCCCTGCCCCTGCCCCTGCCCCGGCCATGGCCAGGGTCAGCACCCGGTTGCGGGGCTGAGCAGGGTCTGTGGGGCACCAGCCTCGGTCTGTGCAGGACAGGCCCCCCGGACACCCCTGGCCCCTGACATTCCTGGCAGTGACAGGGCTCTGCCAGACTCATCTCAGCCCTCTGCCTCCCAGCTCCTTCCACCCAGGTCAAAGGCATCTGCAAGAGAATTCGTGCCCTCGGCCGTGCACCCGTTCCAGTGGCTGCTCTAGTGGGTTTTGGCGAGTGGGACCTCAAAAGAAGGATGTGCGCTATGATGTGCACACACACGTGTGCCTGTGTGTGCTTGTGTTCTGCAAAGGTTGCAGAAAAGCATCCCACACAAAGCAAGAAGGTTATTCCCTGCTGAATGACGAACAAGGTGGCAATATTTGAGCACTATACAATTTAGTTAGATATGTTTACTCACTACACATTAGAAAACTGAAAAAATGCCCACTGCCTGGTCAGGGACCTCGTAATGCTCTCTTACTGCCCCTTCCCGAGCTTGCCATGCTACAAGCCACTAGCAAATTGCACAGTGATATTGTGGGTGAGGTTCATGCTCATGCTGGTGGGGATGGACCCCAGGACCCCAGTGCCCCACACATCCCCAAGAGGGTGCACTGCCCTGCACAGCCCACCCAGAGCCCGTGGTACTGGTGTCACTGGGTGTCCCTGAGAACCATGGGTTTGCCCCACAAATTTTACATTTGCCTAGTATCAAAACCTATATTTTCTCCAAAACAAACAAACAAACAAATATGGATGTGATTTTCTTTAATTTTTCATTTGTCGTTGTCAAAATTATAATTTACCTTTTTCTTTTCCCCATTTCAAGTTTTTTTAGCAGATTGCTATTGTCCATATCCTTTTGTCAGAGCCTAGTTACCCTTGGAAGAAGGACACTGACCTTGCTCCTTGTTTCCTTTTCTGTAATTTTCCCCTTGCTACCTAATTTTGCAAATCTCTGCACATTAGAAAAGGACTGTGGGAACAGAAAGAAGGTGAAAAACGAAAATAAACCCAGAGTCATTAAGAATTCTGGGACAAAAATTATTGGCATTCTTTCATTAGTGGGCAAATTAAACAAATAAGGAAGGTGGAAACAAAGGTAAACAACCCAAGTATCTCCCAGGTCACAACTGTTTTAACCCAAGAATTAAAAGACATTTTTCCTGCTGGAGAAGAACACAGAATGCAGACATTTGGGGCTTTTCTTCCCCAGTGCTATTGCTCTCCCCTCAATAAATTCCACACCCACGAGAGCTCAGTGCTGCCAGGTTCTTGCAGATGTCTCTGAAAGTCCCAGAGGATGCACTGACTTGCCGAGGGTGAGGATTTTAGAGGGATGCTGCAGGTGATGGAGGAGACACAGAAGGGCAAGGAGGGTATGAGCCTGTCCCACGCCTTGTCCCCGCAGCCAGCCCCAGCCAGCCCAGGGGCTCTGCCCTGTCCTGGCATCAGCCCTTTGGGGTGTCAGTGGGAAAAACTGGGAAAACCTCCAGCCGCGGGCACCAGCCAGAAGCAGTCCCAGCACCAACCCAAAGCCAGGACGGCCCTGCATGGGGTTCGTCAGCGCGGCCAGGAGCAGACTGGCTTGCAGAAGCCAACGGCAATGGCCGTGGTCAACGCAGAGACAGCTGGGCAGGGTCTGCAGAAGCTGCTCTGCTCAGGAGGATGTCACGGGGTGATCCTCGTCTACGGGGCAGGTGGGGCCCGCAGCAGCACCCCCTTTGTAACCCTTGTCTGACACTTCCATGGCGCGAGAGGGGACTCTCGTCCCTGCCTTCTGCCAGCCGCCTCCCCTGGCACATGACATCTCAGGGCAGGTATTAAATCCCATTTCTTCTCCATATCAGGAGAGCGTGTCTCTAAAGCAGAGTCTCTAAACTACTTTGGGGTAATGATTAGATTGCTTTGGGATGACAAAGTTCCCTGGAAAAGTTACAGGGACGGCTCTTTGGCACTTGGTCAAAGCTAAAAAGCACTGGATTCAGCAACGTGGACAAAGGAGAAAGATCCCGGCTAGCACGTATAAATCAGACACGATGGTTATTTCTAAGAAGATGTAATTCAGACAGCCTGACGTTACAGTATTTCTTGGGATAGGCTGACTGAAAGGAGTTCAGGAATCTGAAGTATGGGTGATGAGAAATTATCTTGGAAGCAGCATATTCACTTTATTGAGAATAGTGGTAAGATGCCCATAAATCTTTCTAAGAGCATTTCAGGTACTTTTATGACTCTTGCATGGGATTTATTGCATATTTTCAGGAAAAAAAATATAATTTAAAAGGACATTGTCAAGCACTTTTTATGGCTTTTATTTATTTTTTAATCTCCATTGTTTGCAAACCCTCCTCGGAGCTCGAAAACGCAATTCTGCCTTGTTACATCTATCAGACAATGAATTTTTCTTCCTCCCCGCTCTGCTGAGCCGAGGCGGAGGCAGCATGTCCCCTGTGATGGGTGCCCCTGCTGCCGAACATCCACAGCAGCACCGGGCCTGGGCAGCAGCCCTGGAAAACCCCGCGAGGAGCCCTTGGAAAATGGAGCAGATAAGGATTGCATGCAAATGGGGTGCTGCAGGGCATGATTTGGGGCTCAGCACCTCGGGAGGAGGGGGCTGCCTTCTGCGTGGTTCCTCCAGCACCACCTCTCAGCAGTGCTCGGATCAGACCCAGGCTGGATGCTCCTCAGCTCCAACCACAACTTTTTCCAAACCTGCAGCACTTCTGGCCAGAAACACAGCCCTGGAGCTTTGGCTACCGCAGCCTCCTCTGGAAAGCTGGAGTTTACTTAACCTTCCCTGGCTTTCCTCTCGTTAATTGCAGTGCTGCTCCTGACGCCAGCCACAGGGTGCTGGTGTCTCCCCTGCCCGACACCGCCTGGCAGCCACCCGGGGCCAGCCGGGCCCAATGCTGCCTGTGCTGGGGGGCTCCTTGTTCTGCTGGGAGGCACCAGCGAGTGCCACTTCCAGCCCGACCCTTCCCAGCAACACTCCCCGGAGGCTCCGCAGAGGGGAAAAAGTTAAACACATGAATCAGACAATTTGGCTCCCTTCGTCTCCTTTGACATCACCGCTGACCCCTCCAATTTTCTGATTTTTTTTTCTCGTTCTCTCTCCCATAAAATATTTTTCATTCAGTGGATGTTGTTCCTTTAAATACATTGTGAAAACTTATAAAACCATGTAGGAAACTAACAGCAGTTTTCTTAGAAAGAAGCTTGTGCCAGCAAAGCAGAAAAAAATCTTGCTCAAGTGATGCAGAGAAAAGGAAGGAATAAAGGAAGGAAGCCAGCCAGCAGGGAAGGCTGGTTTTCAAGCGTCCAGAACATTTGCTTTGCCAGAGACAATGTGTCCATGAACATCAGGATTTTCCAGGCTTGTTCCAGAGAGCCCTTGGTCACCACATGAAACCTAAATGACAAAAACGGGTTCTAAAAGACGTGAAAAAGACGTCACTGGCGTGGTCCAAGCAGAGCGCAACCTGGGAAGCCCCCATCCCACAGGCTGTCCTTAGAGCTGTGGGCAGGTGGCAGAGATGAGCCAGAGCACGGGGCCATGGGGAGGACCCCCTGGTGCACTGGTGCCTTTTTGGCCGCCCAGCCCATGAGGAGGCTGACTGCTCACAGCAGTGCCTGCGGCCTCGCCAAGGAGGATGCCTTGGTAGGGACTGTTCAGTCTCTGTGCCGGTCTCCAAAGCACCTCGAATGGTCGTGTTGGACCACAGCCCTCTTGCCAAACGGAGGGCAGGTGCTGCTATCACCACCTCCATCCCAGCCCTCCAGGGCTGGGTCTCAGAGGAATAAACTGCATGGAAGGAAGTGCCCAAACTCAGCTCAATGGTTTCTCCTTTCCCAGGGCACCTTTTCGGAGCTGCAGGCGTTCAGCCCGCTTGTGCCTACATGGAGAAGTGGCCCTGATCCACTTTCTTCATGATCCGTGTTCCTTAGCTTGCTCACGCTCAACTCCTCCTGGCAGAGGAGCCCAGGAACTGGTGGCATCCATCTCCCAGGCGAGGGAAGTGTCTCCTTGGAGTAAAATCACAGCAGCTAAAAAGCTTCCTCTGCAGATTCGTGAGTTTGTTTATTTCTGTTGCCTTTTATCTAGTAACTGATCTATTTTCTTGCATTTTCCACAGTGTCATTGGAAGCTGAAGCTCACAGTGGGCTCAGCAATTAGTGGTAGCACAGAAATATAAGGCAAAAACAAGTATTGCTAATGAGCTGACACATTAAACAATGAGTCACACTTCCATAAGGAGCCCAAATCGAGTTATAACCCTAAATAAACAAGCTGTGAGAAACAGTTTACAAAATATGAATGTGTTACTTATTTAACTGCTGTTGAGAAGCTGTGATCTGAACCCTGAGATGTATTTAAATATCTGAAACAAATATTCCATGTGCAGTTTATCAGAGCGGCGCAGTGAGGCTGGCACAGCCGGGCTGGCCAGGCCCTGTGGCCAGACGGGGTTTGGGTGAAAGGGGAGGTTTTGGGGTGGCTGCCTCCGTCCTGCACCTCCCCATCTCCGTGTCACCAGGCAGGGGCTATCCGGCACCAGGCAGGGACACGGCGAAGGCTGAGAGCTGAGAGGTGCTGCAGGTGGGAATTCCCCAAGATTCGGGAGATCTCAGGCACCTGCAGAAAGTCATCACAGGGTCTGGCTTTTGTTTTGGGACCAGAAGGCAAAACACGGGGCAAACGATTAGTCTTAAGCCAAATTAGTAACTTCCTGGTTTGTTTTTTTGTTTGTTTGATTTTTATTTCCTACAGCAATAGCAAAATGAAACATTCTGAGTTAACCTGAAATAAATCTCCACTGCAAATAAAGTGTATCTTTTCTCTTCTTGGTTTTCTCTTCACCCCCATGACATGGTCAGTTTTAGAAGAAAAACAGTCATAAAATCACAGAATGGTTTGGGTTGGAAGCGACCTTAAAGACCATCCAATTCCATCCCCCCTGCCATGAGCAGGGACACCTCCCGCCAGCCCAGGTGCCCCCAGCCCCATCCAGCCTGGCCTTGGGCACTGCCAGGGATGGGGCACCCACAGCTCCTCTGGGCAGCCTGTTCAGTGCCTCACCACCCTCACAGTAAAGAATTTCTTCCAAATATTCAATTTAAACCTACCCTCTTTCAGTTTAAAGCCATTCCTCCTTATCCCATCCCCACACCCCTGACACAGAGTCCCTCCCCAGCTCTCCTGCAGTCCCCTTTAGGCCCTGTCAGGCTGCTGTGAGGTCTCCCCAGAGCCTTCTCTTCTCCAGGCTGAACAACCCCAACTCCCTCAGCCTGTCTCCATAGCAGAGGTGCTCCAGCCTCTGAGCATCCTTGTGGTCTCCTCTGCGCTTGTTCTAACAGCTCCGTGTCCTCCTTGTGCTGGGGGCCTCAGAGCTGAGCGCAGGCTCCAGGTGGGGTCTCACAGAGCAGAGCAGAGTGGCACAATCCCCTCCCTGCCCTGCTGCCCATGCTGCTGTTGGTGCAGCCCAGCGCACGGCTGGCTTTCTGGGCTGCAGGCTCACATTGCTGGCTTATGTAGAGCTTCTTACCTCTCCGGCCTGCCCAGGCGCCCCTGGGTGTCATCCATCCCTTCCCTCTGGCATGTTGACTGCATGACACAGCTCAGTGTCATCAGCAAACCTGCTGAGGGTGCACTCAATTTCACTGTCTGTGTCACCAACAAAGATGTTAAATAGTGCTGGTCCCAGAACTTACCCCTGAGGAACACCACTAGTTACTGATCTCCACCTGGACATGCAGCAGTTGCCCACAACTCTTTTAGTGCGACCATCCAGCCAGTTCCTTACCCACCAAGTGTTCCATCCATCAAATCCATGGCTCTTCAATTTGGAGACAAAGGATATCAAGGGGGTCAGTGTCAAATGCTTTGCACATTCTGCACATACAAATTGGAAATCTTACATTTTCTTCCCCATGCCCCATTTTGCTTTTAGACAAAACGACTTGCCAAGGTGCAGCCACATATCAGAGCTTTCCCCCCAGAATGACACTGAGAATTTATTATCAGCAGAAACAGCCCATGCAGCCCTCGCACTGGGGGACCACAGGCTTTTGGTCACTCCCTGCTCAGCCATTACACTTTGTCATTGCCTTGATAAGAAGGGGTAAAACCCTCTTCTGCTACTGCTGAATCTCTGCACACTTAAGTTCCCAACGTGTGAGCTGTGTCAGCAGCTGTTTGCAAGCTCAGAAAACTTCATATAACAGTGCCTGGCTGCTACTTGTGGAGGAGAGAATCCCCTTGGACATCCTGTGCTCCATGACATGGCAAGGAGCAGGGACAGCAACCCCAAAGTCAGCTGCAGGTGAATCTCCTCCCAGCTGTGCGCAACCTTCCCTCTTCTCAGCATTACTGGACCGGCGTGGTTCCCCCGAGAGGGGACATCCGTGGCAGGTTTGCCAGCTTCATTAGCAGGCCCTTTATCTGCACGTCTCTCTCCACCTTTGCAGTGTGGCAGGGCCACCACAAGCAGGGGACCAAGAGGCTCCGTGCGGGAACCCCCCGGCTTTGTTCCTGCTCCCAGCCACACCGGCAGGACCTCACAAATGGGATTCAGGGGGGACTGGGCTCTGGCACCAGGAGAGCCCTGTCCCCTGGTCCTGCATGACAGGCGTGGGGTGGCTGGCAGAGCCCAGACAGGTCTGTGTCAGGCCTCCCCCTGCCCCAGGGCACACAAAAGGCTCAGGACCCGAGCAGGATGCCGTCCCCAGCATGGCTCGGATAGAAGCTGGCAGAGAGTTGTGTCGCCCTCCATCCACCTCTCCTGTTTAACGCCCCGGGAGGAGCTGGGGGCAGAGTGGTCTGGGAGGGAATGGAACCCAGAGCAGGGATGGTATGCAGAAAAGAGATGGTGTTTATCCCAAAGGGGACAGAGTACATCCTGGAGAGGTGTTTCCCCAGAGAGGTGTCGATGCAGGTCCCAGAGACTTTTGGGCTTTCCTGCAGCCACAGCAGTGCAACGCCGCCGTGCCCTGCAGGAGGGGCTCAGAAACGTGCTCAGCTTGGGCTGTTCCCGTGCCCTCCTGCCATGATCCCAAGGCATTCAGAGGTTTGGTCCTCCTGTGCCCCCTCCGCTGCCCTGAGGGTGACAGTAGTGAAAGTAGGGGGACAAATTCCTGGGCTGGCACAATGAAGAGGTTTTAGAGTATATTAGGAATAAAATAAACCCTAATAATGGCAAAGGGTGCTACTGTGTGGAGATGGCAAAATTGCTCATAACAAAAGGTAAGAAGCAGACGTGATCAATAAGTATTTCTGTTCTGTATATTTGGAAGGAAGCATTTGCAACATGCAAGGACAATGAAGTGCACTTCAGTCTCTTTGTATCCAAGGAGAACGTCAAATAACATCTACACAGGACAAACAGTTTTAAATCACCCTAAAAATAATTGTAACCTCAATGATCAGTCTAATTTCACATGCTAAGAGTCTAAAAAGGTCTGGCTGATAGTTTCTGCATTCCTCCAGTGTTGTTGTTAAATGATCCTGTGACCAGAGAAATGGGGTACATCATTTTGGTCAGGACCGGAGCCCAGACTCTGCCTGAGATGTCTCCAGACACACCAGAAGAGCACAGACTGGGCTCAACAGTGGCTGGAGAGAGGCTTGGCTGGGGTGAGCAGGACCATCTCACCGAAACTGGCATCTGGGAGGCTGAACTGCCCCTTGTGGACATCTGTCTCCTCTAGGCATTCGCCATTCCTCCACAAGGTACCTCCAGATGGGGGCTTGACACTGGATGCGGTGGGTCTGGACCTCAGGGACAACCCTACAAGCTTTCTGCAGAGCAGCCACGTCAGGGGGTTCGGGGGGAGGTCTGTGGGCACGGTACCAGCTGTGCTGCTGGCCGCTTTCCCCAACCATCGGGAGGTGGCTTTGGATCATCCTGTGCATGATCACTGGGGAATCCAGGCAGGGGAGGTGATGGGGAGCTGTGCCTAGCTCAGGGCTGCCCACCTGCTACAGCAGCGGGAGCCCCTCAGGTGGTCAGGACCCCTGCAGGGGGTGCACCCAAGGCCACTGCCCTCCTCCCTGGGAGCAGCGGGGCACCCAGGCCGTGCAGGACGGTGCAGGCTTGCGGCTCATCTCTCCCACCCGTGCAGGTCTGCAGCGAGGAGAACCAGCTCCAATGGGAGAGATGTCTGCCCGCTTCACACGGGAAGCTGAGAACAAGCTAATCCGTGTCCTAGAAATGCCCCTTTGTCTCCAATGTCTACAGAGGGGCCTGGGATGAGCAGCCCAAGAGACACACCTGCACAGGAGAAGTATGCTTGGCCATTTGAAGTCTCTCTCTCTCCACGTACCCAGGGACGTTGGAGAGGCTGAGCTGTGCCAGACCCAAGCTCCATCCAACCCCTGGACCATCTCCAACCAGGTCAGCAGCAGATGCTCAGAGATGCAACGCTGGCACTGAGCCATCCTTACCCACGGTATTTTTCCCAGCTTCTGACAGTAAATGATTCAGGGACTCCCAGCACCGCACGTAGCATTCGGGTCATTCCTGCAGGTCCTGCGGCAGTCATCAGTGGCCCGATTGTCCAGGAATTTGTCTAACCTGCCTTTCCAGACTTTTACACTTTCGGTCTTTGTGACATAGTGTGGCAGTGAGTTTCATGGCATAATTACACACCGCATGGAGAAGCGTTGCTGAGGCACATGCTGGAAGGCTGGATGTGGTTTTGGTGTCTGGGATTTCTGTAGGTAGTGGAAAGTTTGCAGGTGCAGAGAAAAGAGTCACGTAAGTGATACAAGGGCTGGAGAAAACACCTTGTGGGGAAACACTCAGCAAGCACGGCCCAACAAGAAGTGCAGAAAGCTGGAAACGGCCAGGGGATTGGCTTGCATGTCTGGCAGAGCTACAGAGACAGCCCATACTGGGTCAGGCACCCAGCTAGAAACACTCTATCTGGAAACCAGGCAAAAGTTTTTTATCACAAGAGTTTAACTAAAGATCTGGAAGTCTCCATCTCTGGATGCTTCTGCAGACATGTTTCAGCTACAATTTTTGTGTCTTAAACTGCAAATCAGTGTGGGAAAGCCTCTGCCCTGGGAGGCAGTGGAGACCAGATCTTGCAGTTTCCAGCCTGTGTTAGTAAACATCACTGGACCAGCCAGAAAGTTCCTAAAGGCAACCAACAAGAGCCTCAGCCTGCCAGCAGGGCTTAAATTACCCATTGAGAACATGCCCAGTGATGGTTCACACCAGAAAAAGCTGAAACCACCAGATCTAGATGGCCCGGTGGTGTCTGCTCTCCCCAAACCCCGTGAATCACAGCCATGCCCCATTGCCAGCAGCACTTTCCTCCTGTCCCAGGGCTCTCCCACTAAGTACAACTTGTCTTGCTGCCCAGCGCCTGCCCAGCACAGCACATGGGAGAGATTTTGGTCTGTGCCCTCCAAGGGCGAGGGTAACTCTGCAGCAAGCAGAGTAAATCAAGGAGATGTGCTCTGCTGAGTCTTTGCCCTGGGCTGGACACTGTCTCTAAAGCCACGTTTCTGCATGGGTCAGTCACTGTGGATGAACAACGCTCCAGAGAATTCCCACTCATGCTCTGGGAAGCAGAAGAAGTGCTGAGACTCCCCAGGTAATGGCATCATAGGGCAAATTCCAGCCCCTGGCTGGGGGCATTTCTACCTCCCCTCCTTACCCCCAGACCACTTCCGAGCTCCAGCTGCCCCTGAGGGTGATGATTTCCCTGCACAGATCCCGGGTGGTGCTGCCCGGCCCCACACCATAACCTGCTCTCCATCCCCGAGCAGTCAGCACAGAGCTCTCACCGCGAGCAGCCTGCCTCTGATAATTACTCCAGCATACACCTTGGGTCTTAAGTACATGGTTAGAAACAGATCAGTGTGAGACATCTCCTTAAGTCTCATCTGGGAATCGCTGCTATCAACGAGTCCTGCTTTTCCAGTCAAAGATGATTTACTCTGATCTGCACTATTGATTTTATTGTGGGAAATGTGGTGATACCTAGAGAGAGAGAGAGACAGAGATTTGACTTATGGGAGCGTGTGGGGAAGACTCCAGTCCCCACCGTACTGCCTGCCTTTTCTGCATCTGCACCAGAATTATTTGTAGTGTTTTATGCACCCATCTGCTCCCTGCATGCTCTCTATAAATCTCACTGGCTCTCTCACACACACACATGTTTGCTTTCCATGTAGATTACTTATGATGAGAGTCTAATTAGACCCAGGGAAGCCTGCCTACAGAGCGAGCCTGGGGAGAGCTTAATTAAAGTCAATGGAGAAAATTATAGGTGAAAAAAAAAATTAGGGCAGCAAGGAAAAAATATCCAGAAAGAAACCAAGGGAAAAAAAAAAAAAAAAAAAAAAGGCAGCAGCAGCAGAGAAGTAACAGCACCAGGGAGGGAGTGTGCGCGGCCGCCAGGCAGCCAGGCCCGGTGGTGCCGTGGCGTGGGGAGCCCGTGGGGTGCCCGGAAGGTCCCCAGCTGCAGGACGTGGCTTTGTCTCATAGGGAAGGGCACAGGGACGAGGTGGATGTGTGAGTGTAGAGGCTGAGCCCTCCTTCCCCTGGTTGGATATGCGTGTTGGCATCCAGGTGATGCGGCACCCACCCGGAGAGGAGAGCAGGGATTTGGGGTCACCGCAGTGCCCCAGCGGGGCCCCGCAGCACGGGGCATGGATCTGCCCCACGCAGCAATGGCTCTGCTGAACTCAGTGACTTCTGGCTGAGGGAGAGCAACTCTTTTAGAAAGTCTTGATTTAAAGACCACAAATGATGGAGAATCCGCCACATCTCTTGGCAAATTGCTCCAATGGTTAATTATACTCCCTGTTTAAAAGATGCATCTTATTTCCAATTTAGGTTTTTCTAGCTTCAGCTTGCAGCCATTGAATCTCATTACATTTTTTTATCTGCTAGATTAAAAAACCCTCCATTATCAGAAATCTCCTCCCTCCGTAAGTATTTATAGACTATGATCAAGTTGCCTCTTAACCTTCCCATGATAAACTAAATAGACTTGAGCCACTCAGTCTCTCCCTGTCAGCCAGGCCTCACAAACCCCCACTCATTCCTGCCACCCTTCTCTGAGCCCTTCCTGGTCCTGTCCCACTCTGCACCAAGGGGAGAGTCTCCAGGGCAGGACGGGTGAGGAGATGATGTCCCAGGTGAGGCCCCATGCAGACGGAGCACCAGGACTGCCGGCTGTGCCACTGCGCTTCTGCCCGAGCTCTTGGTGTGGGCAAGGCTCTGTGCTCAGAAATCCTCCAGCAAAATCCCAAGGGGGGGCAGGATGGGCTGGGCTTTGGGAACGGAGACAAGGAGTTAGGACTGATGCATTAGCAAAAGGGAAGGCAGGAGAAGAGACACACGATGCGAGGGCAGCTCTGGCTGGACACGGTCACTGCAGCTATGTGACACCGCCAAGTCAGCTGCTGGAACAAAAATGCATGGCAAACAGAGCCAGGCAAATGGGTATGTGCAGACGGCCTGGCAGGGGCTGTGCAGCGGCCTGAGGGATGGGTCCAGGGGCTCTGCCAGCTCCTGGGGTGGTCAGACCAGGCTCAGGGCCATCTGCGCCCCTCTGCAGCCCCGGAAAGCTGCAGGTGAACTGAGCAAGAATGGGAAGAGCTAGGGAATCTGAGCTGGAAATGTCATTTATGCTGTGGGTCCATGCTGCTGCCAGAGGTGTGACGAGCTCCCCCAGGACCATCCTGTCTGGGACAGCTTGGCATCAGCGATGCAGACATCTGTCTTCAGCCAGCTGCTTGTCCTGCAGCCGTGCCAACAACCACAGCCTGAGCCTCCTGCTGCTTGGTGCTCCAGAGGTCCCCAGGCGACGCAGAGCACTTCCTACAGCCCCTGCTTCACCCCTGGCTGAGCACGGTCAGAAATGGCTGGGGGGAGACAGGGTGGGCCAAGGGGCTGCTGCTGGGGTCGTTATTATGGAGCCCAAAACTGATGTGTGCCCCCAGGACATCACTGTGACAGTGCTATCGCTTCTGCCACCCCGCCAGGCACCGTCTCCTGGCTCAGAGCTGTGTCCTTGGGATGACGCTGCCAGCCTTGGCACGAGCTGGCCCCAAAACGCTGGCATCTGATGGGAACACTGCAGCCTCTGAGCAGTGCTGGCCACGGGCTGGGACACACCTACCTCCCTTGGGCTGGCAGCCCTCTGTGCTTCCTGCTCTGCCCCCTGCCCTGTATCTGATTACAGCCCCTGGCCGTTGGTGTCTGACAAATCCCACAGCCAGCGGGTCTGCCATAGGAGACGGAGGCTCCTGGCAGGCCACTCCGTCCCCTTTGCTGTATGACAGACTGTTAAATCCTCTCAATTCGGGCTGAGAAGGGGTTTTCCTGGAAAGCAGGGACACAGATGTGCTTCTGCTCACAACATTCAGCTGCAGA